>NC_057401.1:27177782-27540491 GCF_019320065.1 Cervus canadensis | reverse complement strand
TTTAATGCTCAGGGCTGGGTTCCTGCGTTACTGTAGAATTAGCGTGGTATGTCTTGTTCTGGAACTTGTTGGCTCTTGGGTGGAGCTTGGTTTCAGGGTAGGTATGGAGGCTTTTGGATCAGCTCTTGTCAATTAATGTTCCCTGGAGTCAGGAGTTTTCTGGTGTATTCAGGTTTTGGATTTAAGCCTCCTGCCTCTGGCTTTCAGTCTTATTCTTACAGTAGCCTCAAGACTTCTCCATCCATACAGCACAGATAATAAATCACATAGGTTAATGGTGAAAAAATTCTCCACAGTGAGGGACACCCAGGGAGGTTCACAGAGTTACATGGAGAAGAGAAAAGGGAGGAGGGAGATAGAGGTGACCAGGAGGAGAAGAGGGGAGTCAAAAGGGGAGAGAACAATCTAACCAGTAATCAGTTCCCTAAGTGTTCTCCACAGCCTGGAACACCCAGAAAGATTCACAGAGTTAAGTAAAGAAGAGAAGGGGGAGGGAAAGATAGAGGTGACCTGGGGAAGAAAAGGGAGAGTCAAAAGGGGAGAAAGCAATCAAGCCAGTAATCATACCCCTAAGTTAAAATGAATTCTGAAGATTAGATTCTTAAAGGTACAAAATTGATAACAAATACCAAAAAGCAAAGATTAAAAATCTAGAGTAGAGGTTAGACTCTCAAAAATACAATATTATAAACACAAAACAAAATCAATCACAAAATTATAAAAAATATATATATGAAATTTGCCTTAAAATAGGCTTTTTTTTGCAAGGTAATAGTAGGTTATAAAAATGAAAATTAAAGGAGTAATAAAGAACCTAAAATAAAAAAATTAAAATTAAAAATTAAAAAGTGATAATAGTAAAAATATATCTAGGAATTTCTCTCAAGCTGTTGAGGGCAGTGTGGGGTCAGTTCGGTTTTAGATAGTTCCTTGTTCCAGCTTATACTTCTTCTCAAGGTCTAGAGGCCCCTTCCAATGCTTTTCCAATGTTAACTACAGGGTTTTAATCTGTTGTACCTGTCACTTCGAGAGCGGTTCCCTCTTTGTTTATTTTGGCTTCTTCTGTTTGCAAGTCTCTTTGGTGTCTAATTTCCGCCCTGACACAAGGGGGTGAAGGTGGTCACTTATTTAGGCTCACTTGTTCGGTTGTGCTGTGGGGAGGGAGGACACTGCAAACAAATATCACTGGCGTGTGTGGGGAGTGCTCGCAGTGTGTGGACCACGCTGGGTTTGCCCCAGCTCAAGGCAGCGTGTGCTTTCCGGGTCTACACTGCTCTGGCTCCAGGGTGCTCTGCAAGGGGACTGTCCGAAGCGGGCCCTGCAGTTTTGTGCACTTCCCAGGTCTAAGCCACTCAGGTTCAGGTTCTCAGGTACTCCATAAAGGCACAGACTCGGTCGGGCGTGCATTTTGTGCTCTTCACAGGTCCGAGCAACTCAGGCGACCCGGTGATTGGAGAGTGCACTGCCCCATGTGGACTGTGTGTCTTAATCCCCCCAGGGTCCCAGCCACTCGGTTTCCCAGGTGTGCCACGAGAGTGCTGTCCCAGCTGTCTCCTCTGGGGAGCTGATCTCTGGCTGCGACCCTCCTGGCAGATGTCAACCGTCCAGGATCCCCAAAGACTTGGTTAGCAACTGGGAGCCTGCTCACACTTTGGTGGAGGATACCATCTCTGGGGCCGAGATTGCCCCTTGCTTTCCTGCTCTGGCTGTCGCTTGCCTGCCTCTTTGCCTCAGGCGGGGAAGGGGGATGGGCCGGACCACAGCCAGCTAGCTCTCCTTTGGTATTCCCTCAATCCTTTGTTCTATGAATGGGCCAGGCTACACCTTAGGTTAGAGCTTTTCGCAGGAAAGTTCTCTCTCTGTCTCTCTCTCTCTCTCTTTTTTTTTTTTTTTTCTCTTTCTGGCTATCTCAGGGTTAGCTCCCTCAGATTGTCCTCAGGGCATTCAGACCCAGTCCTTACCGGAAGCATGCAACCTGCACCTCCCCGTCCAGCCACCAATCAGTGGTGGCAGCCACGAGCATCTGGGCTACTTCTCTGCTGGGAGTTGTGGTTAGGCACCTATTCTGTGGGAATTTTTTTTTTTTCCCTCCTGGTTATGTTGCCCTCTGAGATTCCAGAACTCCCCACAGACCCACCAGTGAGAGGGTGTGGAAACTTCTCCTCCTTCACGACTTCCTCCCTGGGACGGGTCTCTGTCCCTAACTCTTTTGCCTCTCTTTTTGTCTTTTATATTTTGTCCTACCTCCTTTCAAAGAGAATGAGCTGCCTTTCTGGGTGCCTGGTGTCCTCTGCCAGCATTCAGAAGTTGTTTTGTGGAAGTTGCTCAGCATTCAAATGATCTTTTGATGAATATGTGGGGGAGAAAGTGGTCTCCCTGTACTATTCCTCCACCACCTTAGGACTGCCTCTTTAATTTTCTTGAAGAGATCTCTAGTCTTTCCTATTCTATTGTTTTCATCTATTTCTTTGCATTGATCGCTGAGGAAGACTTTCTTTTCTCTCCTTGACTAGTCTTTGGAACTCTGCATCCAAATGGATATATCTTTCCTTTTCTCCTTTGCCTTTCCCTTCTCTTCTTTCCATAGCTATTTGAAAGGCCTCCTCAGACAACCATTTTGCCTTTTTGCATTTCTTTTTCTTGGCAATGGTCTTGATCATCACCTCTTGTACAATGTCATGAACCTCTGACTATGAACAATGACTATGAACCTCCATAGTCCTTCAGAAACTCTGTCTATCAGATCTAATCCCTTGAATCTATTTGTCACTTCTACTGTATAATCATGAAGGATTTGATTTAGGTCATACCTGAATGGTCTAGTGGTTTCCCTACTTTCTTCAATTTAAGTCTGAATTCAACAATAAGGAGTTCATGACCTCCCTACTTAATTCTGTTTTATTAAAAAGTAAAACAAAGTGTCAACATAGAGATTGAAGCATCATCCTTATTCCTAGGAGGTGAAGCAGGTGGCTGTGTTCTACTTCTTTTGGCCAATATGACTTGTTAATATGTGAAAAAGCTGATGTTCCCACTCAGTTCTGTCAGTGCTAGAAGTGGATCCACCCCAGAAGGGGCTGAGACCCTAAGCACTAGAATGGCCTCATGCTCCGCATCCCAGGAGTGCTAAGGGGAAAAGGCCTGCTAAACCAACTTCTCACAGTGACCTATTAAATAAATCACTCCACACCCAGGGGGTCTTAAGAGGTTAAAAAGAAAGAAACAAGGAATGTCACACAAACAGTTCTTTTTCTGTCCAGAAGGTGATATCTTTTCCTCTCCTCTTCACCAACACAGAACAATGCTCAGGCTTGTTTCTCGAGGCATCTGCAGGATCTGAGAGTGTGGTAGAAATGCTCTGGGCTCTTTCCCAAACATAAATCAGAGTCTCTGAAGGTAGGTTCCAGCAGTTTGAGTTTGAATAAGCTTCCAGTGATTTTAATGCACCTTAAGTTTGAAAAATGTTTTCCCTTATTGCATTTCATTATATACATGAACTTAGATTTTTCTGCTTCAACATGAAGACAAATAAAATAAGACACTATATCTAAAATAATAGTGCAAATACTTTGATGAGATTTGATTAAATGAAAAGATCAATACACTGGGGGAAAAAAAGAGGCCAGTGTTGAAATACTTTTCCCATTTATTTCTCTCTTAAATTCTATCAAATACTCAGATTCATCTTTTATAACTACAACAATAAGATTGGACCAAATAACTTCTCTGGTTTCTTCAAACTCAATTTTTAAAATTCTTTTTGATCTCTGAAAGTGCAAAAATCATACTGAAACATGATCTTAAACATTTTTTTAACCATTTCCTTACCCCTGTTTTGTGGACTCTGGTCCTGTCAGTCACTCATGTAGTCAACATACATATATTGGATACTACAGTTCAGGCTTTGAGGAGTGGGGTGAGAAATACAAAGATGAATAAAACCCTAACAGAATACACACACCTATAAGACAGAGGTGTATTCCCAGTAGAAATAAGGGGAGGAAAGTGACATTGTGACTTAGAGAAGAGCTACTGTAGCCATTTAATTAAAAATCAGAATGTATTTATGATAATAAAAACAAAACTTACAACTTATTTGTTGGTTATTTCATTTTTAGTGATTTAGTGAATAAGAATTATTATTTGCACTAATTAGAATGTTAGGTTTTCTTAGAACTATTATTCTTTGTGCCAAATTATTATATAGAAAACAGACTTTAAAAAAAGGAAAAAAAAAGAAAACAGACTTTCTTTTATACATTCTTACAAAAAACAAGCCTATTTTCTCCTGCTGATGCATGCTCACCTGGAGAAAATGAGCTTCTGCTCTGCCATCTCTCTTATTTTGCTAAGACTAGATTTCAGTTGGGGTTTGCCCTCAAAACAAAAACAAATCTTTTTCAGCTGTCCAGTTCTGTTCCCTGAAACACTAACAAAAAACTCTTCATCCAAGGGTCATTATTTGAGGTTACTCAACTGCAAACTTCTACCCTTAAAGTCTGAAAAACAACCCAAGTTCCTCTTAGCCTCAAGGTGACTATACTGATATTCTTAGTTGCCATAAAATTATTAATGTATTTTCATGAATTGAGTTCAACTTTTAATAAAACATGGGTTCAAGGAGCACAGTTTGCTTCTCTGAATTTACCTAGATTTTTATGGAGAAAGGTGGTTCAAGAAAAAAGTGGTTGTTCCAAACATTTTTTCAATATTTTTTTGACCTACGTGCTTAGATCTCAATTGCATTTGGACTTTGAGTATTATCATTAAGAGGAGTGGCAGATCCTCATTTAAAGTCACAAATTAAATTTACTTGGAATGAATTTTGCATTTATATTCATTCCCAGGACAATAATCAGCCAAGTCCTAAAGATAGCTCAAGACTGTGATTCTTCCTCACTCACAACTTCAGTCTTCCTGTATGCTACCCAGTCTATAACTACTTTTACTCTGTCAAGAGTCTCAAGCAATCCACTCATGCATTCTTTAATTTATTCTTTAATGTATATTGCAAGGGGTTTTCCCAGGTGGTGCTAGTGGTGAAGAACCTGCCTGTCAATACAGGAGACATAAGAGACGAGGGTTCAATCTCTGGGTCCAGAAGATCACCTGGAGCAGGGCATGGGGGATGAACCCCACTTCAACATCTTTGCCTGGAGAATCCCATGAGCAGAGGAGTCTGGTGGGCTACAGTCCAGAGGATCTCACAGAGTCACAGAGGCAGACATAGCACAACACACATATGCAAATCTATTGTGTGCCACACACTCTACTGAATGCTCCAGCAAATACAGCATTGCTTAGACACTCAGTTCCCTAAGATCTTGCAATCTTAAGGGAAAGATGTTTGAATGCAAGTGGTTGAAATATATGTGGTGAGTCCCCTGTACAAACTTCATTACAAATCTACTTCAAAATAAAACATTAAACATATACTAAGAAGCCAAAATAAAAAGTTTGGAGCTTTCCAAAAATATCTTTTTGATTTATATCTTTATTGTAGATATAAGAATAATTCCTTATAAAAATTTGCTCCACAAAAAATAAATGGATTGCTTAGAACATTATAAAGAGTCCGAGTTTAGTTGAGGAGTCATAAGACCCTAGTCTTATTCTCAGACTGATGACTCTCCATGCATGTGACCTTGACAAAAATAACCCCTCTGAACTTCAGTTTCTTTATCTGTACAAAAAGAGATATTAATACCTGTTTGATTACCTTTCAGGTATAATATGGATGAAAAGTAGAAGTTAATTTTAACTTGTAAACACAGTAAGTGCATTTTTTATTTATGACTAATGAGCTAAAAGATAATGGACCAATTTATTTAACTATTGAACATCATCCTTAGTAAAGGATTTCTGAAGGATTTGTGAAGCATTGTTACCTATTTTCTCTGTCTTGTGCAGTGAGTCACATCCAAATGCATAGAGGATAAGAAAGTCTTACTTTTCAAAAAAAAAGAAAAAGAAAGTCTTACTTTTCCTCCTCTTCATTTCTGATTATTATTAACAAGTAAAAACATTGTCTATCTGAAGCTTCACCCCTTTTCCTTGCTCTTTCTCTCTCTCTAGGACAGGTGCTAATGAGGAACAAAATGAGGAAAAGCAAAACATCAGGAAAGCAAGGACTTTACATTTCACACAGAAGATAATCAAACTCTAAATAATTATAACTTGATATCAAAGGAGTGAGAATGTCTATGAGTTTCCATAATTGCTTTTTCTAAAATAGAAACAGCATTTCAACTTTTGTGATATTTAACATTTCAGGTTCAGATTCTTTTTAGGGAATATTTACTGGGTATTTCTAAACTGAAGGCTTATTCAAAGGGCATCTTTTTATATAAATCAATATCCAGACATGTTGAAAATAATTTAACCATTTTGAAACCAATTCTACTTCCTTTACTCAACTAATTTCAGGGCATCATATTAATTTCAATAGAACATAGTATTAGATTAATTTACATTATAAATTATGGGTAAAATTTTGGTCTCAGTTTAGTCTGAAGGGCAACAGACTGTGACACCAACCCTGCCACAAAATGCGTGACCACAAGTCAAGTAAACTCTACAGGTCTCTATTATCTTGTATATTAAAAGAGAAATTAGTTCTAGTTGATCCTTATGTTTACATCTACATTTAACTTTCTGGTTTTTATTTCTTTCCTTCGTATAATTACTAGCTACATATGTACAAGAAAATTATTATCAAAGATTAATTTGTGGAACAATTTCTCTGAAGTTAACAGCCATATTTAGGAAAAGATCTTTCTCCAGGACCTCAGAAATACAACATTCTAAAGATTGAGACTTACGGACCATGTCATTGCAATACAAAAATCATATCAGGCGGCAGGCTTTCTCAGCTTTGGCCCTATTAATACTGTGAGCCTGATGACTGTGTCAAGGGAGAGGCTGACTTGTGCACTGTAGGATTTTAACTGCATTCCTGACCTCTACCCTCTAAATGCCAGGAGCGCTCCCCCAAATCTCAAAAAATTTCCATATATGGCCCCAAATGTTCCCTTGGGGAAAGGAGACAAAACCACCCCTAGCTGAGAACCACTGAGCTATAAAAATGGTCAAATTCTTGGGTTATCAAGATTTGTTACTCCAAAATCACTATTTTTTTTACATAAGTATATTTTATGGTCCTCAAATACCGAAAATTTTCCTGAAATTCTTCAATTCTATAAGCAGCATTATCAACATAATGATTATGCAATATTTCTGAATATAACAATAATTTCCTTTAGAATTAGATAGTGAAAATATACATGGTATATTAATAGACTAAGATATTTTTACTTCTACAGTTATCTTATTAGACTGTTAATTTCCAAAAGAAAATCCTGGGGCAGCAAATTGCTATGGGATTTTATTTTTAATGAGTGAGCTAGAAAGAGATTGAACAAGAAAAGATAGTTTCTTATGATGATAGTTCAATACGGAAGAAAACAGGCTTAAGTCTCTGGAAAATTAGACAACTGTAATGCCACTTCCTTTAAGAATAACCTCTAATAAAGCAAAATTTTTTCTGATGTGGTTTGAGAAGGAAGAGTAGAAAGTGGTTCAAAGATGGGGCGAGTGTACATAAGTCACGTGTTGACATTTTAAAGATCATGCAGTTGTTTTGCATATAGGGTTGTCGTTACCATCTTTCTAAATTCCATATATATGTGTTAGTATGCTGTAATGTAAGCCACAGTGGTTACTCTTAAGTTATGAAGAATTTTCTAATAGTTCATGCCCTGTAGGTTTACTACTCATTCCAAACAGGTTTGCTTGAAACATGCTGTTCATTCAACACGATTTTTGATAGTTATTTATATTTTAGCAGACTGTTTTGCATAAGATATAGGTGCTTTTAAAAAGTAATGCCTGAGGACAAGGCATGACTCATATCTTGAAATAGAAACTTTTTAAAAGTACTGCACATTGCAGGTGCTGTGAAACTAAAGACTAGAGTGGCAAGTGTTTTTAAACACACAAGTATATGTAGGCCTACACTATTTAGTCTTCTTTCCCTGTTCATATATACATTCCATGAGAAGATATTCCCGAGATTTTTCTGGAGAAGTATGTCAGGGAAAAAAGTTTGATTGCCTTCACTTCCTTATGATTCTCTGCTAAAGTTAAATTTAGTTGAATTCTAGAGTTTGATGTAACTTTATAAATACAAAATTCAGATCTACAATGTCATTAGCATCAACTGGCCCATTAATGATTTCATTGTCTTGGTTTTACAAACAGGTAACATTTTCATTCAAAAAGTGAATTGGTATTATGTGATACTGGGGACTAAGATATGTATTCATGTATCATTTAATGAGCTCATTTCTTTATGTATCTACTTTTGATCATCTGTTCATTTGATAATCTTTTCAGCTTGCATGGCACATGGTTAAACTGTGCTCAAATTTAAGTATACAGAGGTTCAAATTTTATGTTAATAACAATGTCTTTGCAATAGCAATAATCTTGTTCAACTGATCTCATTCCATTCTCAGGTTTGGACCTTATACAGGTCTATTGATACGGTTTTTTTGAATTATTTACACACTAGTTCACAAAGCTATTGTAAGCAGTCTCTCCAATAGATTCAGAAAACAGAAAAACATTTTAGGCAGTGAAGATACACTTCACAAAGACACATTTTCCTCTAACTGTAACGTAATTAACAATTAAAAGCCATTGAGTTGCTGCTTGGGAAAATGAGGTGTAACTATAAATTAATGACATTGATTTTGCTAATGTGTCTTTAGAACTCAAGCACATTAACTAAAACTCACACCACACATGTTAATCCTAAGATTAAAGACAACCAGATCTTGGAAGGTACATTACTCTAATTAATAACCCAAGTCAAGGTCTATCCATTTCAGTTCCTTGGTTTACTTTTCTAAACTCAAGTTCCACCTTGGAGGTGTTTTCTTAGCTTTTTAGGTTTCTGATAGATCCTTGTAAAACACTCCTGTTAAAGACAAAACTAGTAAAAAGGAAATGACTTGCCTTTCGTATAGAACTTAGAAGTTTTTTTGGGAGAGATTGGCCTAATCTAGAAATATTGCTTTTGATACATAATGCCCACATCTTTACGCTAAGCATCATTTTAGGGAAAACATTTCAATCTTTCATATTTTGAGTTAAGTATCACTTCCTAAAAATAATACATTAATAACACTAAAGCACTAAGCCACTAACCCCTTAGACCCATATTTTTTTTACTACTAAAGATGCTATTAATATATAGCAAGGAGCTCCAAATTTTATGAACTAGCACTTTATGTATATTCAATAAATATGTTATTTCACACATACTTGAGCACATGAGGCTAAAAGACTTGTAAGCAGATAGATTTTAATTCCAATTCCCATATAACTTGGAATGTAATTTTAGACATTTGATCTTTTGAAATGAATTTTTGCAGGTTTAATAAATAATAAGGGCTTCCCAACTGGCACTAGTTGTAAAGAACTCGCCTGCCAATTCAGAAGACATGAGACATGGGATCCATCCCTGGGTCAGAAAGATCCCCTGGAGAACTGCATGGCAACCCACTCCAGTATTCATGCCTGGAGAATTAAGGAGTAGTCTCTGACACACAAAAATACACAGAAATTATGAAATTATTAAATATTATTTATTAATTTTTATTCAGTATAGATTCTACTTTGAAAATATTTTAAAATATTTATATTGAAGAAAATATATAAGTTTTTAATTATTCAATTTCACATATTTACAATCAATTTACACTGAAAATACAATTACTATCTTATGGAGCATGCATAAATTTTGACTATAGAAAGAGCTTCTCACTATAAAATTTTGAGTACAACTGCCATGGGAGAAAAGACTGTCTTAAGACCACACAGTATATCATACAAGTAATTAGAACAGGAATCAGAGGGTATGAGTTTGAGTCCTGAATCCACATTACCCAGGTGTGTGACCGTGGGCAAGTAATTTAAAATCATAATCCCAATCTCTTAAACGAAACAATGAGAATAGCACATTTTAACATTCTTAATTAACAGAAGAGACAAATTGAACTATGTGAAATCACTTTAAAATCTTAAGTACTAAAAATATAACTTTAAATAAAACTATTTCTATCTTGAACAGGAAAGGTAGTCATAAAATGAATGGATTCCAGACAGGTGGCAAAACTGTAAAGAAGGAAAAAAGATCGCCAAAATTAAACTCAGCCTATTTATGCTGACATGGAAATGAGAACCAACTTCTAGCCAGTAGAGCAAACTTCCAGCTTCACTGTTTCCTGGATTGAGGAATGTTTGCAAAGTTACTTAAATTTTCTATGATAATTTTCTCATATAAAATGAGGTGAGAGAACTATAAATTGGCTAGTAAGTATTCCCTCTTCCTTATTAATTAAATCCACATTTGTTTAGAATAGTTGGATATCCCCAGGCAAAGAGGAAAAAAACAAAAAACAACCTCACCATTCTTTCAGCTATGAGTTACCAATGAGAAATTGGTGGCCAAACAATAGCCAGTGATATCATAAGGGTGAATCAAAATGAAAGTTCTTTAGAAGGAAGAGACCAAGCTGAGTTGGACTATAAAGAAAGCTAAGTGCTGAAGAATTGATGCTTTTGATCTGTGGTGTTGGAGAAGACTCTTGAGAGTCCCTTGGACTGCAAGGAGATCCAACCAGTCCATCCTAAAGGAGATCAGTCCTGAATATTCATTGGAAGGACTGACGCTGAAGCTGAAACTCCAATACTTTCACCACCTGATGCAAAGAGTTGACTCACTGGAAAAGACCCTGATGCTGGGAAAGGTTGAAGGCAGGAGGAGAAGGGGACAACAGAGTACAAGATGGCTGGATGGCATCACCGACTCGATGGACATGAGTTTGAGTAAGCTCCAGGAGTTGGTGATGGACAAGGAAGCCTGGCATGCTGCAGTCCATGGGGTCGCAAAGAGTTGGACATGACTGAGTGACTGAACTGAACTGAAGGATTTAAGAGACAAACTTGGGAAAATAAGAAACCCTTGGATTGATTGGGGACAGTTGTCTGCTATCAAAATTTTAGAAATTAGATATAGTTTTATTAATACCATTCAGTTACAGAAAGGTATTAAATCATGTTTTCCTTGGTGAAAAGATCCAGAAATATAGAAATATAAATGTATATAACAAAGGAGGTCTCAAATGGAAAGACAACTACACTCATCTTAAAGTTCCCCCATGCTTGGAGGACTGGTAGATTGAATACACAAGTGTCTCACTAGGATATGCTTGAGAGATGGTGGAAATAACACCATAGTTTTGGAATTGTTCAAAAGTTTTCCTATGAAAAGGATTTCCCACAAGCATCACCTAAAATCAAAGATAAGTAATATAAGATAGTCTCAAAGACTAAAATACAAGTGGGTGGCAACCAACAGCAATAGCTACAAGACCTGTCTGGTGTTAGTGGCTATGGAGAAGAAAGTAACAGGTTGTCTTATAAGTCTGAAAACTCGAAAATATATACAATACATTCTTATTGATAACTCAACAAAGCCACTGGAAGATATCAGTTAAAATTGGGAGGGTTTTCAGAATACGATAGGAGATGAGTAAAAGATGTCCATGTAAAAGTTAAAAGATGACTCCTATGAATTTTAAAAAACTAATTAGAAAAACCTAAGACAGGGGCATGTCACAAGAACAGAAGAGCTAATTTAAAGGGATTATCACTGGCTTGGACTTCCCTTGTGGCTCAGACGGTTAAGCGTCTGCCTACAACGCGGGAGACCCAGGTTCGATCCCTGGGTTGGGAAGATCCTTTGGAGAAGGAAATGGCAACCCACTCCAGTACTCTTGCCTGGAAAATCCCATGGACAGAGGAGCATGGTAGGCTACAATCCATGGAGTTGCAAAGACTCGAAGACGACTGAGCGACTTCACTTCACTTCAAAGATAAGATAAATTGAAAATAACTAAGGATATTGATAGCAGGAGAACAAAATACATTAAATATGCTTTGATCATTGAATTCATAATAACTTAAGAAACAAAACAACTAATTGGTCAACTTTGTAGAATCTTAGAAAACTATTTAGTTTGAGAATAAATAAGTTTGAGGTAAACAAAGTTTGAGGTAAATAAAGTTACAAATCAAACACTAGCCTTCCCCTTGTATTGTATTAACCAATACAAATCTGGTTTGTATTGTCTAGTCCTTCACAAGTCTCAGGAAACAGACATGACCTCAAGTCTAAGTGGCGGCACAGCCCAATGTAGATGGGATGACGGCCATGAGGAAAAAAGGAGACATCAAATGAAATCTATGAAGATGCACAAAGTTTGGTGCTATATAGATCCAAACTTCTGTCTCCTAAATGAATTAACATTTATGTCTTGACTAACTTACTTAACCAATTAATTAGTTGCAATTCTTATATCAGAATATTGTCTAGAGTGTCTCGCAAATTATGCTAAATAAATCAGTACAGGGGCATTGAAAAAAAAGTCAATAAATATATGATAAATCACTCAAAGTTTGTAAAGGGATTTTATAAAGGGAAAACACAAATAAACAGTAAGGAGCCAGGTAGGCTACAGTCCATGGGTGTCACAAAGAGTCCCACATGATTTAGTGACTGAACAACAACAACAAACAGTAATTGAATTGTAGTTCAAAAGTAAATGAAGGAGATTCTGGGAAGATAATAATAATAGTGTCATAGTCTCTGACACTGTCCAAATTGCAACACAAAATAAGTCTAACGACATAGCCAAAAGCCCAAGGACAGCATTTCTAATGAAACTTTGAATATCCATTAAAGTCAAAATAAAAAGAGACATTTGAGTGACATCAACAGTCATAAGAACTGCATGATTTCAGTGTTGGTGCAGGATCGAGTGGAGGAAAGAAATATGTCATCTAAAAATCTGAGAATAGAAAAAGCCTGGAAATAGTCAACATATATTCATTGGAAGGCACATAAGGTCAGGTAATGGGAGAACAACAGCTGACACTGGGAGAGATCTGGCTCACCACAATAGCAGATGAGTTCCAGTGGCCTACAGCATGACCATGGTGGGGGGTACAGTCCACCTCCTTATAGACTTGACACCTGGCAAGATGTCCTCCCTGCACACAGCCTCACACATGGGAAACAACACAGAGTAGAAGCAAACTTGAATACATAAGGTGTGACAGAGATGATTTACCGTCTGAGCCACCAGAAAAGCCCAAAGGAAAGAGGACGACCGCAGAAAAGTAGAGGCAGGTAGACATAGGCAGGCAATCTCAGAGCAAACTCTCTAATTTTAACACAACAGGAAAACCACAGAAACGGGAAGTGTGAACTTAGAAAGTCTACTCTGGACTACATCTAGGTGTGTGCATACTCAGTCATGTCTGACTCTTTGTGACCCCATGGACTGGGGTCAGGCTCCTCCTAAACCCAGCAGGCTCCTCTGTCCTTGGGATTCTTCAAGCAAGAATACTGGAGTGAGCTGCCATTTCCTTCTCCAGGGGATCTTCCCGACCCAGGGATCAAACCTGAGTCTCCTGCGTTGGCAGGCAGACTCTTTACCACTGTGCCACTTGGGAAGCTTAACTATAAGGAAAACTAATTTTATGTTAAAATGAGCAAGAGAAAACTATTGAGGTCAAATCCCATACAAAGAAAAAAGAGAAAAAGGAACAGAATAATATCTGTAAAATGCCTGCTAGACATCTTGTAGAAGAGATAAAAACAATAATATTCCTCTTTAAAACAAGCTAAAATACATTAATAAAATAATTAAAAACATGAAAAAATAAAATTAATTAGAAATAGAAATACTCAAAAAATAAGAACATAGAACTCAGGAAAGTAAAAAGAATAAAAGGAAAAATAATTATTTCAGGAAAAAACTAAACTAGAAGGTACACAAGAATGTAAAACAGATTATGTCTTAAGAAAAATAAAATACTAAATAAAAAAACAAGTTCAAAAGTAAAAGGAAATGACTCAAGAAAAAACTGAACATTAAGTAGACAAAGAATAGACAGGCTCTTATGTTTGACTCAGTTTAAGACAAGTGTTTAACTTAAACCAATCAATTGCAGCGGGGCGGGGCGGGGCGGGGGAACAGCATCAAATTGCAATGTATAAAAACAGTTTTCTCTGATGTTTTCTAAACGCACAGATATTCCCTCAGGCCTCAACCACCAGGACAAATCCTAATAAATTGCATATACATTTTTTTTAAGTTTATAACTTGGCTCATCTCTTCTTCGGTATTAATCTATTATCACCTATCAGTATTACTCAGGATTTACGGGCTTCCCTGGTGGCTCAGTAGTAAAGAATCCACCTGCCAATGCAAGAGACGCAGGTTCAATCCCTGGGTGGGGAAGATTCCCTGGAGAAGAAAATGCAACCCACTCCAGTATTCTTGCCTGGGAAATCCCATGGCTAGAGGAGCCTGGCAGGCTACAGTCCCTGGGGTCACAAAAGAGTCGGACATAACAACTCAAGATTTATAGGCAATATTTAGAAATAGTTCAACATTATTGTTAATATATTCATGTACACAAAAGATCTTTTTTCCAATATCTGTTTTTGTTGCATATATCAGCTTTTGCTGATTGGAGAAAATATTGTTTTGAAACACTTCTGCTTAACAGTCCCTAATATATACAAAGACAGGATCCTCTATTAAGCCAAAAAAAGCTAGATTATACACACAATAATACCTTTATTATAATACTGCACACTCAGAAGAACGAACAGTTCAGGAAAAGGCAAAAGCAGAATGGTGTATCTCCCAAGAGCACTCCCCAATAACCATGTGTGGTCATCGGTCTCAAAGCCTGTTTCCAAGAAATTCAATCTAAGACAGCAGGATCCCATTCAAAAGCTACAAAAAAAAAACACGTTTTTTTCCTCTACAAATGGAGATCTTCCACTCCAAGAAGCTCCTTCCTGCCTTCTTGTCTCTTTTCCTTCATTCCAAACTCCTCCATTCCCTAGTCCAATCCATTGTGAAATTTGTCTTTGAGATTGTCTTTCCTCCCTAGGTCAGATTTCTCAGACACTCTGAGATAAAGACTCACAAGAGAGTGATTTTTTAAGAGAAGTTCCTCAACATAGGAGTGTGGAAAACATTCTGGGCAGGCAAGGAATCCAAGGAAGGGAGAAATCTCAGTTAAAGTTTCATGGAGCATCACTTTGGCTCAATCCCACAGAGAAGCTCTGAAGGCAATGTCAGTCTGGGGTAAGAAAGTGGAAGTATTTCTAGGCTGCAGCATCACTGGTTAAAAGATAAGCAGGGAGGATGTCAATTCCCAGGGACTTCTGTCCTCCAGACACACAACAGTTTCCATCAGCCTGAGGGCAATCCTCCACAGAGCCCCAGGGGCTGACCTGAAAGCACAGTGGGAGTCCAGGAGCACAAAATGAAAAGGATCCAAGAGGATAAGAAAGGACTGAAAGTAGGCTACAAATCTAGCTTCTTCTATGCACCTGCAGATTACTGTCCTTTCCAAAGCAAGCAAATTCAGCTCTCCAGGCACTTCTCTGTTCATCTGTCTTCTATAAACCACTTCTGCCCCCAGATTGGGAATTGAACAAACAGATTCAGAGTTCTCCTTTGTAAAAGAGATTTCTCTTTTCTTTAGTGTTAGGAAAAGGATATGACTTTTAAAATCACATTTATACAAACTTCAATCTGTTTAATAAAGTTTCAGATTATAGAAAACAATAGATATCTAAGTGAAATGGAAATGCTGTTTTCTGGTCAATTCAGGGTAAAACCAAACATAAATAATTATGTTGGCCCTGATTAGCTGCTTGGAATAGGGTAGCACATTTTGATTTGGATTATCCAAATAATTATATAGAATTTCTATTTAAATACCTTTCTACGATTTAACCTTAGTGTATGAACTTAACTACTTCTAACCATAAATAATAATAATAAATAGTAGTAATGTAAAGTAAAGATTAGCAATGAAAAGTTTCAGAAAAAACTAATTACTTCAATTTAAAGTAAAAGTCCACTTCCACAATACTAGATGACATCATTCAATTTTGTAGTATGGCTTTTCTTCTGAAAAGAGGAGAAATATAACAAAATAATACCTAAGTTTAAAATCCTGAAGTGAAAGGAGCTAAAATAAAAACTGTTTTCCTTTAATGAGAACAGCATAGTTAAAACAGCTCCTCTTTTCTATTCACTTCTCCAAAATATTCTACTACATAAAACCTGGAATCTTACTTCTATTTAAAAGATAAAGTGAAAGCATTCTTTAACAATATACAGAAAAAGAAAGTGAGAGTGTAATTCTTAACGTGATATTTCCCAGTTTATTATTGAAAACATTTCCAGTCACATGGATTCGAGTCTTATTCCTGCCACTAACTAGCTCTGTGATCTTAGACAAATCTCTTGAACTTCTCTAAGCCTCAGTATTCTCAATAATATGTTGAGTCAGGCTTAACAGTATTAAAGATCATTTTCAGGTGAGGGTGGGATGATCTGAGAGAATAGCATTGAAACAAGTATACTATCAAGGGTGAAACAGATCACCAGCCCAGGTTGGATGCATGAGATGCTCAGGGCTGGTGCACTGGGAAGACCCAGAGGGATGGGATGGGCAGGGAGATGGGAGGGGGGATTGGGATGGGGAACACATGTAAATCCATGGCTGATTCATGTCAGTGTATGGCAAAAACCACTACAATATCGTAAAGTAATTAGCCTCCAACTAATAAAAATAAATGAAAAAATAATAATAAAGATCATTTTCAATACTTAGAGTATGAAATAGGATATATGGCTACAACATAATGGGTCTGATTTTTAACAAGCACTGAAGAATTTTAAAAATGAAAAAGTTTCTGTTCTTTAATATTGGTATGTGGAAAACTATACACTTATTCTCACTTATTCTATTGATTTTGCAATTACACCAAACACTCGTTAATTTTGGGGGGTCTTGTACTATGAGAATTTTGGTTGCTATACAAAGAAATAAGGTTGACTAATTTAAGTACATATTTGCCTTTTAAAACAAATAAGATAGCATAGCCTACTAAACCACTGTTTTTATTAAATTAACTTGGAAGGAATTTTAATTATTTCAAAAAGTAACATCCACCCTAGTGGATTCAGTTCAGTTCAGTTCAGCCGCTCAGTCGTTCTGACTCTTTGCGACCACATGAATCGCAGCATGCCAGGCCTCCTTGTCCATCACAAACTCCCGGAGTTTACTCAAACTCATGCCCATCGAGTTGGTGATGCCATCCAGCCATCTCATCCTCTGTCACCACCTTCTCCTCCTGCCCCCAATCCCTCCCAGCATCAGGGTCTTTTCCAATGAGTCAACTCTTCACATGAGGTGGCCAAAGTATTGGAGTTTCAGCTTCAGCAACAGTCCTTCCAATGAACACCCAGGACTTATCTCCTTCAGGATGGACTGGTTGGATCTCCTTGCAGTCCAAGGGACTCTCAAAAGTCTTCTCCAACACCACAGTTCAAAAGCATCAATTTTTCAGTGCTCAGCTTTCTTCACAGTCCAACTCGCACATCCATACATGACCACTGGAAAAACCATAGCCTTGACTAAACGGACCTTTGTTGCAAAGTAATGTCTCTGATTTTTAATATGCTATCTAGGTTGGTCATAACTTTCCTTCCAAGGAGTAAGCATCTTTTAATTTCATGGCTGCAGTCACCATCTGCAGTGATCTTGGAGCCCAAAAAAATAAAGTCTGACACCGTTTCCACTGTCTCCCCATCTATTTCCCATGAGATGATGGGACCAGATGCCATGATCTTAGTTTTCTGAATGTTAAGCTTTAAGCCAACTTTTTCACTCTCCTCTTTCACTTTCATCAAGAGGCTTTTTAGTTCCTCTTCACTTTCTGCCATAAGGGTGATGTCATCTGCATATCTGAGGTTATTGATATTTCTCCTGGCAATCTTGATTCCAGCTTGTGCTTCTTCCAGCCCAGCATTTCTCATGATGTACTCAGCATATAAGTTAAATAAGCAGGGTGACAATATACAGCCTTGACGTACTCCTTTTCCTATTTGGAACCAGCCTGTTGTTCCATGTCCAGTTCTAACTATTGCTTCCTGACCTGCATACAGGTTCCTTAAGAGGTATGTAAGGTATAGTCATTGAGAAAAATGGGTGAAAAGTATAAAGGAGTTCACTGAACTACCTTTCCAACTTTGCGTGTTTTTAATCAAAATAAGAGCATTCAAAAGTATATAACAGATTCAATATCCCATTTACAGTAATACCTGTACTAGCTAGGGTTCTCCAGAGAAATAAAACTGATATGATAAAACCAACTGTCACAGCAACCTAGCCAAATATTGAGGAATTAAAAGAATAAGGTATAAGCATAAAGTAATGTATTTGATTTAATCCCCAGTTTGGCATTTTCTTCTTTTGACATAATAGTTTAGGCCAAGGGTATTGCCAATGTTTTTTTTTAATTCTGCTTTTGGAATTATCATTCATTAGTAGTTTTTTTTTTGTTTTTTTTGTTTTTTTTTTACTATTCTGAGTATAGCAAAGTTAAAAACATTGGCAATATCCAAAAAATATTTGGCTAGGTTGCTGTGACAGTTGGTTTTATCATATCAGTTTTATTTCTCTGGAGAACCCTAGCTAGTACAGGTATTACTGTAAATGGGATATTGAATCCGTTATATACTTTTGAAAGCTCTTATTTTGATTAAAAACACGAAAAGTTGGAAAGGTAGTTCAGTGAACTCCTTTGTACTTTTCACCCATTTTTCTCAATGACTATATCTTACATAATTATAGTACAATATCAAAACCAGGATTTCCACAATGCACAATGTGTGTATGTAATTCTAGGTCTTTTGTCACACGTGTAGATTCACATAACCACTACCATTATTAAGCTATAGTACTATCTCATCATGACAAAGATTTATCTTGTGCTAGCCCTTTATAATCACACCCACCCAGCTTCCTTTCAACTCTAGCCCCTGATAACAGCTAATCTGTTTTCCTTCTCTATAATATTACCATTTCTGTATATATGATGAAATTAAAGAATATATCCTTTTGAGATTGGCTTCTTTTACACAATATAGTACTTTTGAGATTTGTCCAAGTTGTACGTTTCAGATGTTTATTGCTTTCTACTGCTGAGTAGCATCCTTGGTGCAAATATACTACAGTTTAACAAGTCACCTACGAGGGACTTTTTTGTTGTTTCTGTTTTTTTTGTTTTTTTATACTACAGATAAAGCTGCTTTGAATAACTGTGTTCAGGTCTGTGTGTGGACATAAGTTTTCTTTTTTCTGGGGCAAATGACAAATAGTGCAATTGCTGGGTTGTATGGTAAGCACTTGTATGTTTCCTTTTAAGAAACTGCCAAACAATTTTCCAAAGTGACAGCAAAGTTTTATATATGAGTGATCCAGTTTCTCCACACACTCACTGGTTGTTGGTATTGCCACTATTTTTATTTTAATTTTTCTGATAGGTATATGGGCTTCCTTGGTGGCTCAGACAGTAAAGAAGCCACCTGCAATGCAAGAGACAGATTTGATCCCTGGATTGGGAAGATTCCCTGGAGAAGGGAAAGACTATCCACTCCAATATTCTTGCCTGAAGAAGCTCATGAACAGTGGAGCCTGGCGGGCTGTAGTCCAAGGGGTTGCAAAGAGTCAGACACAACTGAGTGACCAAGCACATAGCACAATAGGTATATTGTGGTGATATTTCACAGTGATTTACATTTATATATTTCCTAGTGGATACTGAGTTCAGACATCTTTTAACATCTTTATTTACCATCTGTATATTCCCTTCAGTTAAATGAAACTTCATGTTTTTTGTCTGTGTTAAAAATGTATTGTCTTCCCTTTTATAGCTGAGTTTTGAGACCTATGCATGTATTCTAGATATGAATGAATCCTTTGTCAGATATGTGGTATACAAATGTTTTTATCAATGAGCAGTTTTATTTTTATCCTCTTAGATCTTTCAGAGAGCACAAATTTTTGAGTTTTTTTGATAAGGTCCCATTTATCTTTTATTTTTAATAGAATATGTTTTTGGTAGCATGCTTAAAAACTCTTCCACATGCCTTGGGCCCAAAGATTTTCTCATGCTATCTTCTAAAAGTTTTATAATTTTACTTCTTGCACTTAATCTAGAAGCTATTCTTTGGTAAACGGTCTGAGGTTTGGATCAAGGTTTTTTGTTTTTGTTTTTTGCCCATAGACATGCAATTAATCTAATTCCATTTAATGAATATACTAGCTATCTTCCATTTAACTGCTTTTGCAACTTTGTCAAAAGTGTGTGGGAAATAGTTTTGTGGGGTCATCTCTGGGTTTTCTATTCAGTTCCATAGATCCATGGATCTGTTCCTCCACTAATATGACATAGTCTTCAGTACTGTATCTATATTATATCTTAAAATTTCATAGAACGATAACTCCAATTTTATCCTTTTTTGAAAATGTTTTTGTTATTTTTCTTTTCATATAAATTTTACAATAATCTTGTTAACATCTACAAAAATTCATATTGAGGTTTTGATAGGAATTATGTTAAATCTGTTTACTAATTTGGGAAGAACTTGAGATCTTTACAGTGTTAAGTATTCCAAACTATTAAACAGTATGTCTCTTCAATTATTCAGATCTTTGATTTCTTTTTTATCAGCATTTAGTAGTTTTCAGCACAAAAGTCATGTTCTTTGCAAATTTCTCTTTTTGAGTAATTTAAATGGTACTGTAATTTTTATTTCAGTTTTCACATTTTCATTGCTAGAAATAAAACTATAGTTGATTTTTCTGTATATATTTTATACCCTATGGCCTTAAACTGGCTTAGTGGGTAAGATTTTTTAATTCAATATTTTGGATTTCCTATATAGAAAATTGTCATCTATAAATAGGGACAGTTGCATTTTTTTGTCTTATCCATTTTCTCAAATATTTTGTCTTCATTTTCTTTGATTCCTGCTCTATATTTATTATTTTCTTTATTCTGCTTGCTTTCGTTTGCTCCCCTTTTCCTAACTTCTTGATATGGAAACTTAGACTACTGATTAAGGATTTTTTTTTCTAATTCAAATGTAAGCAATTAGATTTGTATGTTTCCCTCTCAACACTGTTTTAGGTGCTTTACACATGTTATAATGTATTTTTATTTTTGTTCAGTCCAATTTGCTTCCCTTGAGACTTCTTTGACCCATGGATTATTTAGAAGTGTACTGTTTAGTTTTCCAATGTTTCAAGGATTTCCTGTATGATTTCAATTTTACACTGGCTGAAAGTTGTTTTATGATCCAGGCTATGGTTTATCTTAGTATATGCTCTGTGGGCAACTGATTTTAAAAAAAGTTATTTTCAGCTAGGGTTGTGAAAATTGTTCTATAAATGTTGGTAATATCCTTTTGTTTGATAATAGTGAGAGTTCTTCAATATTCATACTGATTTTCTATCTAGTTGTTCTATGAATTATTGAGGGGTATTGAATTGGTGGCTCAGATGGTAAAGCGTCTGCCTACAATGCAGGAGACTCCGGTTCAATCCCTGGGTCGGGAAGATCTCCTAGAGAAGAAAATGGCAACCCACTCCAGTATTCTTGCCTGGAAAATCCCATGGATGGAGGAGCCTGGTAGGCTACAGTCCATGGGGTTGTAAAGAGTCAGACATGACTGAACAACTTCACTTTATTGAAGTTTCCAATTATAAATACGTTTGATATTTGATTAGGCTGATATTGTAAACAGGATATTATGGTTCATAATATTTTAAAAGAGTTTATTCCTTATATTCAAAGATGTTACTCGATTTTTTACATTTGTCTTTTACCTGCATGCTAAGCCACTTTGGTCGTGTCTGACTCTTTACAACATCAAGGACTGTAGCCTGCCAGGCTCCTCTATCTATGGGATTCTCCAGGCAGTGGGTTGCCATGCCTTCCTCCAGGAGGTCTTCCTGACCCAGGGATGGAACCTGCATCTCTTACATCTTCAGCATTGGCAGGCAGGATCTTACCACTAGTGCCACCTGGGAAGCCCCTAATATCCAGTCAATTTCTATGCATTCTTAAAAGTTCTGATAATTCAATTAGTGCTCTATATTCTAAGTAAATCATCATTTCATATGCAAAGAACAAACATATTCACTTTGTTTTCAATTCCTTTATGCCCTATTTCTTTTGTTATTTACATTGGCTAAAAATTCTGGAAAATATTAAGATGGTTGTCATCACTGTACCTCATATTTACATACTTATCTTTTCCAGTAGTTAAAAACGTTAATACTTAATATGTTCTACAGCGTGGAAAATATGTAACAACATAAAAATTCCATACTGAACTCACTTTTTAAAGTGAGGGTGCAGAAAGGAGAAGGGGAGAAACTTAGTGACTGAGACAATTCTCTTATGCACCTTCAGCAACATCTAAGGGAAACTGTGGAGGTCAGGCAAAAATATTCTCCTACTGAGTAGTATATGCTTCGGTCTCCTTACTAAACTCAATAGGATTAACTGATTTCTATTGCTCCAAGACCTACTCTTTTTTTTAACATCCTCTCTGTATTTTCTAATTTGTTTGTCATTTGTTATAATGAATATAGATAGATATATTTTTATCAGGATCGAATATTGTAAAAGGTAGTGATTCATGTATATCATTAACAGAAAAGTAAATACTGAAGAGTACAAAATGTTCTGAGCTTGTATAATGGAATCTAAAAGATGTTCATATGTTTAAAAAATAAATTCATCTTCTATTTTCAAACTATTTTGCAACAAGCGCAGACTGTTTTAGAAGCTGTTTTCTCTTCTACCAATATAGGATGAGGTTACAATGACCAGAAAGTCAAAGGACAGAGATAATTTGATCATTATGGTGGTTTCTCATAAAATTTTGTATTTATAACAGAGAGTACAGATCCAGGTAAATTGGAGAAAGAGAAAGAGACAGACAAAAACAGAGCTAGATAAAGGAAGAGGGAGATAGACTCTGCAAGGAAAAACTTAATTTGTGTGAGTGGCTGGCCTACTGGTGTTATAAAAGTAAACCAGTCTATAATAAATTTAACTAAAATTTTTAACCATAACTATGGTTTAAAAAAAACTTTAGATAATTTTTGACACAATGTTGATAATTGGGTGCTCTATAATCATGCCATCCAAAAAACACTTTTATACAAACAGAATGAAATATTTATTTGAACAAAAAGTAGAGTATTAGGAATCTTAAAAAACAATAATAATACTGGTGTACCAACCCACTGGGCTTCCCTGGTGACTCATTGGTAAAGAATTCACCTGCCAATCCAGAAGATGCAGTAGACTCGGGTTCAATCCCTGGCTGGAGAAGAGCCCCTGGAAAAGGAAATGGCAACCCATTCCAGTATTCTTATCTAGGACATCTCATGGATAGAGGAGCCTGGTGGACAACAGTCCATGAGGTCATGAAAAGTCAGACGGGACTTAGCAACTAAGTATGTGCACACACATCAACTCCTTAGTTAATCTTCTTTCAATAATATTTTTCATAGAAGAAAGTTATTATGCATTTCCTGAAAGAATGAAAGTAAATTTAATTTAAATGACCTATGGGTATATATACTTTTAACTCACCATTTTTCACTGGAATAATTATAAGTATGTATATATAAATATATTTTAAAAGAGATCAATATTTTAAACAAAATAAAAATTCTACTTAAAAGTCTGTTTTACAGAAATAGTCACCCCTCAATGCAATTATCATGTGAAACTTAGAGGAAAAATAATCAGTCCCACCAGGCTCCTCTGACTATGGGATTCTCCAGGCAAGGAGTGGGTTGCCATGCCCTTCTCCAGGTGATCTTTCCAACCCAGGGATCAAACCCAGGTTTCCCACATCGCTAACTAATCTTAAATATACACCCAGGGAGAATATGAGAATGCAAATATGGGTAAACCAGGATTTGTAATGTATTTATTTTTTATTTAAACATTTGATAAGATTTTTTCAAAAAGAAATTATGTGACAGAAATATGTAAAAGGAATTATTTCCTGGCTTAGAGGGAGGAAGCAGGAAGAGGATAATTGAAAAGTCCTCCTAAGCCTGTGTAAACAACAGATTCCCTGAGGAATACACTTGGACCAGCTTTACATGGTATATTATAAAATCGCTACTTAAAAGTCTGTTTTACAGAAATAGTTGTCCCTCAATGCCATTGTCACGTGAAACACAGAGAAAAAATAAGCAGTCCTTAGTAATAAAACAGTACTTGTTCTGTCTTCAAAACAGGTTTTATAACAGTCAAGGTTCAATGTAGCTGAAGACGCTGATACATGTAAGTAAGAATATCATTAAGCTCATATTGTATTCATTCAAGGGTGAAAAGAACTGAGAGGAAATGTGAATCCTGTTTTTCAAAACAACCCTGGCGTTAAAGATATGCAGAATGCTTGAATTAGCTCTACACATGCAAAATCATTTGAGGAAAATACTGAATAGGAATTCATCTCGTTTTGGGCAAATTGACCAACTCTGAGGTGAAATACCAAATAAGCCAACATAAATTGTTTGTGCTTGGTGAGGGCCAAGGACTGTGGGGAGACTCATGTCTAACTAATCTTGAAGTATTCACCCAGGAAGAAAATGAGAATGCAAATATGGGTAAACCAGGATTTGTATTTATTTTTTATTTAAACATATGATAAGATTTTTCAAAAAGAAATTATGTGACAGAAATATGTAAAAGGAATTATTTCCTGGCTTAGAGAGAGGAAGTAGGAAGAGGAAAAGTGGAAAGTCCTCCTAAGCTTGTGTAAACAACAGATTCCCTGAGGATGACACTTGGACCAGCTTTACATGGTATTTTATAAAGATCTCCAATCTTCCAAATAATGTTAAAGTTTCCATGGACTCAAATGTCATTCTGATGGATAGAAAGCAGCCTTAATGTAGAAAAATATGAGTGGATAGAAAAATAGTAACTGATTTTTAACCTTCTATATATGATACGTTTGTCAAATTTATTCCCAAATCTACTTATAATGAATTAGATTCCAAAGAAAGAACTAAACCAAAGAGCTACATTTTTTTTTTCATTTATTTTTATTAGTTGGAGACTAATTGCTTTACAATATTGTAGTGGTTTTTGCCGTACATTGACATGAATCAGCCACGGATTTACATGTGTTCCCCATCCCGATCTCCCCTCCCGCCTCCCTCCCCATCCCATCCCTTTGGGTCTTCCCAGTGCACCAGCCCTGAGCACTTGTCTCATGCATCCAACCTGGACTAGTGATCTCTTTCACCTTTGATAGTATACTTGTTTCAATGCTATTCTCTCAGAATATCCCACCCTCACCTTCTCCCACAGAGTCTAAAAGTCTGTTCTGTACATCTGTGTCTCTTTTTCTGTTTTGCATATAGGGTTATCATTACCATCTTTTTAAATTCCATATATATGCGTTAGTATACTGTATTGGTCTTTATCTTTCTGGTTTACTTCACTCTGTATAATGGGCTTCAGTTTCATCTATCTCATTAGAAATGATTCAAATGAATTCTTTTTAATGCCTGAGTAATATTCCATTGTGTATATGTACACAAGAACTACATTTTAAAAGTCAATGTAAATTTCCAACTGTTGACCAAAACCATCAGGGTGGAATGTTGACTAAATGACTGTAAGTGAAAAATAAGTAATGCTGGCCATCATAAAAACAATTTATTAGAAGAAAAACAAATTATTCATGTACCATTGTACAAAGACAACATTTGTTTGTGCTTGGGAATCTTTGTTTTGTTTTTTCCACTGATCCTCATAAAAGCTAAATTTTTTAAAATAATAGTCCTGTTCCTTATAATGCCCTGATGCTGCATCTATTTACACATGTTGTCCCTGAAGAGAGAATGCAGTATAGTTCAGAGCCAAAACCATCACTTTATGGATGACAGAAATTTAAGAAGTTAGTTCTACTTAGAGAAGAAAGTTAAAGCCACATAGGAATGCTGTTTGCTGTTGTTTTTTCTGTTGCTCTTATTGTTCATGGTGGTAGCGGTTTTTGGTGGGGTAACTATTATTATTATTCATCTTTTTCTGGAATCTACAACCCAAGCAGGTGAACTGATAAAACAATATTTGGGCTTCCCTGGTGGTTCAACTGATAAAGAATCTGCCTGCAATACGGGAGACCTGGGTTTGATCCCTGGTTGGGAAGATCCCCTGGAGAGGGGAATGGCTACCCACTCCAGGATTCTGCCCTGGAGAATTCCATGGACTGTATAGTCCATGGGGTCACAAAGAGTCAGACACAACAATATTTACCATAGGTCAAATAATTTTTAATTAAATTTTTGCTGATGAAGAATCTTCTACCCCATTAACTGACACACTCTGTGCTCATAAGAAGATATCAGTGACAGATTAGACCAGCTCTTCACTAGACCTCAGATAAAAATAATTTTCGTTTATTTTGGTATGCTATTATTTGGCTTCATTTCAACTTGGCTGTTCTGACTTGCCATCCAAAATGAAATTAGGGTTTGATTGTAAAGAAAAGAACTATAGAGCCCTGATTCCATATTTCAGATAACATTAAGACTTAGAATAAAGAGAGAAATTAGTTTACCACAGAGGTATGACATCATATCTCTAACTAGTAGTTCAGTAATTTGCCTGGCTTTGTCTTTAACTCACATCTCTCCTCTGTAACACCGAGGCAGCTATAAGAAGCTAGTTGAGGATTTCAAGAATTAGGATTTCATCCATCTCAAATACAGTTTTATCTCCTTAGAAATAAGAGACAAGTGAAAAAAATTTTTCTGCTACAAAGGACATTCTAAGATTAAATGATAGAAGACTTTATATTGATTCTGATGTGGTAAATATAAGATGCTAAGGGGAAAAATTCAACCTCTAGGAGATTTTGAAGGCCAAAACAGTTTTAAACAATAACAAATGTCGTAACAATATTAGTCAATTTCATTCAATTCAAAGGCAAGATCTGAAGGAACTGCCATAGTGAGTCAGCATCTACCTAAAGAGAGCTGTTGCTGTTTGGTAACGGTGGTTCACTTCATTGTCAGTTTTGTGGCCTGTGGCCATTTGTGATTGCGTTCTTGATTGACAGTGGTTGGATTGAAAATCAGGTTGGAAATTAATGAACAGGAAATCCACTCTTGCTTTCAAAAATCACTTAATCAATTACAATCACTCCATATTCTCATCACTCATCACTTAATCCCTGGAAACTTCCTAAATACTGATGTAAAAATAAATAACTATTTTGGAGATACTGAATATTTCTTGATAATTCCTGAGTTCAAGAAGTTATAACTCAAACGAGGAGACAAGATTAACACATCTGATATAGTAACAAATAAAATGTACAAAATTATGCTCTGAGATAGAACAAATATAAGCTGAAAGGAAAATGATGCTGTGAAGATTTTTCTAGACTGAAAGTAAAAGAATAAAAAAGGGGGGAAATGTAGATTTCTTCAACTCAACATTGATTATGGGTTTCCTTGGTGTCTCAGATGATTAAGAATCTGCCTACAATGCAGGAGACCCAGGTTCGATCCTTGGGTCAGGAAGATTTCCCTGGAGGAGGGCATGGCAACCCTCTCCAGTATTCTTGCCTGAAGAATTCCATGGACAGAGGAGCCTGGTGGGCTACAGTCCACAGGGTCGCAAAGAGCCAGCCACGACTGGGTGACTAACACTTTCACTTTCATTAGTGAGAACTCTACAATTTTCTAGGTAAAGGGGATAATTAATCATAAGTATACTCGGGTATATTATGTATGAAAGTAAAGGTCAAGTGATCGAACCATCAGAACTGCAGAGAGAGCCCATTTAAGCCTTAGGAAAAATAGAAACAGAATCAATTTTCTTTTTTTTTTTTTTTTTCGTAATTGAAATAATTAAGATCTAGTCACTTAGCAGGCTTGATGATTATAATGCAATATTATCTGTTTCACTATACTGTGATTAGATCTCTGGGACTTATTTGCTACTAGTTTTAAATTTCTGCCTTTAACATAAGACAGGTACATTGAACTATCACTGCAATGGCTATCATATGACAATATATAAACATATCAAATCAACATGCTATAGACCTTAAATTTACATGATGCTATTGGTGGACTATAGTCCATGAAGTCTCAAAGAGTCAGACAACAATTTAGTGACTAAACAATAACAACATATGTCAAATATTTTTCAATAAAAAAAGAAAACAGAACTCAAATGCCACTAACAGTACAGTTTGCTCTCTCTCTCACTCTTTCTTGCTCTCTCTCTCTCTCCTCAATTCCAGGCAAAGTTAGAAAAAGAAATCTAGGATCAGACTGGCCTAACTTAAGTGAAGTGCCTATCTGATCTGGCAAATAAAATGACCCCCCCACCTCTCTCCCTGCCAGGGGGTAGAGGCAAGTAAAACATTATTCTATGAAGCAGGTTTCAAAAGAAAAATAGGGCATGCAAGAAGTTAAGGATTCTCAGTAAATAAATAAACAATACAACTGTCCAACTTTGGGGGATAACAAAATCTATCAAATTAAACATTCTAGTCAATTACAGAGCATATTTTAGATGGTATAAATATTAAAATGTCAAAAGTGCATATATCTAAAGTTTTAAAAATACATCCACACCAAAGTTTCAGAAGCACTAAGAATATTCAAGAAAATAATGAGGAAAGAAGACCTGAACTCTAACTCATGAAAATAGTAAACTTTACTAGTTAACCTGAAAGAGTAGGTAAATGTACACACACATAAAAGCCAAACCAACAAACAGCAACAAATATAGAAAAAAGTATATTTTGTTCAAGAGGCATTGAAAAATTATTCAGAATTTGTTGCTCCTTTATTTTTTTTAAAAAATAAGTAAAAATAAAGCATTCACACTCTGGATATGTGCTGTGCTTAGTCCGTCAGATATGTCTGATGCTTTGCGACCCCATAGACTATAGCCCGCCAAGCTCCTCTGTCCATGGGATTCTCCAGGCAAGAATATGGGAGTAGGTTGCCATTTCCTTCTTCAGGGGATCTTCCCAACCCAGGGGTCAAACCCAGGTCTTCTGCATTGCAGGGGGATTCTTTACCATCTGAGCCACCAGGACCTTGATAATATCCTTCATGCTGTGCTTTGCTTAGTCATTCAGTCTTGTCCAACTCTTTGACACCCTGTGGACTGGCTCATCTATCCATGGGGATTCTCCAGGCAAGAATACTGGAGTGGGTTGCCATCCCATCCTCCAGGGGATCTTCCCAACCCAGGGATCGAACTCAGGTCTCCTGCATTGCCAGCAGATTTTCTTTATCATTTGAGCCACCAGGGAAGTCTGAGAATACTGGAGTGGGTAGCCTATCCCATCCCAGGAGATCTTCTGGACCGAGGAATCAAACCAGGGTCTCCTGCACTGCAGGTGGATTCTATACCTCCAAGCTACCAGGGAAGCCCAATATACTTCATAGCTAAGAGCCATTCCCAGTGGAAAATAGAGGCAGTATACTTGTAATTAAAAGGCGGTGCTCTATTTACTTGTTTTGTATAGTAATTTTCTTGGGTTGTCAAATTTGATTACTAAAAAAAAATCACCTATTATAGAAGTGAATTGAAATAAAATTGGCACAATTATTAAAATGGATGAAGTATTATTACTGAGAGAGAAAAAAATTACTAAACAGAAAGATGTCATATATTAAGCTGCCTTTTTCTCTTAAACACTAGAAATTTTAAATCTCCTCAAATGTAGCACTTTCTTAGGTGAGAATTTTCCAAGAAATATTCTGTTTTTTAGTGTAAAATCTGTGCAGATGTCAAACATCTGATGGTGAAAAGGCAAGATTATATTTAGCTTTAACTCAGACTCTTTTGGAAAAGTGGATTTATGTTTACTTTACAAAGGCATATGTTCATTTTGAGTGTTAGTGTGTTGATGAGAAGAGAAGAGAAATATTTTAAGGTAACAATTATAAAGGCAAGAGGAATTAAAAATAAATAACATTTGTTGCTGAAATCTCAAAGATTACTTAATCCAAACAAGTTAATATGCATGAAACTATATTTTCTAATAGATATGACTCTAGAAAAATTGAAAGTGTCTAACATAGATGCTTATTAGAGTGTCTATGTTAGTGTCTACATAGTATGTTCCCATTCTAATATAATGTTTCCCATTTCTACCAAGAGTCTAATAAAAATATTATAAAATTAAGCATAATCAAGTTTAACTCAGAGTATATATTTCTGCACTGTATATGCAACTAGATCATTTAAGGGTTATTCACTCTGTTATAAAAATTTTTTTCATTTCTGTTTAGTTCCTAACCAGCCAATGAGTAAACTATATTAGCATGTCAAAAGCTGACATTTAAAACCTAATTTTATTATTATTAAGACTTAGATATGTGTGCTAAGTTTCTTTCATAGTGTCTGACTCTTTGCGACCCTATGGACTGTAGTCTTCCAGGCTCCTCTGTCCACGGGATTCTCCAGGCAAGGATACTGGAGTGGGTTTTCATTTCCTACTCCAGGGGATCTTTCCCACCCAGGTATGAACCCATGTCTCTTAGTGTCTCCTGAATTGGCAGGAGAGCTCTTTACCACTAGTGCCACTTGTGAAGCCCCTAACTCAGATATAGCTGGAAACAAAAGCTACTTTCTTGCAATTCCAAGATTGCTGGAAAGACTGCCACCAGCCTAAAACAATCTCTCCATGTTTGTTAGTACCTATACTTCCTGTATAGGAGTTTACAATTCTTCTCATGGTTTTGAATCCATTAAAATTAAAATCACATGGAAAGGGTAATACTTTGAGGAAATTATTTGTTAAATATCCTTCAGAACAAGGGAGATTCAGACTAGAATGGCTATTATCAAAAAGGCAAAGAATAACAAGTATTGGGAAAGACATGGGAAACGGGAATTCATTTACTATTGGTAGGAATGCAAATTGGTGCAGGCATTATAGAACAGTGTGGAGGTTTCTCAAAAACTTTAAAATAGAATTACCATATGATCCAGTAATCCTACTTCTGGGTATATATGCAAATAAGCAAAAGCAATCTATTGAAGAGATACCTGCACTCCAATTTAACTACCACTTACTCAAAATAACAAAGATAAAACAACATAAATGTCCATCAATGCATGAATAGATGAAGACATGAATGTGATATATACACATAATGAAATTTTATTCAACCTTTATAAAAAGGAAATCCTGCCACTTGCAACACCACGGATGAACCTCCAGGACGTTACGCCAATTGAAATAATTCAGACACAGAAAGACAAATATTGCATGATGTCACTTACATGTGGAACCTAAAATAGTGTAACTTATAGCAGAGAGTTGAATGATTGTTGCCAGGGGTGGAGGGGTAGAGTACTGGAATTAGGAGATGTTGGTCAAAAGGCACAAAGTTTCAGTGATGTAAGCTGAATGAGTTCTGGAAGCATATATCAAGGGGACTACAGTTAATAGTACTGAATTCTATACTTGGAGTCTGCTAAGAAGACAGATCTTAAATTAGGTATTTTCAGTATACACACACAATGGTAACTTAATAATGGTGACAGATAAGTTATTTAGCTTGATTGTGGATCTTTTCACAATGTATAAATATATTGAAACATCAAGTGCACCATGTTAAATCTATACAATTTTTAAATGTCAAAGATTTCTCAATAAATTTATTTTTTGAAAAATAATATAATTTGAATAGGAAACAACATCATGATTCTGGGATGTAATATGGAAAGAAGAAAAACTTGGGTAGGAATGAGAAGTAATCTGGGGAAGGATAGGCTTCCCTGGTAGCTCAGCTGGTAAAGAATCCGCCTGTAATGCAGGAAATACCAGTTCCATTCCTGGGTTGAGAAGGTCCCCTGAAGAAGGGACCAGTATTCTTGGGCTTCCTTGGTGGCTCAGATGGTAACGAATCTGCCTGCAATGTGGGAGACCTGGGTTTGATCCCTGGGTTGGAAAGATACCCTGGAGTAAGAAATGGCAACCCACTCCAGTATTCTTGCCTGGAGAATCCCATGGACAGAGGAGCCTGGCGGGCTACAGTCCGTGGGTCGCTAAGAGTCAGACACGACTGAGCAACTAAGTGCACACAGCACAGCTGAGAGGCTTACTCAACACCCACACAGGACTTTGATGAATCAGGAAACAAGTTTAAGAAACTACAGCAAGTAGCTAAAGACTCCAGGATGTATTACAAGTCCTAAAGCACTCAAAACAATCATACCCAAATAATATATCATTTAGGGCTCTACATTTGTGATAAACTGTTTTTTTTTTAATAAAGGGAATAATAAAACAAAAATTAGATTTGTGGTTACCTGAGGGAAGCTGGCAGAGCACTTAGGTAGTGTCAATGCTATTGCCAAGGTAATTAATCTTAAATTGGAAGGTGGATTCTCAGGTGTTTATTTTAATTTCATGCTTCACAGTTTTCATATGCCCTTTGATATAACTCAAATATTATTAATTTTTGAATGAAGCACAGAAGAAAATAGTTACATTCATACAGTGCTGAAGACTGGCACTAGGTTAAACAAGGCTAAGTGTGTGCAGAAGTACTGGAAAGAGGTCTTGGATTTCCATATATATATATATATTTTTTTTTTTTTTTTTGCATTAATGATTAGCTCCCAAGCTGCATGCATGAGGACTGGAGGTACTGCCACAAGACCAGGAAAACTCTCTGGGAGGTGTGCATGATAAGAACTCTGACAGGTCTCTGGCCCTTTGAAGACAGAGGCAGACAAAGAAATTGAAACTGGACACATGAATCTGGCTGAAAGGCAAAACTCACCCTGGTGAGCAACGTCAGAGCAAGGCAGTAGCTAAGTCAAGAAATATTTCAAGTTGCTGTGCTGTGCTTAGTCACTCAGTCATGTCGCACTCTTTGCAACCCCATGGACTGTAGCTTACCAGGCTCCTCTATCTGTGGGGATTCTACAGGCAAGAAAACTGGAGTAGGTTGCCATCCCTCCTCAAGGGGATCTTCCCAACTCAGGGATCATACTCAGGTCTCTGCATTGCAGGCAGATCCTTTACCATCTGAGCCACCCTGGTGAACAATGTCAGAGCAAGGGAGTAGTTAATTCAAGAAATATTTCAAGTTGCAAGAAGACAGAAATAACATAGGAGGTATTTCAGAGTTTAAAAAAAAACTTTTATTAAAAAATAAAAGGATAAGACAAGACAAAGACAGGGACAAAATATTTACAGAAGACATATCTAATAAAGGACTGTTACCAAAATATACAAAAACTTTTAAAACATAGCAATAAGAAAATGAACAGTCCAATTAAAAGATGGGCAAAATACCTGAACAGATAACTCAGCACAGAAGATATATAGATGTCAAATAAGCATATGGGAAGATGTTCAAAGTCACATGTCATTAAGGAACTGCAAATTAAAACAATAATGAGGTACCAATAAATATCTGCAAACAGTTAACTCATTGGTAAAATCCCTGATACTGGGAAAGATTGAGGGCAGAAGGAGATGAGGGCTTCAGAGGATGAGATGGCTGGATGGACAAAAATGTGGGCAAACTGCAGGAGATGATGAGGGACAGGGAGGCCTGTCCCTGCAGGCATGCTGTAGTCCATGGGGTCGCAAAGTCAGACATGACTGGGCAGCTGAACAACACCACCACTAAATAACCTATTGTGTATTAGTCGCTCAATCATGTCCAAGTCTTTGCAATGCCATGGACTGTAGCCTGCTAGGCTCCTCTATCCATGGAATTCTCCAGGCAAGAATACTGGAGTGGGTAGCCATTCCCTTCTCCAGGAGATCTTTCCAACTTAGGGATCGAATCTGGATCTCCTGCATTGCAGGCAGATTCTTTACCATCTGAGTCACTATAGAAGGCCACCTATTAGAATGACAAAAATCCAAAACACTAATACCACCAAATGCTGGCAAAGCTATGAACCAAAAATTACTCTCATTCATTGCTAGTGGGAATTCAAAATACTTCAGCTATTTAAAGGACAGACTGGCAGTTATCTTTTATCCTAAGATCTAGTAATCATGCTCCTTGGTGTTTACACAAGTGAGTTAAAAAGTTAAGTCCTCACAGAAACTGTACACATATTTGGACAGCAGCTTTAATCATAACTGCATAAATCTGGAAACAGCCAAGAAGTCTTTAAGTAGGAGAATGGATAGACCAACTTTGATATATCCAGCCCATGGAAAATTATTCAACACTAAAAACAAATGAGCTATCAAGCCATGAAAAGAAATGGAGGAAAATTAAATGCATATCACTAAGTCACAAAAGCCAATCTGAGAAAGCTAAATAATGTAGGATCCCAACTGTAAGACATTCCAGACAAGGCAAAACTAGAGAGAGTAAAAAGGTTAGTGATTCCCATGTGTTGGGGCAAGGAGAGAAGGAGGGATGAATAGACAGAGCGCAGACAATTTTTATGTTGATGGCATTATTCTGTATGATTCTACAATGCTAAATGCACTTATTAACACACGGAATGTACAACATCACAAGTAAACCCTAATATAAACTGAGGACTTCAGGTGATAATGATGTGTCAATGTAGGTTCATTAGTTATAGCAAATGTACCACTCTGGTGGGAAATATTGACAGAAGGGAGGTCTTATCTGTGTAGGGTCTGAGAATAATTGGGAATTCTTTGTACTTTCTATTCAGTTTTGCTGTGAATCTAAAACTCCTCCATTTCAAAAAATCACCTTGAAATCACTGAAGACCAGGTATAATCAGAAAGTGGATAATGAGAGTATATTGGCATCAGGAACACAGATAAGCAATCTCCAAAAAAGATTCAAATAAAAGTAAATTTTAATATTAAATCAACTTTCAATCCAGCAAGAAAACACATTTCAGTCTGTAAAGAATCAAAGTTTAGAGTATCAATATGAAAGTAGGTGAGCCATGTTTTTTTAAGAAAGGATAATTGACTGAAGTAAAAAATATGAGTGCATAAGTAAATTTAGATGTGGATCCAATAAGTATATTCCCTTTAAAAAGAAGTCAGGCTTAAAACAGTAGAATAGTGCTCAGAAATGCAAAGATTTGAATAATCAAAATCAACTATCCTGTTAATATTGCCATTATAATGTGCATTCAAGAAGCAGCTTCTACTAGGTTTGAGCAAGCTTGTCAGATGAGTAGAATAAATGTCAAGCTCCATCTAGGATAGGACAATTCTTATATCCTGTTCATCTCAGAGATCTGAATTTCATCAGGTTTGCTCTGAATAAGATTTAATCTTCCAATGTGAAATTTTAGATACACCATCAGAATAATAGAATAGATTTGCTACAGTAAGACCAACAGCAGAAACTATCAGAAAAGCTCTTTTTAAATGATGATCCAATTATAAAACTATGGGATTGTATTTCCAAAACCCAGATAAGGAAACATATCCAGGTATAGGAAGCATAGGGGGGTGGGTCCCAAACAAGATGACCCCAAAGAGATATACAACAGGACATATCATAATTAAAATGGCAAAAGTTAAAGAGAGGATTCTAAAGGAAGCAAGAGAAAAACAGAGTTAGTTACAAGGGAACCCCCATAAGGCTATCAGCTGGATTTCTCTGCAGAAATTGTTCAGGCCACAAGGGAGTAGCAAGATATATTCAAAATCCTGAAAGGTAAAAACCTGCAAACTAGAATACTCTACCCAGGTTATCATTTAGAATAGAAGGAGAGATAAAAAATTTCTCAGAAAAGCACAAATTAAAAGAATATAGCAATACTAAACTTACCCCAGAAATGTTGAAGGGTCTTCTCTAAATGGGAAAGAAGCAAGAATCTATAAAAAGGAAAAAAAGTCACAATAAGAAAGGCAAATATATAAAATGATTGAAGATCAATTAAATAATCCAGCACATAGATGAAAGAATAATCAAAAAATTCAGCAAAAGGATGAACAAGAAGATGTAAAACAGGACATCAAAATCACAAAATGTGGGGGAGGGGAGTAAGAAAACGTTGGTATTTTAGAATAAATCTACACTTACATGACTTCCAGTCTGAAGCAAGTGGATATAGTTATGGATTAATGTGCTTGAAAATCAGGTTTATCACATATCAAAGACATATGACAGATTTAAAAACAAAATAAACACAAGCATAATACAAAAGAAAACCATTAAACTACAAAAGGAAAAATGAAAAAAAGAAAGGAACAGAGAATAAATTGCACAAAATCAACTGGGGAATAAAGTTTAAAATAGCAGTAAATATACACTTTTAAATCATAACTTTAAATATCAATGAACTAAATGTTATGACTAAAGGACTAGAATAGCAGATTGGTTAATAAAACAAGAACCTACAATATGCTGCCTATAAGAGACACACTTTAGGGCAAAAGATACACACATACTGAAAGTGAGGGAGTGGAAAAAGACACTTCATGCAAATGGAAATGATGAGAAAGTAGGAGTAGCAATACTCATACCAGACAAAATAGACTCTAAAACAAAGGCCATAAAGAAAAGAAGGATACCATATAATGGTATGAGTCAATATAAGAAGAGGATATAGAATCATCAGGCAGCATCACCCCTCAGCATTTTTCATTCTGTCTCATTTTTCCCTTCTTTAATTTCCTTCTCTCTGAGTTAACTGCAATATCATCCATGTAAGAAGGTATCATTTTCTAGATGCAATCCTTTCTATTACCAAGAACTTTTGCTTGAGGGAAAGCACTGAAAGATTTTTTTTTCTAATTCATAAAAATTCTTGTTATTATGCAAAACTAGAAACAATAGAAAATTTAAGCTTAAAAAAAATCTCAAATTGCAACTGTAACACTGGGAGAAAACAGTAACTATGTTGTATATGAATTTATAAAAATCTTACTTGGGCTACCTGAAGCTTTTGTTTGTTTGATTGTTTAAATCTGAAGCTTTGTACTCTCACTTTTAAAGTAGATTTTTAAAATATTTAATTAGCTTTCATATCAGCTGATTCATGAAACCGGGGCAAAACTTTATAGTCAAGAACTAAGCATAAATGAAGGCACTATTCTATTTAGAAGTCACTATTCCTTTGACCTGGATAAAAATATGCATGGCTATGTTAGAACTCAATCTGAGTTCAGATCACATAAAACAAGTATAATGATGAATTATACAAATTTCCTACAAAAGAGTTAATTTTTGTTGCCAAAACTGAATTTCTAAAAGCCGGAATACTTCTCATGCATCAGCTTTTTTAAAAAAATACTTCAACTGAATAAGAACAAAACTTACATGAAAGTGTTCTTAAGAGTTTGGAGAGTGAGAAGTAAAGGAGACAAGCAATAGAAAATAGAACTGAACCATTTCTTGAGTCTCTTTATGCAAGTTTTGCTGATTCTTTAGTGAGTCAGAAGATTAAAAAAAGAAAAATAGTTACAGATTCCATGTTACTCTTTTTTAAAATATGTGCCCAATACAAAACTTCTTTCCCCAAACACTTCTAACTTCTTACATTGGGAAGGGTCCAAATTTGGCACCTTCTATCTCAGAGCCAGGGCTGGGGCTGCGGCAGCCTGTGGCCGGTATGGGAACAAGGCGGGGCTCTAGGAATGTGAACTCTCTCAGGTCCAATCTTTGCTCATCCGTCCCTGTTTTTCCCGACTCCTTCCTCAGCAGAATGGTGAGATGAGTGACACACTTGGATATGTTTCCCTGCAACCACCAAATGTCTCTCAGTTAATAAATGAATCCATGGAGAAGACATATTTAGACAGAGATATCAAGCATTATGTCTGAATCACCTGTTAAGCCTGAACATAGAAGAGGAGTTTGTAAGTAATGAAAACAGTCTTCTAGAATTGTCAGCAACAGGGTTAAAAAAAATCTAAATTCACGCAGTTTTTGGTGGTAAAATGTATTATCTGTAAATAGCTAATGGGCTTCCCTGATAGCTCAGTTGGTAAAGAATCCACCTGCAATGCAGGAGACCCCAGCTCAATTCCTGGGTCAGGAAGATCCCCTGGAGAAGGGATAGGCTACTCACTCCAGTATTCTTGGGATTCCCTTGTGCTTCAGCTGGTAAAGAATCCACCTGCAATGCAGGAGACCCCAGTTCGATTTCTGAGTTGGGAAGATCCCCTGGAGAAGGAAAAGGCTACCCACTCCAGTATTCAAACTTAGAGAATTCCATGCACTGTATAGCCCACTAGGTCACAAAGAGTCAGACATGACTGAGTGACTTTCACTTCACTAAATAGCTAAATACAGCCAGTACTGAAATTTTGAAACTTTTAAGGAAAAAAAATCAAGTAAATTATTCAAAAAATACTAAATAGTCCATAAAATATTAAATACTAAAAAAATATTTCACAAAATAAAAATAGCAACTAAGCTTTTATCATGTTCAAAGAAACTCTGGTCAAAATTAAGGTCAACTTTATTCCAATCATCTCATTTTTTCTTAGCATACTAGATTCCAAAAATTAGAATATTTTTATTTTTTAATTAAAAATTATTTCTAAGAGACATAACTAAATGTCTTGGTACTTACTAGAGTTTCCCAATCTACTCTAATCCATAAACTACCTACTAATATAATGACCTACCTCTCTCCCTACCTGATGCATCTATTGTACATTTTAATGTATATCATATTGTCTAAAATCTATTTCTCTTCTCTAGAGTGATAGTGGATATTCACGACACTGGTGCTAAGATTCCTTCTAAGTAACCCCAAAGAGAGAATATTACATTTTGACTAGTTCTGATGCCCTGTGTATTTTTATCAAATAGAAAATAATTGCATTGTTGTATATTTGTCATCTTCTTGTCAGTAGGAATTAAGATTGGCATTTCTTTTTAGCCTCACTATATCAATATTACCTCACTACTAGTCAATGCCCTTCGAACACACATGAATTGTGTGTCCAAACTGTTCATGAAAAGGAAGTTAATCTGTCCACAATGGTCACTTCTCTTCTAAGCATGTTGCATGGATGACATAGAAAGAATATCATAAACAGTCTGAAGACAGCCAGAACACACAAAATAATGACAACATGTCTTTACAACACCTTAAAGTATTCCAGAGAATGTATTATGATATATATTTCATTTATTTTAAATGAGCCTGACTCTTGCTACAGAATATTCAAATCAACATAAAACTGTGTAAGGTATAATAGTTTCTTATAGGATATGGGAAACTGAATTTGAAGAGGTCACTGTCCGAGACTGAAAAAACACTCTAAACTGAGAAACGAGCCATTCTCATCCTTAGAGATGATTTGTAAGTGTATTGCTGCTGGTTGAGATGAAGTCTTCCTCAGTCTCCATCAAGAGGATCAAATTATATTCACAAGATACTGTGAACATAACATTTTAAAGAAATTAGTCATTCAGTTAAAGTGTAACTTAACTGACTTAAAGATGATCCTTGTCTCTTTAGCCCAGAAGGGACACTGCCCATGCAAAGGAGAATTTTACTTCATTTTGCCAGGCAGAAGCTTACAAGGAAAAGGGAATAAGAAGCTAATATAATCAGATGAAACTGTTCACTAATATCATCCAGCTCTCTTTCCACTGGTTCTGTATAAACCAAGCTACCTTTTTGCATTTTCATGTAAATTTTTTTCTAAGTCAATTTTTTTCTAAGAGAGAATATGCTGACCAGCTGTATTTCCTTCCTCTTGGCAGATTTATTTCTAATTATGAATTACAGAACTAGCCTTCTGCTCATCATGGGTCTCTTACAAGTTTCATTAGCATGAGTCAGTTCCCCTGAGTCAGATCAAGTCTGTGTTTAATGGTGGGATTGAATTTCTGGGCTCACAAAGCTGAAAATCTAGTCTCTAAGGACCAGCAGACCCACAAAGGTATCACATGCCTAGGGACTATAGCTGAATTTCCAACTGAACTTTTAGCATGTCTCTTTAAGTGAAAAAAAAAAAAGAAGTATTTGAAAAGCAGGCAATTCCCTTTCAAAAGTTCAGAAAAAGATAAGTTACCTAAGAGGTTAGGTAGGCATATCCCAAGGGAGAGGCCCTCTCAGCACTATTTCAGTTCTCACTTGGCCAGTCTGAAAGTGCAGAGTGAAGCACAAATGTAAGCATTTATTAGCTGAATCACATCAACTCAGATAATTATATCTCAGTCAAATCAGGCCACAAAACCTGCATGTCTGCAACTCAAAGAGGGTTAGGGTGGTCAATGCTTACTTTATCAGACAATTGCAACTGTCCATCTTATCTGCCTAGATAGATAAAAACTTGCTCCCTCTTAGGTAACTACAGGCAACTGTTTAAAAAGTACAAAATAAAATTTAGAAACTCATCATCTGTTCTTTCTAATTTAGGTTAATGTGGAGATTCTTCAGTTGTCCAAGGTGAGAAATTATATAAACCAATATTTAGAATATACAGAGTCACATTACAATTTTAAAGACAGTGCATTTTATAAATGTAATTCCAGTTGAGCTATTTTAAAATCCTAAAAGATGATGCTGCTAAAGTGCTGCACTCAATGTGTCAGTAAATTTGGAAAACTCAGTAGTGGCCTAGAAAAGACCAGTTTTCTTTCCAATCCCAAAGAAACACAATGCCAAAAAATGTTCACACTACCGTACAATTGTGCTCATTTCACATGGTAGGAAGGTAATGCTCAAAATCCTTCAAGATAGACTTCAGCAGTATGTGAAGCAAGAACTTCCAGGTATACAAACAGGATTTAGAAAAGGCAGAGGAACCAGAGATCAAACTGTCAACAAACTTTGGATCATAGAAAAAGCAAGGGAATTCCAGAAAAAAAACATCTCTCTCTGTTTCCTTGACTATGCTAAAGCGTTTGGCTGTGTGGGTCACAACAAACTGTAGAAAATTTTTAAAGAGATAGGAATACCAAACCACCTTACCTACCTCCTGAGAAATCGGTATGCAGGTCAAGATGCAACAGTTAGAACTAGACATGGAACAACAGACTGGTTCCAAATTGGGAAAATAGTACTTCAAGGCTGTATATTGTCAACCTGCATATTTAACTTCTATAAAGAGTACATCATGTGAAGTGCCAGGCTACATGAAGCACAAGCTAGAATCAAGATTGCTGGGGGAAATATCAACAACCTCAGATATGCAAATGATACCACTTTAATGGCAGAAAGTGAAGAGGAACTAAAGAGGCTCTTGAAGGTGAAAGAGGACAGTGAAAAAGCTGGCTTAAAACTCAACACTCAGAACACAAAGATCATGAGTCCCATAACTTCATGGCAAATAGATGGGGAAAAAGTGGAAACCATGACAGATTTTATTATCTTGAGCTCCAAAATCACTGCGGACAGTGATTGCAACCATGAAATTAAAAGACATTGGATCCTTGGAGGCAACACTATGACAAACCTAGACAGTGTATTAAAAAGCAGAGACATAACTTTGCAAACAAATGTCCATATAGTCAAAGCTATGGTTTTTCCAGTAATCATGTATGGATGTGAGAGTTGGACCACAAAGAAAGCTCAGCAGCAACAAATCAATGCTTTCAAATTGTGGTGCTGGAGAAGACTCTTGAGAGTCCCTTGGACTGGAAGGAGATCAAAGCAGTCAATCCCAGATGAAATCAACCCTGAATATTCACTGGAAGGACTGATGCTAAAGCTGAAGCTCCAATACTTTGGCCACCTGATGCAAAGAGCTAACTCATTGGTAAAGACCCTGATGCTGGGGAAGATTGAAGGCAAAAGAAGAAGGAGCTGTCAGAGGATGAGATGGTTATATAGCATCACCTACTCAACAGACATAAATTTGAGCAAATTCTGGGAGATAATGGAGGACAGAGGAGCCTGGCAGGCTACAGTCCATAGGGTCACAAAGAAATCAGATACAACTTAGTGACTGAACAACAACAATGGACACCATATTTCAGCACTAAGATAAGATATGCATTATGTTCTCATCAACCCAAGAGACATGGAAACCAATCACATATACTGCAAGTAGTCCTGACTCTTCTCTACATATCAAAGAAAACGTTGTTTCATTGGCTTACTAGAATATATTTTCTGAAATGCAACTGGAAAATATGTTAAATAACCATAACCACATGAAAAATAATGCTGATACTATTTTATTGGAAGCATTTATTTACAAAATATTTTGAATAAGCTGAAAGATACTATGGTGAAACATCTTTGAAAAAAGTATTTAGAATCCCCTTTTCTCTTAAGATTGCTTTAACTATTCAGGGTATTTTGTGATTCCAAGCAAATTTTAGGATTGTTTTTCTATTTTTGCAAAATGTCACTGGAATTTTGATAGAGATTGCATTGAATTTGTAGATCACTTTGGGTATTATGGACATTTTAACCCTTTCCATCTATGAACACAGGATATATTTCCATTTATCTATGTCTTCAATTTATTTCTTCAGTGTTTTATATTTTTCAGTGTACAGAACTTTCACCTTCTTGGTTAAATTCTTTTCTAAGTATTTCATTCTTTTTGATGCTTTTATAAATGGAATAGTTTACTTAATTTCTTTTTTGGATAGATCATTGTTAATATATGGAAGCACAACTGGTTTCTGTGTTGCTTGTATCTTGAAACTTTACTGAATTTGTTTGTCAGGTTTAATAGTTTTGGGGCGTGTCTTTGGGGTTTTCTATATAAAAGATCAAATCATCTAGAAAAAGAGACAGTTTTACTTCTTCCTTTCTGATTTGAATGCTTTTGTTACTTTTTCTTGCCTTATTACTTTAGCTAGAACTTCCAGTACTACATTGAAGAGAAGTGGTGAGAGTAGGCATTCTGTTTTGCTCCTGATCTTAGAAGAAAAGCTTTTAGTTTTTCACCATTGAGTATGATCTTAGCTGTGGGCTTGCCATAGATAGCCTTTATTATGTTGAGTTACATTCTATCTAATCTAATTAGTTGGGTTTTTTCACTAAAGGATATTGAATTTTGTCAAATATTTTTTCTATATCTCTTTAGATGAGCATATGACTTTTATCATTTCTTTTGTTAATGTAATCTATTAAGTTTATTGAACAAGAGAACAAACCTGGAGTCATCACACTTCCTGATTTCAAACTCTATTAAAAAGTTGTAGTAATCAAAGCACTATGGTTATGTCATAAAAAGGCATATAGATCAATGAAACAGAATAAAGACGCAGAAATAAACCCATGAATATTTGGTCAAGGAATTTTCTACAAAGGTCCCAAGAATACACAATGAAGAAATGACAGTCTCTTTAATAATTGGAAAACTTAATAAATGAATAAATGGAGTTGGGAAAACTGGATAGCCACATGCAAAAAGATGAAACTAGACACCTATCTTACATACATACACAAATGTCAACTCAAAATAGATTAACGACTTAAATGTAGGGCTGAAACCATAAAACTGCTGGAAGTAAACATAGGGGAAAAATTCCTTGACATTAGGTTTTTTGGCAATAATTTTTTTGGGTTTGACACCAAAACAAAGACAACAAAAGAAAAATAATTAAGTGGGACTAAACCAAATTTAAAAATTTCTGCCCAGCAAAAAGCAAACAAAAATCAAAAAAATTTTTAAAAAGTATACGAAATGGAGAAAATATTTGCAAGTCATCTATGTGAAAAGGCGTTAATATCTAAAATACATTAAAAATTCATGAAGTCAACAGCAAAAAAAAAAAAGACAACCTAATTAAATAATAGCAAAGGCTCTGAATTTAACCTAGTTAAATTAAAACATGTCAGGTTCTGACATTTTCCAAAGAAGATCTACAAATGGCCAATTGGAATATGAAAAGGTGTTCAGCATTACTAAACATCTGGGAACCACAATCAAAACCACAATGAAATACCACCTCAAACCTGTTAGAATGCCTATTATCAAAAAGACAGAGATAATAGACGTTGGAAAGAATGTAGAAAAAGAGAACCCTTGTATACTATTAGTGGGAATGTACATTGGTATATCAATTATGGAAAATTGTATGGAGTTTTCTCAAAAAAATTAAAAATAGAGCTGTCAGCAATCTCACTTCTGGGTATATATCTACAGGAAATGAAATCACCGCATTGAAGAAATACCTGTATTCCCATGTTTGCTGCAACATTATTTTTTTTTTTTGCAACATTATTTAAAACAGTCAAGATATGGAACAACCTAAGGGTCTGCTGACAGATGAATGGGAAAATGAGATACACACACAGACAATGGAACATTATTCATCCTTAAAAAAGAAGGCAATTCTATCATTTTAGCAAATAGGTGAACCTGGAGGACATTACGCTAAGTAAAATGAGACAGGAAAAAAGACATACAGGGACTTTGTTGATGGTATAGTGGTTAAGAATCTGCCTCCCAATGCAGGGGACCCAGCTTTGATCCCTGGTCAGAGAACTAAGATCCCACATGCCTTGGGGCAACTAAGCCCTTGTGCCACAACTAGGGAAGCGCACATGCCACATCAAAGAACCCACAGGCTGCAGTGAAGACCCAGCTCAGCCGAAAGTTTTTAAAAAGAAGACAAATACTCTATGTTTTCACTTATATGTAGAATCTTAAAAAAAAAAAAAAAAAGTTGAGCCAGAAAGTATAATGGTGAGAGAGGTAGAAGAAATAGAGTGAGATTCATTAAATGGTACAGACTTTCACTTACAAGGTGAGTAAGTTCTAAGCATCTCTTGTATAGTATGGTGACTCCGGGGAATGGTTGTGTTAACTAATTAATACCTTGACTGTAGGAATCACTTAAAAACAGATATATCAAATTATCACATTGTATAATATAAATGTTTTATAATTTTACTTGTCAATAACACCTCAGTAAAATTGGAAAAAAATTAAATCAAATAAAATTTCCTTTTCTGATTGTCATGGTACATTTTTCCAAGTCTTAGAATAGTTCATGCCAAATCCAAATCTCTTTTCTTCATGGGGATGATGCTGAATCAGGTCAAGTGGAATAAGAGGATTATAGATGTATTTCTGCTAATGGATTTAGCAATCTGGCCTCAATCATTTTGAATCATATAAGTCAAGATAAGAAATATTGGGTAAAGGTGTGGACATGATACTTGGAACAAAGAAAACTGTCTCACAGTGGTGTTATATGATTTATTAAATAACACATGCATATAGTTCTAATATGAGTGTAAGCTATACTAGGATCATGAAAATTAATCAGTAAAGATTTCAGTTCACTAACAGTTACAAATGCCACACCCACTGTGTGAAATATCGGATAATGATGAACTGTTACTTTAATGACAAAATCATTATACAGGTAATATAGGCAATAAGAAGAGATGTCTAGACAGGGAAAAAATTAACCATTCTTTAATTTCATAGGAAACCACTACCAAAATGAAGAGGAGTTGACTATTGCTGTTGTTGTGTAAAGTGTGTGAACTGACAGTCTCTCTAAAAGAAAGATGATGGCCAGGAGTTTCTATTCCAGTCAATCTAGAGCACATTTTTTCAATGGCAAGAAGTCATTTCTTGAATTTGAATTGTAGATAGTGAAGATGCACTGCCCCCAGGTGTCTGCACTAGGATTTATTGGATTAAGAAAAGCATTATTTTTTGCTCAAGGCAAATTGGCCTTCAAGAAAAAGAAATTTGTATTTTTTATCATCGTATTTTGTGTTTTTGTTAGAGCTTTGGTTCTTTCTTCAGTTGTATCACAAAAGATAAAAATGAAAATACTGAAGTAGCAAAATCTTCTTGAAGAGAACTGAAGAAACTGAAGAAACTATTATAATTGCAGGTATATTTCAATGGAAGTTCTTTATTTGAAATTCTTTATCACAGAAGTATAATAGGGCATTTATCAACATTGCAAGCTTTTATGGCATAGGTAAAAATGTTGAATTGTGTTGAGAAACCAACTATCTTAAATCATATGCCAGAGAAATAAACAATTTCTTTTAAACAAAATAACAAAATAAATAATTTCTTTTAAAAACCTAACCCTCCTAGGACTTTCTGTTCATGCATTAAATAATATATTTGAAGCTATATATATATATATATGTATATATATATTCAAAGTTAGATCAAAAATAATGTGTACTGCCTTTTTAATGCATGTAATATATTTTTCTAAATGCTTTCATGTGCATTATAACACCTGATTTCATCTTGGAGTCTGGAATCAGTAATCCAGCAAAATGAGTCAGATATGTTCCAAAGATGGAGTAGTATTGCAGCATTTTAAGTATATATTCAAATGCTAATACCCAAGACTATTACTTCATAACACAGACCCTTAGAAAATGAAAAATTCCACCTACATTTTATTCTCCTGAAACAGTCACTAATGTTCCTATGTCTAAGGACATGCAAGTATAAGAATAATTGCAAAATTCTGCCAACCCACTTCACTTTTCTTAAAAGGCAGTACACATTATCTCTAAGAAGTTTGCAGAAATAAAATTAATGAAGTTTAATTCTGTAAAGTTGCAAATGTACCAAAAAGTTGTTAATCCTAGATACATACACAGGTACAATAAGAAAGACCAAATAGTCCTTGCTCATTTATCTATTTAAATTTGAAATAAAACAGACCTGAACTTCTACCCCTGTTGACTGAAGTGTAGTCTTTGACCACGGTCAGTATAAGTCAAAGGTTGTCCCCACTGGGTTTATCAACTAGTTTCATTCCAGAATTCTACTTCAGTCTCTCAGACTTCAATTTTCCCAGCACCTGACAATAAAGATTCTAAAAATTCTCGCTCAAGGGAATAAGAAACACAAGTTTGCTTCGTGTGTGTGCTTAGTCGCTCAGTCATGTCTGACTCTTTGGACCCCATGGGCTGCAGCCCACCAGCCTCCTCTGTTCATGGGGATTCTCCAGGCAAGAATACTGGAGTGAGTTGCCATGCTTTCCTCCAGGGGATTTTCCCAACCCAGGGATCAAACCCAGGTTTCTTGCTTTGCAGGCAGATTCTCTACCCTCTGAGCCACCAGTTCAGTTCAGTTTAATCGCTCAGTCGTGTCCGACTCTGCGACCCCATGAACTGCAGCACGCCAGGCCTCCCTGTCCATCACCAGCTCCTGGATCTTGCTCAAACTCACGTCCACTGAGTTGGTGATGCTATCCTACCATCTCATCCTCTGTCGTCCCCTTCTCCTCCTGCCTTAAATCTGTCCCAGCATCAGTGTCTTTTCAAATGAGTCAGTTCTTTGCATCAGGTGGCCAAAGTATTGGAGTTTCAGCTTCAGCATCAGTCCTTCCAATGAATATTCAGGACTGATTTCCTTTAGGATTGACTGGTTGGATCTCTTTGCAGTCCAGGGGACTCTCAAGAGTCTTCTCCAATGCCACAGTTCAAAAGCATCAATTCTTTGGTGCTCAGCTTTCTTTATAGTCCAACTCTCACATCCATAAATAACTACTGGGAAAACCAAAGCTTTGACTAGATGGGCCTTAGTTGGCAAAGTGTCTCTGCCTTTGAATACGCTGTCTAGGTTTGTCATAGTTTGTCTTCCAAGCAGACAGTGTCTTTTAATTCCATGGCTGCAGTCACAGTCCACATATGTAAATTATGAATGATAATAATTTCTCATTTATCTCATAAATTAATTTGTTAGAATGAAACTGGTAAAATGCCAGGTCCTATAAGAACAAGGTTATATTCAAATTAAAATTTTTATAGAGGACTTAATCTCTCCCTTTCTGTGGATATCTCTAAATGTAATTCATAAAGCCTAAGTGGAAAATGGTTGCAATATCTGACTATTTACAATTTAAAACTATTGTAAAATAAAATAGCATATAAAATAAATGACCCAATAGAAAATACATTATGATTGTGATAGATAAGCCACCAGGGAAACCCTCACAAAAATATCCTAATAGCCAAAATTGCAAGAAATTGGTGTTGAATAAATCAAGAAAATGCAAATTGAACTACATACATTTCTGTCTCTTCCACAGCATAAGGACACATATTAGAATACTGCATAAGAGCCTCTGCTTACAGCAGATCAGGAGCTAGTAAGGCTTTTTTTTTTTGTCTTTGGAGAACAATTTGATAATATTTATTACAACAAATATGCATAACCTTTGATAGAGCAATTCCACAATCAGTAATATCTCCAAAAGTATAAAAAATGATGCTTAATGTAGCATTGTTTGTTGAAGTGAAAAAAGTTGGAAACAATCTAAATATTCATTAATAGAGGATATTCTATCTAATACATTAGAACCTTCTACCAAGTGATTAATGTAAAGAAAATGCTCATATAATATTTAAATATCTCTGAGAAATACAGTAAATTAAAGATAATGAAAGAAAATTATGAGGAAAACATATTAATAAAACAGAAACAACCATGCACATATACATGCTATTGTGCTAGTACTGTGTATGTGCTAGATCAAAACAGAGAGAGAGAGAATATGCAAGCTAAACCATTATCCTGAAAGTGAAATTGTGAACTGTATGATGACAAAAAGAAAAATTCTCCAATTTTACATGCATACTTACAGTGCTTACATATTGTACCAAAAAAAAAAATACATATAGATATGCATCATTTGAGACAAACTAAACCAGACAGATGGGATTGAAAAAGGCACTGGGCTCTATTTTATTCATTCGGCCAACAAGGTTGTTATTAATTAAGATCAACTGTATGTGTTTTCCAGGGGGCACAGTGGTAAAGATTCTGCCTGCCAATGCAGGAGATGCAAGGGACATGGGTTCAATCCCTGGGTCAGGAAGATCCCCTGAAGGAGGGCATGACAACCTACTCCAGTATTCTTGCCTGGAGAATCCCCATGAACAGAGGAGTCTAGAGGGCTACAGTCCATGGAGTCATAAAGAATCGGACATGACTGAGTGACTGAGCATGCATACATAAAAAGTATACATGGGATATCAAAAATCAGGATAAATGTCATAAAACATGTGCCTTAATGATTAAAAAAAGAGAGAATACAACAAAGATTAAGTATCAGGACTATAATAAATGCTTTTCTTCCCAGGAAGAATGAGTATTTTTGTTTATCTATATTTTATTTGTTTACCCATTTATTAATCATTTTTTAAATATGTCCTAAGTACCTGGTTTCCTGCATGCCTTTGGGCACAGCCAGATAGAATAATAGCTAGTCTTTAAGGTTCCACAAGTTAGTGAAAGGAAAAGCCATGAAACTTTGCCCCGAAAGATCAGAAGAAATTTGATTGAGCTTAAAGACAATTTTGAGTTCTTCAGGAGGATCACAATAGGAATGGACATCTATATATGAAAGCAAGAGGATATGAAATAGCATGACCTACTCTGCTTTAGCCCCATGCTTTTGTCTGGGGATCTGAAGATTAACAGAACACAGGGAAGAGATAAGTAGGTTGTGTGAGAGTGGAGTGTTTGTGGCAGCTGTGGATATCAGAGTGGAAAAAGGGTCAAGTCATGTCAAGATATATTAACAAATGGTCTTAGAGAACAATGAGATATTGGCTATAAGAAGGAGGAATGATGCCAAGTTTTCTAAGATTTTTTTTTTTTTAATTTTGACACCAAGAACTAAATGGGATAAGCAAGTAGAGAAACAAGTTTTGGAGAAACATGAGTTTTGTTTTCAATATAGTAAATCAAAGCTGTCTCTTCAGAGTGAATCTTTGTAAACAGGTGGACACAAGGAAATAAAACTAAATAAAAAAGTAGCACTGAGAGTTATCAGTAAGTAAGTGGAAATTTATGCCAGAGTAAAATGGTGAGCCAAGTTAAACAAAATACAGTAAAATGGGAAGGGAGAAAAGAGTGGAGTTCTGAGCAAAACCAAACAATACACAGAGGATACATTAGAAAATATCTACAAAGGAAACAAACTGGAATAGTCTTCAAAACAAATTTCCAAATAGCTATAAAAAAAAAAAAAACTGTAAGATTAATTAGGAAAAGGAAGTAAGGAGTAAAAGAGAGTAGTAACTAGTTGGGGAGGTCCCACAGACCCTAAACTACAGTATCTGATTCCTAGGAAAAGAAAGCAGACATGCAATCAAAATTAAAGGAATTGGATATACATTCACTAGGAATGCCAAGTCCTAGGATTCCTACAGAAAAGAGGTTTTCCTCATGTGAGATACTCATGTGCTTAGTAATACACATGTTTTAGGTGTACAGTTTTTATTAAGCTAAGAAGAAAATGCTTAGAATAAAAATATTTGAAGTTCCTTGATTTATTCCAACAGAGATTTGTCCTTGTGCTTTTTGATATTTTCCCATTTCTCAGTTTTCAGTTATATATAAAGTAGGCATAGGTATTCTCGAAATTGAAACATGAATAAAGCAGAGTCCAGAAATCAACATCTGATTTTTTATCAAAGGTGCAAATGCAATTGAATGAATGAAGTAAGCATGATCTTTTCAATAAATGATGCTGAAACAATCGATGTCCATATGCAAAAGTAAAAAAAGGGACCTAGATGGAGATCTCATATCTTACACACACACACACACACACACACACACACCCCACTCAGAGTGGGTAACAGACCTAATGTAAAATGTAAAATTACAAAATTTTTAGAAGCAAATGTAGGAGAAAAATTATGTAAATTTGAGTTTTGAGATGAGTTTTTAGGTATAATATCAAAAGTATGACCCATGAAATAAAAAAGGTAAGCTAGACTTAATTAAAATTAAAACTTTCTGCTCTGCAAAAGTCATTCATAAGAGAATGAAATGACAAGACAAATTATGGACTAGAAGGCAATATTTGCAAAAGATATGTGACGAAGGACTTATCCAAAACATGCAAAGAACTCTTAAAACTCAGCAATAAGAAAAAGAACAACATGGTTAAAATTAAGCAAAAGATCTAAAGAGGTATCTCACCAAAGAAGATAAACAAATGGCAAATAAGCATATGAAAAGATTCTCCACAACTTTTCTCATTAAGGAAATTCAACTTAAAGCAACAATGAGATACTATCGCACACTTATTAAAATGGCTAAATTCCAAAACCAGACAAAGCCAACTGCTGGCAAAGATACGCAGCAACAGAAACTCACTTTCATTGCTTATGGGAACACAAATGGTACAACCACTCTGGATGGCAGTTTGGAAGTTTCTTACAAAACTAAAAGTGGTCTTATCACAGGATGACAAAATTCCATTCTTAGATATTTACTCAAATGACTTACCCATGTACATCCACATAGAAATCTACAGCAAATGTTTAGAGCAGTTTTATACATGATCATTAGTTAATGATAATGTGTTCATATTGGTTCATTAATTGTATGACAAATAGACAATACTAATGGAAGATATTAATAATAGAAGATACTGCATATGGGGTATACAGCAACTCTGTACTAACTGAATCTTTTATGTAAATCTAAAGCTTTCTAAATTTAAATGTTTACTTCAAAAATTAACTTTGACATGGGATAGAACCATTTTATAAAACACTGAAATTCAAATAATAGTTATTAGTGACTAATCTAATTCGGGTAACATGATTCTTTGGGACACTAGCCCACCATCTTCTAAGTCTGCTGCTTTCCAAATAAATTTGCCATTCCTTGACCCAACAACTTGTCTCTCGATTGATTGGCCTGTAGTGTGGTAATAAGAGCTTAGACTCAATAACAAATCTACTTGGAAATCTATAGGCAGCCCTGAGAAAAATGTTCTCTGTTTGGGGTAAAGGGTATTAGAGAAAGGAGAAAGACAAAGGAAAGATTCAGAGTAAACAGCCAAATAAAGCACAGATGAGGATAGAAAAGATGCAGGCCATGAAAAAAACTGAGACCGTCCCCCCCCTTCAGATTGGAATATCTATGTTTAACAAAGAACGTGATGGAATCTTAGATAGAGTCATTGCTGTAGTAGTGATGTCACTGGCTCAAGTACAAGTGCGGTGAGATTAAAGAATGAAGTTGTTCACACCCAAGTTAAATGAGTCTTTCTAGTCTCATTTTATTTCAAACTTTTTTCAGATTTTAATAGTGAGAAGTGAAATTCTTTGCTGAGAAGTAATTAAAACCATACAGCTAATTAAATAAAAGCAGATTGGAAAATAAGCACGTTTTTAGTATACTGAGCTTGTGAGTTTACTGCAAAATGTATGCACTGGGAAAACAGCTTTGCTATGAATTAATCCCCAATGGGCTTTTAAACTAAAATCATTTACAACCAAATTTAATTTTTAAGAAGTCATTAAGCTTCTCTTGAACAAGATGTTTATTTGAATATTGCTTCTATTAAGTATTCATAAAAAAAACCCTAAGCATTTAATCTGACATAGTACCTAATTGACATAGAGGCCAGATATCAAGGTTATAGTAATCACTGACACTAACTGACTTTGCAAACTTTGGTAAATCAATTACTAGTGTGAGTCAACCCCACTCATAGTACATATGAAAAGCTATTTCTGTCCCACCAATCACAGAATTGTATTAAGGTTCTAGAAAATCCAGTGTTTAAAATATACAACATGTAAGAGCATCTTGTAAAATTTAAAAATGGCTAAGTAATATAAATTGAAAAGAATAATCCAAAATAATAAAAGATATTTAAAATATAGTAACTATCCACTATTTACTAGACAGATAACTTTTAGGAGGAGTAGTTATATAAACTGAATTAAGTTTCTAAAAGGAAGCCTAAGGAAGTGAGTCATTAAAATATCTTAGCCATTAAAATTTCCTGGTAAATCCCATGTCCTGAGAACTAATCATGTCCATTTTAAATTTCAGGTATATGTTGAAAATTTCAACTTTATAATGATACAACAATTAATTTTATTTATTGAAGCTCTTTTAAAATATACAGGCACAATTTTTCAAATTTCATAAATATCATTTGATCTAGAGAAATTAAAATAAGAATCTATGTAAACTGAAAAGATAGTTTCAACACTGAATAAAAATAAAATACAAAACTTAAAAGCTTTTGCACTACAAAGGAAACTATAAGTAAGGTGAAAAGACAGCCGTCAGATTGGGAGAAAATAATAGCAAATGAAGAAACAGACAAAGGATTAATCTCAAAAATATACAAGCAACTCCTGCAGCTCAATTCCAGAAAAATAAATGACCCAATCAAAAAATGGGCCAGAGAACTAAACAGACATTTCTCCAAAGAAGACACACAGATGGCTAACAAACACATGAAAAGGTGCTCAACATCACTCATTATTAGAGAAATGCAAATCAAAACCACAATGAGGTACCATTACACACCAGTCAGGATGGCTGCTATCCAAAAGTCTACAAGCAATAAATGCTGGAGAGGGTGTGGAGAAAAGGGAACCCTCTTACACTGTTGGTGGGAATGCAAACTAGTACAGCCACTATGGAAAACAGTGTGGAGATTTCTTAAAAAACTGGAAATAGAACTGCCATATGACCCAGCAATACCACTTCTGGGCATACACACTGAGGAAACCAGATCTGAAAGAGACACATGCACCCCAATGTTCATCGCAGCACTGTTTATAATAGCCAGGACATGGAAGCAACCTAGATGCCCATCAGCAGATGAATGGATAAGGAAGCTGTGGTACATATACACCATGGAATTTTACTCAGCCGTCAAAAAGAATTCATTTGAACCAGTCCTAATGAGATGGATGAAACTGGAGCCCCTTATACAGAGTGAAGTAAGCCAGAAAGATAAAGAACATTACAGCATACTAACACATATATATGGAATTTAGAAAGATGGTAACGATAACCCTAGATGCAAAACAGAAAAAGAGACACAGAAATACAGAACAGACTTTTGAACTCTGTGGGAGAAGGTGAGGGTGGGATGTTCCAAAAGAACAGCATGTATACTATCTATGGTGAAACAGATCACCAGCCCAGGTGGGATGCATGAGACAAGTGCTCGGGCCTGGTACACTGGGAAGACCCAGAGGAATCGGGTGGAGAGGGAGGTGAGAGGGGGGATCGGGATGGGGAATAAGTGTAAATCTATGGCTGATTCATATCAATGTATGACAAAACCCACTGAAATGTTGTGAAGTAATTAGCCTCCAACTAATAAAAAAATTTAAAAAAAAATAAATAAATAAAATAAAATACATACAGTAATATAAATGGACTATAAAGATTCCATGTTACTTTGACAGTATTATTTTATTTTAGCATAAAACTACAAAATGGAAAGGTCAAGAGATAGACAATCTACCAGACTGATAATCAATGAATTTACAAAATTTGTCTAGGCAGTACTAATAAAAACTGTAGATACAATAAATTAACCAAAGGGCCAAGGAATGCCAAGAGCCCAAATTCCCACCAGAGATGTTCAATCATAAATGTGCTTGTAAGCCCCAGACTAGGATTCTAAAATTAGATAAATTTCTAATTATTACATTATGTATATACCAACCGGTCTGATCCCCTGAAATAAACATGGACTCTTCTTTTTTCAGAAATCCATAGTAGTTGGCATTTCTTATTACATTCTATCTTCTTTTATAGCAATTGTTTCTTCAAATTATTTGATCACAAACCTGCCTGGGTTTTCTTTTTTTATGTTTTGCTTTTTTTTCCAAGTTATCATCTTAAATAAGATGTTCTTTGGAAAACATTTGGGAAGTGGTTATTTGTAACCACTGCTGTATTCATCAAAAGATGACTTCAAGAACACACTTGAAAAATGTGCCATGCCTTATTCATAGATGTGTACAGTGCTGGATTTACAGTGTCATGTACACAACATATGACACTTATTGAAAAGCACTCACCAGTAAATTCTGCTTCTCATTTGAAGAATTTAGTAGGCACAGGATTTTGAAATATGATAATTTAATGTCCAGAAAGACTAAAAAAATCTAAAAGATACCATGTATTAATTTAAAGTATAGTGAAAGCATTTAAGGCAAACTTAAAGAACTTAAAAATTATTAATTATTTTAGAAATGATGTAGTCTTAATGCCACCATTTAGTAAAATACATATAATAAATAAAATATTTTTATTTAAAAAAATAAAAAATAAATAAAATATTTTTATTTTTAAACTTTTATTTACATATAAACAAACTAGTTGTGAAATAGTTCTCAAACTTTACAGTAAATTTTATGTTCATTTAAAGATACAGGTATAAATTACAGAGGTTTAAATATTATTTTAATTTAAAAATATTGGATGTGCGCAGCACTGTTTATAATAGCCAGGACATGGAAGCAACCTAGATGCCCATCAGCAGATGAATGGATAAGGAAGCTGTGGTACATATACACCATGGAATATTACTCAGCCGTCAAAAAGAATTCATTTGAACCAGTCCTAATGAGATGGATGAAACTGGAGCCCCTTATACAGAGTGAAGTAAGCCAGAAAGATAAAGAACATTACAGCATACTAACACATATATATGGAATTTAGAAAGATGGTAACGATAACCCTATATGCAAAACAGAAAAAGAGACACAGAAATACAGAACAGACTTTTGAACTCTGTGGGAGAAGGTGAGGGTGGGATGTTTCAAAAGAACAGCATGTATACTATCTATGGTGAAACAGATCACCAGCCCAGGTGGGATGCATGAGACAAGTGCTCGGGCCTGGTGCACTGGGAAGACCCAGAGGAATCGGGTGGAGAGGGAGGTGGGAGGGGGGATCGGGATGGGGAATAAGTGTAAATCTATGGCTGATTCATGTCAATGTATGACAAAACCCACTGAAATGTTGTGAAGTGATTAGCCTCCAACTAATAAAAAAATTAAAAAAAATAAAATTAAATAAAATTAAAAAAAAATAAAAATATTGGATGTGAAATAAATAATAAAGTGTTCAGCATTAAAAATTGTAACATATCAACATCTCACCAAAATGGCTAAAATTTAAAAGACTGACAATACCAAGTGCTGATGAAAATTTGAGTAACTGAAATGTTTTGATAGCAGAAAGTAAAATGGTAAAAACACTTCAGAAAACTACTTAAATACTTTTAAAAAATCAACATATATATCTCAAAAACTCAATCATAAAGACATACATCCAATTGAAATAAATACATGTCCATCAAAAGATATGTACAAAAGCTGGAATAACCAAATATCTATCAAAAGTTAAATAAATGCATTGTTGCTTATTATTTATTCAAGGCATTCTAAGAAACAAAGAAAAAGAATGAACTACTGCCATGCAGAGACAAGGAGAAACCTCACAAACATAATGTCGTGAAGGAATAGAACTAATAACAAACTAAAACTATAGTGGATACAGATTTTCAGATATTGGGCAACAGGTAGCAAAGAGATAAAAAGTGAAGTGAGCCCACAATGTGGTCCATGACTAGGGGTACTCTACGCTCAGTGATGGACAATAGACTGATGGTCTCACTGAGCTTTGGAGACAGAAATTGGAATCTGGGGACTGAAGAGGAAGCTGGGAAGGGTACCAGAGAGAAAGCATCTCCAAAAGAGAGAACTAGGGAGTCTAATAATATTGATCATACAATTAATCATCTAAACTATTTTAGGGAACAAAAGACCATACTATTAATAATCATGACAGGACAACACATATAAATTTGACATGTCTTTAGCAAACAGGTATAATCAACCCACATCCATTTTCCTTGTTTCCACAAAGAATTTCTGTTGAAAGTTGGTCCTAAACTTTATTCTGAAACATATTGGTTGTCTCTGTTGGAGGCTCTTTTCCTGCCAGACCCAGTTGAGAGATTCTCTCCTGCAGTCCATGTTCATAGTGCATCTGGTTTATATGCATATATGCAGTCACTGTTAACTGAAACTCCATGATGGATTAGAGATTCTGGCTTGAACAAACTTATAGCATCGCTCATATACTTTGCCAAACTCAGCTTCCATGGATCTTTTTAAGGGGCTGTCATGGTTCGCCAATCTTAAAAATATACTAAAAAATGTGAATTGTGCACTTTAAAAGGTTAAGTTTCAGTCAGTTCAGTTCAGTCACTCAGTCGTGTCCAACTCCTTGAAACCCATGGACTGCAGCACACCAGGCCTTCCTGTCCACCACAAACTCCACTTACCCAAACTCATGTCCATCGAGTCAGTGATGCCATCCAACCACCTCATCCTCTGCCATCCCCTTTTCCTCCTGCCTTAAATCTGTGCCAGCATCAGGGTCTTTTCCAAGGAGTCAGTTCATATCAGGTGGCCAGAGTACTGGAGTTTCAGCTTCAACATCAGTCCTTCCAATGAATATTTAGGACTGATATCCTTTAGGATGGACTGGTTGCATCTCCTTGCAGTCCAAGGGACTCTCAAGAGTCTTCTCCAACACCACAGTTCAAAAGCATCAATTCTTTGGTGCTCAGCTTTCTTTATAGTCCAACTCTCACATTCATACATGACTACTGGAAAAACCATTGCTTTGACTAGATGGACCTTTGTAGGCAAAGTAATATCTCTGCATTTTAATATGCTGTCTAAGATGGTCACAACTTTTCTTCCAAGGAGCAAGCATCTTTTAATTTCATGTCTGCAGTCATCATCTAGAGTGATTCTGGAGCCCTAAAATATAAAGTCTGTCACTGTTTCAATTGTTCCCCCAACTATTTGCCATGAAGTGATGGGACCGGATGCCATGATCTTCGTTTTTGAACGCTGAATTTTAAGACAATTTTTGCACTCTCCTCTTTCACTTTCATCAAGAGGCTCTTTAGTTCTTCTTTGCTTTCTGCCATAAGGGTTGTATCATCTGCGTATCTGAGGTTATTGATATTTCTCTCAGCAATCTTGACCCCAGCTTGTACTTCATCCAGCCAGGCATTTCGCATGATGTACTCTGCATTTAAATTAAATAAGCAGGGTGACAATATACAGCCTTGACATACTCCTTTCCCAATCTGGAACCAGTCTATTGTTTCATGTCCAGTTCTAACTCTTGCTTCTTGATCTGAATACAGATTTCTCAGGAGGCAGGTCAGGTGGTCTGGTATTCCCATTTCTTGAAGAATTTTCCACAGTTGGTTGTTATCCATGCAGTCAAAGACTTTGGCGGAATCAATAAAGCAGAAGTAGATGTTTCTCTTATATTCTATTGCTTTTTCGATGATCCAACAGATGTTGGCAATTTGATCTCTGGTTCCTGTGCCTTTATGAAATCCAGCTTGAACATCTAGAAGTTCACAGTTCACGTACTGTTGAAGCCTGGGTTGGAGAATTTTGAGCATTACTTTGCTAGTGTGTGAGGTGAGTGCAGTTGTGCAGTAGTTTGAGCATTCTTTGGCATTGCCTTTCTTTGGGATTGGAATGAAAACTGACCTTTTCCAGTCCTGTGGCCACTGCTGAGTTTTCCAAATTTGCTGGCATATTGAGTGCAGCACTTTCACAGCATCATCTTTTAGGATTTGAAATAGCTCAACTGGAATTCCATCACCTCCACTAGCTTTGTTTGTAGTGATGCTTCCTAAGGCTCACTTGATTTCTCATTCCAGGATGTCTGACTCTAGGTGAGTGATCACACTTATCAGGGTTATCTGGGTCTTGAAGATCTTTTTTGTAAGTCCTTCTGTGTATTCTTGCCATCTCCTCTTAATCTCTTCTGCTTCTGTTAGGTCCATACCATTTCTGTCCTTTATTGTCCCCATCTTTGCACAAAATGTTCCCTTGGTATCTCTGATTTTTTTGAAGAGATCTCTAGTCTTTCCCATTCTATCCCATTTTAAGTTTCACAGAGTTGAAATAAATTTCTATGTCCAAGATGGAGCCACTCCATCTTGGCACATCTTTGGTGCCATGTCAGTACCAGAACTTACATAACTTTGCCATCCCTGTAAAGCCATTTGATTAGAAATGCAGTATATCCAGTCAGTCAATCCCAAACACCAAACCAACCCTTGGCTCTATACTTGCTTCCCTGTGCTTAATCCATTTTTTATTTTTCTTATCCTTGCTTCTTATTCTTTACCCTATAAAAAAGGTTCCTGCTTTCTGCCCTATGTTGCAGTTCTCTGGATTCTTGGGAATGAATACTGCCCCCTTCATGAAATATTAAACTACTGAAATGTTACAAAGAATTTTTTTTAACTTGTGTCGGGCATAAAACACTAGTCCAAACTTTCTATCAAGTGATTTTACTTTGGGATCCTCATGAAATCTCCACTTCAGTCACGCTGTTCTAAATTTGCATCTCAGCCGACTTCCCTGATGGGAAGTTGATGGTTGATAATCCACCTGCCAATGCAGGGGACATGGGTTCGATACCTGGTCTGGGAAGATTCTACATGTTGCTCAGCAACTAAGCCTGTGCACCACACTCTGGAGCCCACAAGCCACAACTACTGAAGTTCAAGCACCCTAAAGCCCATATTCGGCAACAAGAGGAGCCACTGCAGTGAGAAGCCCACCCACTGCAACTAGACAGTGGCCTCCTGCTCACTCCAACTAGGGAAAGACTGCACACAGCAACAGAGACTTCATGCAGCCAAAAATTATATAAATAATAAAAATGGTAGATATGCACCCAAAATAAAATCAATATATTTAGATTTCAGAAAGTACAAATGGTGAATCTCCAAATGTCTCTCCCATAAGGTTAGCTCTAGTTCTCTTAAGTAAATTGGCACACCAATCATTTCATTGTGCCTCCACTTTATCTCCTATGCCAAAATCTAGCACAAGTGATTTGAGCATCTAGTTGGGGAAAGGAGACAGGTTTTCTCTGTATAGCATGTCTCTTCAAAACAATTGATATTAGAAGGACAGTAAGGGGAGGATCAGAGCTAGCTAAAGAGTATTCTTCTATGTAGTAAATAAAAATTTTGAGAATTCCTCCTTGCAAGGACTTGATTTAAACCATCTTTATATAGCTCTCACTATAGTTCATGTTTTACATTTATCTATTTATCTGATCTTTCCCTTCAAACTACAAACTCCCTGAGGGCAGGGTCTGTGTCTTCTCTATCTTACAGTTTTTTCATATCACCTCTCCCAATTTTCTTCCTACAGAAGGCCCTTAACTGTGTTTTGAATTAATAACATTGGGTTGTATTCAGGTTTGGAGTTTAGAATGCTGCATAATGGTTCTCTTTCTGGAACTCATGCTGCTCATAGTGGAGAGCAGTAAGTAAACAATTCATTATAGGAATGAATAAACAATCCTGCATTCTGTGAAAGCATCCAAGGAAATGATACCTATGGACACAGGATAAAAATAAAAGCAATGTTGTGGGCCCTCTCTCCCAACAGCTTCAAATATGTGCTTTGATTTGAAACAGATGGATTTTCTTTGAGCACAATACTCTGACAGCTAAAAATAAAACAAATGCCCTTTCTGATACTTTAGAATACCCAAGGCCCATGATTCAAGAAAATATATGGAGAAATGTTATCACTTATTTAACTCCTGTAAAGAGTTTCCAAAATAAAATTGCTGATGCTGCTTAGCTTGGTTCGTGTAAATATTTTTAAAGGAAAGAATCTAGATGCCTTTTTGTGCCTCAGCACTATGATAGATAAGATGTAAAAAGACTCTTAAGACCCTAGAAATAAATCAATAATATTTTTATATATATTAGAAGCTGTTTTAGTTCACAGAATACTCAGAGAGGCCTCATTTGATTTCTTTCTTGTAAGCATTTGGGAGATACAAGTGTTTTATTTCAATTTTATAGATGAGGAAACTGAAGGGTACAGAACTGAGGTGATTTTTCCAAAGTCATCACCCCAAGGTTAATGCGTCCACATCCTGAACTCTTTTATTTTTTAAATCATGCAGTTTTGCTACTGATCTTTTGGTACTATAGTGTTCTTATTCCCCTTTATTCTACCTTGGTGCCTGTGGAAAATATTACTAATGAGGTACTTTCCTCTAGCAGGGTTACCATATGATAGCAATTTCCACCTTGACTCAGAGCAGTAGGAAAGATAACAAAGGAAAAATCACAAAGAGCATCTGCTGATGATAGCAAAGGCTGTAGAGGGGCTAGAATGGAAAATTCTGGGAACAAGACTAAAGCTTCCCTTAAAAGCTACACAGCACTTTATGCATGGATCTCTCAACAATTTTTCTTCAGTCATCAGTAGATGACAATGATCTAGAATGTAGGACTGCAGTAAGCAATTTTAAGTGGGCTAACCATAGAAAATGACCTGAGAATTTGCATGTACTGCCACAATTTATATACAACCAAGAAATTTTATGGTACAGCATTAAATAAGAATGACAGCTAGTTAATGTCTATAAGTGATGACCTTCCACTTCCCTCATGTCTTTGCAATAGCAGCGGATGCCTTATACCAGTATTGATTCCTGCCATTCTAAAGCTGCTTTCAAAGGCTTTTCTACTGCTGCAATAAGTGCCAATGCAGCTATATTGCTCCGCTTTAACTAAGCTCTTTCCATTATAATCTAAATCCTACATGCTTCATGCCAATTACCATAACTATCGGCTTTAATCTGACATTTCAAAAAACAGAATTTCAAATATCAAATACACATTGCATATTTCTCTTCCTACAAAAACATTCAAACTGTGCCAGTACATGGTTTCAGGATTCATTCATCTGATCAAAAATTAAGTAATAAACTGGTTGAAGAAAAACTCTCAAGTCAATTTTGGAAGAATTGAGGAAAATTTTATTATGGACTGGATGTTAAATGATATTAAGAAATTATGTTCTTTTATTAGGTGTAATATGATATTATGCTTTTTAGGGGGAAGACTATTTTTAGGAAATTACCAATTGAAGTATTTGTAGGTAAAGTGTAATGATATCTGCAACTTACTTGTTGAATTTAATCCAAAAGTAAATATACATATGTACACACAGAGAAAGTTATAGATGATAATATAGATTAAACATATGAAGCATATATAAAAATTACTGAATAGTTTGTGGATACATTTGCTAACAGAGGAACTGAGGTAAAACAAATAAAACAAAGTTCCTGACTTCATAGTCCAGTAGTCTAATTAAAGGTATGCAAATATAATAACTATTGCAATTTGTAATGAATATAGTACTAGCAGTGGAGGAGGTAATGGCAACCCACTCCAGTATTCTTGCCTGGAAAATCCCATGGACAGAGGAGACTGGCGGGCTACAGTCTACAGGGTCGCAAAGAGTCAGATATAACTAAGCACGCAAGCACACATAGTACTAGCAGTAGGTTGCAAGATACTTGAAAGCATAAAAGGGGAAGAAAATAATTCTACCTACAGATGTGAAGTAAAGATTTCCACAGGGAGTGATGCTTATAGAGGGACTTAAAAATATATAAATGAAAAGGGAAGACATTGGCAGAGGCAAGGGATGGGCATCACCGTAGAAGCCTGAAATAGCATAAAAGGGTTAGGAAACAGCACACTCTAGGTGACTAGGCCACTGAGCATGAGCTGGAAAGAGTGAGAGATGAGTCTGGAAAGTCATGCAAACTGGGGATCTGATAAGAAGAGTACATTCTATTAAAGAGTTGCAGCATTTTCCTAGAGGCAGTATGAATCTTTAAAAAAATTTAAAATTGTTGTTAACTTGACTTATTGTGGTGATCACCCCACCATATATACAAATATGGAATCATTATTGCATATATCTGAAACTAACAATGTTACATGTCAATTATATCACAATTTTTAAAGAGATGTTAAGAAAAGGATGGGCTTCCCAGGAGGCTCAGTGGTAAAAATTCCACCTGAAAATTCAGGAGATACCCGGGGTTGGGAAGATCCCCTGGAGGAGGAAATGGCAATCCACTCCAGTATTCTTGCCTGGAAAATCCCATGGACAGAGAAGCCTGGTGGGCTACAGTACATAGGATCACAAAGAGTTGAACACAACTGAGCAATTACACATGCACATATGCAAGAAAGGGTATGGCATGCTCATTAATCCGTGACTTATCAACTGAGTAGTTATTTGAACTCAGATCAAAGCAACTTCTTGGTCAGCATCTTACAGAAATAATCCTAAATATCCCAACAATTTGAAGAAAATAATGACAATTTTTCTGATTAAGTGAGCCAAGTCTAACCAATTAGGCCCAGAGAAAGTATACCAATGGAGATTAAATACTAGAAGCTGTTAACTAAATAACACATAAATAAATATGTGCCAATTAAGAAAATATGACATGCACTTATAAGGACTAAAAACTAAACCAAAGAAAAGATAATTTAAGGAAAATGGTTCACAAATATTAGAAGATTAACTTTTAAAGGAAACCAACCCTGATGTTGGATAGCATCACCAGTTCAGTGGACATGAACTTGAGCAAACTCCAGGAGATAGTGAGGGACAGGGAGGCCTGGCATGCTGCAGTCCATGGGGTCACAAAGAGTCAGACACAACTTAGCAACTGAACAACTCTGAATATTCATTGGAAGGGCTGATGCTGAAGCTGAAGCTTCAATACCTTGGCCACCTGATGCGAAGAGCTGGCTCATTGGGAAAGACCCTGATGCTGGGAAAGATTGAGGGCAGGGGGAGAAGGGGATGACAGAGGATGAGCTGGTTGGATGACATCACTGACTCAATGGACATGAGCTTGAGCAAATTCAGAGAGACAGTGAAGGACAGGGAGGCCTGCTGTGCTGCCATTCATGGGTAAAGGGTCAGACACAAGTTAGTGACTGAATAACAACTTTGAAGAACTTTTCACCAGTGTGTTAATCCACCCATGAACACTGAATTTTTTTCATCAAAGATAATTGGCTATTCATTCAAGCCTATGAACAAACAACCCTCCTAAATTTTTAGGAGTCAGTTGATACTGGATAACAAATGGCAAATGAAGATAAGGTCTCAGTGAAATGATTATCCAATATGGAAACTATGTTTTTTTTTTTTTAAGCCTATATTTACCTTTTTTTTTAAGCCTATATTTACCTTTTAAAATTTGGTTTGTTTTTTTTTAAGCCTATATTTTTTTTAAGCCTATATTTACCTTTTAAAATTTGGGTTTTTTTAAGCCTATATTTACCTTTTAAATTTTGATTTTTTTTAAGCCTATATTTACCTTTAAAAAAATTTTTTAAGCCTATATTTACCTTTTAAAATTTGGTCAGTATAAGATTAGCTTGGTTGCATCCTCAGACTCAATTTCCCTATTTTTTTTAATTTTAACTTTTTCTTCACAAATCATATATACTGAATACTGTAAGAAAGTATATTTTAAGTAATTTTTCATTTTAGTTCTGTCAGATGCTGTGTGTATGCTGGTAATGCTGTATATTATCACCCTACATATTTAACTACTATGCAGAGTACATCATGAAAAATGCCAGGCTGAATGAAGCACAAGCTAGAATCAAGACTTCTGGGAGAAATATCAACAACTTCAGATATGCAAATGATACCACTTTGATGGCAGAAAGTGAAGAGGAACTAAAGAGCCTCTTTTTTTATTTATTTTTTTTAATTGAAGGATAATTGCTTTACAGAATTTTGTTTTCTGTCAAACCTCAACCTGAATCAGCCATAGGTATACATGGGAGCCTCCCTCCCATCTTCCTCCCCATCCCACCCTTCTAGATTGACACAGAGCCCCTGTTTGAGTTTCTTAGCCATACAGTAATTCCCGTTGGCTATCTATTTTACATATGGCAATGTAAGTTTCCATGTTACTCTTTTCATACATCTCGCCCTCTTCTCTCTCTCCCCATGTCCACAAGGCTATTCTTTATGTCTGTTCTTCCACTGCTGCCCTGTAAGTGAATTCTTCAGTACCATTTTTCTAGATTCCGTATATATGCATTAGAATATGGTACTTATCTTTCTCTTTCTGGCTTACTTCACTCTGTGTAATAGGTTCTGGGTTCATCCACCTCATTAGAACTGACTCCAAGGCATTCATTTTTATGGCTGAGTAATATGCTATTGTGTATATGTACCACAACTTCTTTATCCATTCATCTGTCAATGGACATCTAGGTTGCTTCCATGTTCTAGCTATTGTAAACAGTGCTGCAATGAACAATGCGATACATATGTCTTTTCAATTTTGTTTTCCTCAGGGAATATGCCTAGAAGTGGGATTGCTGGGTCATATGGTAGTTTTATTCCTAGATTTTTTAAGGAATCTCCGTACCATCTTCCATAGTGGTTGTATAGTTCCCTTTTCTCCACACCCTCTCCAGCATTTACTGTTTGTAGATTTTTTGATGATGGCCATTCTGACCAGTGTGAGGTGATATCTCATTGTAATTTTGGTTTGTGTTTCTCTAATAATAAGCGATATTGAGCATTTTTTCATGTGTTTGTTAGCCATCTGTATGTCTTCTTTGGAGAAATGTCTGTTTAGGTCTTTTTCCCACTTTTTTGGGTTGTTTGTTTTTCTGGTATTGAGTTGTATGAGTTGCTTGTATATCTTGGAAATTAATCCTTTGTCAGTTGTTTCATTTGCTATTATTTTCTCCCATTCTGAGGGTTGTCTTGTCACCTTGCTTATAGATTCCTTTGCTGTGCAAAACTTTTTAAGCTTAATCAGATCCCACTTGTTTACTTTTGCTTTTATTTCCATTACTCTAGAAGGTGGGTCATAGAGGATCTTGCTTTGATTTATGCCATCAAGTGTTCTGCCTATGTTTTCCTCTAAGAGTTTTATAGTTTCTGGTCTTACCTCTTGATGAGGGTGAAACAGGAGAGTGAAAAAACTCATGTTTCAGAGTGAAAAAGTCACGTCTGACTCTGCAACCCCATAGACTGTAACCCAGTAGGCTCCTTTGCCCATGGGAATTTTCAAGGCAAGAATACTGGAGTGGGTTGCCATTTCCTTCTCCATGGGATATTTCCAATCTAAGGATCAACCCACGTCTCCTGCGTTGGCAGGCTGATTCTTTACCATGGTGCCACGTGGGAAGCCTGCTGTGTATACAACATACTCCTAATTACATGAGATGTTCTAACTTCACTTTTCAGACTTAAAACTTTTTCAGGGCTCAATATAACACTATTTAATTTTTTTTCTCTAATGTATAAGAATGAGGGATTAATGGCTTATAATCACATGGTTATAATCCAGTATGGAAGAAAAATAAGAATTTTAATGCAAAGATCTATTTAGAAGATAGTTTTTGAGAAATTTTAGAAATAAAGTAAATATACTTAAATATAGTTTCTTAATAGATTGCTGGAAGAGTACTCAAAGAAAAGAAAAGAGACAAGAAACTTTAAAGTAAACAACATTAAAATCCTTAGTAAGCACTTGTATACTAGATCCCTAGGAGGAATTATCACATCTGCTGGGATTTTTCCTAATGTGAATTCCTGGGCTACCAATTAGAAATGGAAAATTACTTGAGTTGTGCATGTAGCCCAAGTAACTAATCAGAGTCTAGGATTCTCCCACACTAGCCTTTGGTCATACCACTAGAAGAAAACAAAGAAAATGTTGACATTGTCAAAGAAGAAACAGGGAGGTCTTTATCTACTTAAAACTAGGATGGGTGGAGTAGAGGGAAGCAGTGAGGTTCTGAAATCTCCTTGAAGCAGCTCAGATTAAAGAAATCAAAGCCACAGTCTTTGCTACCTGGGGAATGGACAGTTTGGGTTCCTTCAGCAATGATCCCTCTGATAAGCCACCTTGCGGAGGCTGCTCCTCCTGCCTCATGGAGCTTTATCTCAAGTGCGCAGTTTCCTTTTTTCCTCTGCTTACCGTGTTTCATTCGAGGATTTGAGTACAAGAAACATCAAAGTGATCATACTTATGAAATAATGACCTCAGATTTTCCTGTTCTTAACCCTAGCTGAACTTCTCAAGAAGAAATGGCCCTTTTACAAGCTGTGATGGACTGTGGCTTTGGAGATCGGCAGGAGTAACCAATCAGATGTGCACCAAGACCAAGGAGGAGCGTGAGAAGCACTCTATTGAAGCATTTCATCAATAACCCTCTGTTCGCATTACCCTGCTGAACCTGAAGCAAGCGGAGGAGGCAAAAACTGCTGACACTGCCATTCCATCTCACTATGCAGATGACCCTCCCCGACCTACCTCTGACTCCTTGCTTTCTCAGGACGTGGCGGGATACATGCCAGCTCAAGCAGATTTCATAGAGCAGTTGGACAATTATGCGAAGTGGGACTTAAGAGATATTGATTTTGTCGAAGATGACTGGGACATTTTACACGCTCTGAAGATGGCTGTAGTAGCTATCTATCATGCCAGGTTAAAGGAGAGACAAAGATTAAAAAAAAGTTATGAGATTAATCAACCTTGGGAAGTTTCAGTTAATGGAACGACGATACCCCAAGGAAGTCCAAGACCTTTATGAAAAAATGAGGCAATTTGCAAGGATAGTGGGGCCAGTGGAGCCTGACAAGTTCATTGAAAGCCAGGCATTGGAATTTGAACTCCGAAGGGAAATCAAAAGGCTCCAGGAATACAGGACAGCAGGCATTACCAATTTTTGTAGCCCCAGAATCTACAATCACCTCAAGAAGAGGAACCCATCAAACGCAGAATGCACTCCGAGATCCCCCAGTACATCCAGGACAGCAGCGTCTGCCTGCAGTGGCTCCGCCCGCAGGCTGACATTGATTCTGGCTTGAGTCATTCTGTTGGAATGACTTCGAATTCAGGTAGACGAAGTGTACTGCCCTTGAAACTCAGTGGCCTCCCTGGCACAGAGAAGTTGAGTGAAAAAAAAAAAAAAAGGAGCTCTGTCAGATGGTGAGGTTGGTCCCAGGAGCTTATTTAGAATACAAATCTATTCTACTGAACAAATGCAACAAGCCAGGGGGCTTGAAACTGGCACAGGCAAGAGCACTCATCAAGATAGACGTGAACAAAACCCAGAAAACCTGTGGTTTCCTCATCTGAGAAGGATACATCACCAAAGCCTGTGAGGCTCCCCAGGAGTGTTGTAGGCCAAAGGGCCGCAGGGCATTCTGGAGCCTCGTTTTTTAACTGACTTCTCATTGAGAAAAGAGGGAAAGCAAAAAGGAAATCTTCAGTTGTATTACAGTCTACTTTCTTCTCCACCCTGCTTTAAAATACTCCTGTTGTTGGTATTGTGCTGCAGAGTTATGTGCTAGATAAGCTATTATTAATTGTGTGTGGGCATTCATTCCTAACACCTCTTGTAACTAAAACAAGAACCATAGTACCTCACATCACAGTAGTGGTAGAAATAGAGCTAAACCAGTCTGTAGTCCCAGGAGTCCAGTTCAGATCCTTGTACCTGTTTGGGAGGTTGGTTTTCTGATTATCTGTTTTGCCTTCAAACATTACAGACAGACGTAAGATAAAGAGGCTATATAAAGAGAAAGCTTTCTCCTTCTGTCTGAGGTTTTCTTTTTAAGCTAACAACTTGTATTTATGAGCAGAAAGGAGGAAAACCTCCCCCCTGATGGTCTTGTCCCAAACTGTACCTTGAACTTGAATGTCTGGCTCTATAATCTGCAGTCTGACTCTCTCATCTGCAGAAGACTTTTCGAGTAGGTTACACCAGATATAAAATGTCTCTGTTATTTTTAGAATGAATGGATTAAAATGTTTTGCTACTTAAAAAAAAAAACTAGGATGAAGAATGCAAGATGCAAACAGCCAGATTATTATTACTTTTTAATCAAGAAGCACCTGAAATAATCCTGCTAAGTTTTCCATTGAGTTCATGGCCTAGAAAATTTAATACAGCCCTCAGAGAGCCTGTGGGCACAACACAAAGGTGCCATCTAAAATTTGAAATATTTAAAGTCCCAGTATAACCTTTAAAAATGCTTGCAAATTTTGTATTCTTCTCCTTAATATATCAATGCTTCTTTTGAAGTAAAAATGGCTTCAGCTACCTACAAGTTAAATTACTAGCCTTTTTCATAAATCTTTGAATAAAATCAATGCTTTCTAAGAGAACCATGCTTATTTCCAGCTTTATATCCCCAAAGCATACTCAGCTGGAGAAGAATGACCCAGAAAAAATCTAAAGGTTTCCATGTAAAGATCATATGCTTAGGATAACACTGAGGTCTCTAGTGCTCCAGAGAAGGACTATCTGCTCTTCAGTTAGTGACGACTTTTGGTATTTTATTCACTCATTCGTGTCTGATTCTTGCAACCTCATGGACTGTAGCCCACCAGGCTCCTCTGTCCATGGGGATTTCCCAGGCAAGAATACTGGAGTGGGTTGCCAGGGGATCTTCCCCACCCAGGGATTGAACCTGAGTTTCCTAAAATGTAGGTTCCCACCAGGGAAGTTGATATTTTAAAGATATTTTTCATTACTAGGGGAACTACTAGTACTACGATACTACTGGTCATGTCTTGAGATCAGAGAAGAAAAAGAAATTACACTTTAGGTTAAACTAAGAAAAATTCAAGGGAAAAACAATGATTTTCCCAGCTTTGGCCATGCTATGCTCATCTTTAGAGCAACAGCAAGTGAACTTAGACGTGAATGCCACGATTTTGCCAAAAGAAAACTGTAAGGTTTTAGGTCCCACAGTAGTCAGACAGCATAAGGTGAGGCAGTATGATTAGAAATCTGAACAAGAACTTTCTTTTCCTTCTTTTTTCAACTGACCATATAACTGACTATATTTGTTGCAGGTGTACAACATAGTTTTTCAACACATACACATTATGAAATGACCTCCATAAATCTAGTAACCATCTATCACCATACAAAGTTTTAAATTATCATTGACTATATTCCCTATGCTGTACATTACCTCCACAGGACTAATTTATTATATGACTAGAAGTTTGTACTGGGCTTCCCTGACAGCTCAGTTGGTAAAGAATCCACCTGCAATTGCAGGAGACCCTGGTTTGATTCCTGGGTTGGGAAGATCCCCTGGAGAAGGGAAAGGCTAGCCACTCCAGTATTCTGGCCTGGAGAATTCCATGGACTGTATAGTCAATGGGGTCACAAAGTCAGACACAACTGAGTGTAAATGCTTTGCTCTGCAAAAGTTTATACTTATTAATCTCCTTTGCCAATTTATCCATTCCTCCACCTGCCTCTCCTTTGGCAACCCACTGGTTTGTTACCTGTATCTATGAGTCTGTTTCTGCTTTGTTTGTTAATTTGTTTTTATGTTCCACATACAAGTGAAATTATACAGGATTTGTCTTTCTCTGACTTTTCTCACTTTGCTTAATACATTCTCGATCCATCTATGTTGTTGTAAATGGAAAGATTTCATTCTTTTTCATGACTAATATTCCATTTCATAAATTAACAACATCTTCTTTATCCATTCACCTATCAATGGACACTTAGGTGGCCTCCAAGTTTTGGCAACTATAAACCACTGTGCTGAACAAAGGGTTGCATATATTTCTTCAAATTAGTGAGTTTTGTTTTCTTTGTATAGATTGCAAAGAGTGGAATTGGTGAGTGGTATGGTAGTTCTATTTTTATTTTTATGAAGAATCTCTATGCTGTCTACCATAGTGGCCACACAAATTTATATTCTAACCAATAGTGTAAGAGGGTTCCCTTTTGTCCACATCCTTTCTAGCATTTATTGCTTGTAGATTTTTTGATGACAACCATTCTAACTGAAGTGAGGTGATACCTCACTGTAGTTTTGATTTGCAACTCTCTAATAATTGGTGATATTGAGAATCTTTTCATGTGTTTGTGTTCCATCTGTATGTCTTCTTTGGAGAAATATCTATTTAGGTCTTCTGCCATTTTTTCACCAGGTTGTTCGTTTTATTATTGAGCATGTGCTGTTTGTATATTTTTGAGATTAATCTTTCATCAGTTGCCTCATTTGCAAATATTTTCTCTCATTCTGAAGACTGTCTTTTTGTTTTGTTTATGGTTTCTTTTGCTGTGGAAAAACTTTTAGGTTTAATTAGGTCCCTTTTGTTTGTTTTTATATTCATTACTCCAGGACATGGGTTACAAAAAAATCTTGCTGCAATTTATGTCAGGGAGTGTTCTGCCTGTTTTCCTCTAAGAGTTTTAGTGTCTGGTCTTACTTTTAATAAGTCTTTAGTCCATTCTGAGGTTTGTGTGCATGTGTGTGTGTGTGTGTGTGTGTGTGTATGGTGTTAAGGAGTGTTCTAATTTCATTCTTTTACATGTAGCTATACAGTTTTCCCAGCACCACTTATTGGTGAGACTGTCCTTTCTCTGTCGTATACTCTTGGATCCTTTGTCACAAATTAGGTGTGTGGGTTTATCTATGGGCTCTCTACACTGCTCCATTGATCTATTTTTTTGGTAATGTGCCAGTACCATACTGTCTTGATTACTGTAGCTTTGTATTATAGTCTGAAGTCAGGGAGCCTGATTCCTCCAGCTCCGTTTTCTTTCTCAAGATTGCTTTGGCTATGTGGGGTCTTTTGTATTTCTATGTAAGTTGTAAAAAAATTTTGTTCTAATTCTATGAAAATTTCCATTGGTAATTTGATAGGGATTACACTGAATTTGTAGACTGCTTTGGGTAGTACTGTTAATTTTTTTTTTTATTATTCTTTTTGTAGTTCTCTCCTTCTTCTTCTATTGCTCTCTTCCCTTGTGACTTGATGACTATCTCTAATGTCATAACTGAATTCCTTTTCTTTTAATGCTTATGTATCTACTGTAGACTTTTGGTTTGTGATTACCATGAAGTGTATAAATAATGACATATAAACAATCTAAAACCTATATATATAGGTATATAGGTTATATATTTTAGGTTATAGGTTATATATTATATATATTATATGGTTATAGGTTATAACCATATATATATATTGTTGTCTCTTTTAGGCTGTCTCTTAAGCTGAAATGCATTTTAAAAGCCTTATATTTTCATACCCCCAAGTTTTTATATTTTTGATGTTATATTTTGCATGTTTTTATTTTGCATATTCTGTAAGTGGTTATTATAGATTTGGATGATTTTTACTACTTTTGTCTTTCAACCTTCTTACTAGTTTTGTAATGTTACTATATGTTTGCCTCTACATGAGATTTTTTTCTTTCATAATTTTCTTATTTCCAGTTGTAGCCGTCTCTTCTCCACTTAGAATAATCCTTTTAACATTTCTTATAAGGCCAATTTAGTGGTGATGAACTCCTTCAGCTTTTGCTTGTATATAAAACTCTAAATGATAATCCTGCCAAGTCAAGTACTCTTGGTTGTCGATTTTTTTCCTATCATATCATTCTACTTCCTTCTAACCTGCAAAGTTTCTTCTGAAAAGTCAGCTTATTGTATTCTGGGAGCTCCCTTGTACATAATTAGTTGTGTCTCCATTGCCACTATTAGTTTCTTTATCTTTCCTTTTTTCATTTTAATTATAGTATGTCTTGGTGTGGACCCTAGATCCATCTTGTTGGGGACTCTCTGTGTTTCTTAGACCTAGATGTCTGTTTCCTTGCCAGGTTAAAGATGTTTTCAGCTATTATTTCTTCAAAAAGTTCTTTGCCCCTTTCTCTATCTCTTCTCCTTCCAAGACCCCTATAATGTGAGTATTCGTGCACTTGATGTTATCCCCAAGGTCCTTTAAACTGTACTAATTTTTCTCATATTTTTTTCTTTTCAGTTTGCATTATTTCCACTACTCTTGTCTTCTAGATCTCTGGTCCATTCTTCTATATCATCTAATCTACTGTTGATTCCCTCTAGTGTACTTTTTATTTCAGTTGTATTCTTCAGTTCTGGTTGATTCTTTATACATTTTTTTATCTCTTTGTTGAAATTCTCATGGTGTTCATCCATTTTTATCCCAAGTTCTGTGACCATATTTATGACCATTATCTTGAACTTTTTATTGAGTAGATCAAAACATTTCCATTTTATTTGGTCCTTTTTCTGAAGTTTTGTCTTGGTCTTTCATTTGGAACATATTCTTCTGTCTCCTCATTTTGCCTAATTCTCTGTGATTACTTCTTTGTATTTGGTAGGTAAATTACATCTCTCAACCTTGGAGAAGTGGTCTTATGTAGTAGATGTCCTCTGGAACCCAGAAGCACACCCCGCTCTGGCCACCAGAGCCAGATGTGTAACAGGTATCCCCAGTGTGAGCTGTACGCCCGTTCTGTCGTGGTGGTACTGACTGCCACAGTCACACTGGTATTCAGGGCTGGCTCCTGGCCCGGCTGGCTGCAATGCCCAGCAGTGTGTGACTGTCGGTACATTGCAAATAGGGTAGGCCCTCAGTGTGACTGGGTATAAGGTACAGTGGTATGTTACTGCTGCTAGGGGGCAGAGATCCCCAGTTCACAACCATGCAGAGGTCCTGGTAGGCAAGGCAAGCCCCTAGCACAACTGGCTATGAGACCTGGTATTGCATGACCACTGCAGGAACTGGTTGGTGGGGCAGGCCCCTGGAAGTAACAGACGAGAAGGAGTATTTCAAAAGGGCACCCCCTCTAGTACAGCTGTCTGCAAAGTAGAATAAGATCACAAAAATCACTGCTGCCAGAATCTCAGTCCCCAGGGAGTGTTACAGCTGCCTCCTATCTCTCTTCAAGTTTAGCAAGTGGCACCTTTCAAATTGCTGCCTCTACACTGGGACTCAGATTGAGTGAACTTCTGCAAGTGCCCTTTAAGAGTGGAGTCTCATTTTCCCACAGTTGTTTGTCTCTCTAAACATAAGCCCTGCTTAGTTTTCAAAACAACATTTTGGGGGCTCATATTCCTGGTACAGACTCCCAGGCTGGTGAGCCGGAGTGAGGGTCAGACTTCTTGCTCCTCAAGAAAGACCTCTGTAGTTGTGACTTTCCTTCCACTTTTCTGTTTCACATACTGGACATACGGGTCCTGACTAGACCATATCTCCAACCCTCCTACCTATCTTGTTGTGGCCCTTTCTTTATATGTATTGTGGTGGAACATTTTTTCTGCTAATCTTCAGGTCATTCTCAGAGATGGTTGTTCTGTAAGTAGTGGCAATGCTGGTATGCCCATGGGAAGAGGTAAGCTCAGGATATTCTTACTTTATAATCTGGATTCAGACCCAGAACCAGAACTTTCTGCTGGGGTAGGGAAGAGTGCCATCGCTGATGGAGAAAGGTACTATCTCTGAATGCATATGATAAGTAAAAATGAAAGTGTTTGTTGCTCAGTCATGTCTGACTGCGACCTCAGGGACTGTAGCCTGCCAGGCTCCTCTGTCCATGGAATTCTCCAGACAAAAATACCACGTGGGTTGACATTTCCTTTTCCAGGGGATCTTTCTGACCCAGGGACTGAACTCGGGTCTCCCACATTGCAGATTCTTTACCATCTGAGAGGTGCTAGGCATGTTCAGATGAGTCACTAAAGTTCCGTTTACCCTTCAGATCTCAGTCTAGCCATTGTTCCCTCAGAGAGGTCTCTCCTGATTCTCTGGTGTTAGTTTCATCAGTCTCTTCACATATCCTATCGACTCTTCTTAAACCAATAAATATTTGTGTTCTCAACTTAAATGTGTGAACCTTTAAGGTATACTGCAGGCAGTGTATCTTATTCTCACTGTCTTAAATATAGTGAGCCCTCACTAAATGTAAATTGGTTACTAGATTAAATAATGACCACTTTACTACCAGACATCAGTGGTAAATAAGTAATAATATTGGCTTTATGCTCCCTCTCTTTCTCTCTTTTCGTTAATACATTCCTTCCATTTATGAGAAGTGTATATATGCCTAAATAACCTTAAAACTTTTCTGTAATGGCTTATTTTCTGAATAAAATGAAAGCAGATCTATCTTATCTTTCCCAGATTAATGTATGTTGGATTAACATGCTACCCTCAGCAGCTCTGAGTGCTGCTGAACTACCCTTCATTCATATCAATATCATCATTCTGGTGAGGCTATTAAACATATAACATAATACCTGGTGAAACAGCTTAAAATTAAGATACAATACAGCCAAGATAATTGCAATAAACTGGAAAGATACATGGAGAAGGTGAGTTTCTTATTTATTGGGGCTCTTCCCAAAAATAAAGATGCAAATTTTTAAGAGAGAGAAAAACAATTTAAAACACACACAAAACAGGTCCTATTCAATGAATTATGACTTTTTGGTTATTTCTCCCAAGTAGTTGTGAATGCAGACTGTAAAATATTAATCAGGTTCAATCTCTATCATGCAGGACAGAAGGAAAACTCAGATATAAATGTTATTAGTCTTGATTCAGGTCATTTGGAAAAGTATATTCTGGAGCTAGCATGCACTGGTCAGAGATTAGAACAAATGTGATTGGACAGTAAAAGCAAAATGATGTCATTGGTTAAGTCATTTGAGACAGGTGGTCTGTAGGCTGCACCTTAATTCCCATACCATCTTCAATCTGTCAGATAAAATTAATGACTCACTCCAAACAACAAATGACTGTTGTTTGGGGCTACAGAACAAATTCTTCTGCAAGGTCACTACATATGAGCACCACACACTTTATTCATCTCTGACTGAGACAATCAAGGGAGAAATAACAAATTTGAATCTGACATTGCAGTCCTACCACTGTGACATTAGGAAAGCAAGAGAATCAGGACCTTTTATATAAAGAATATGACATGGCCAAAGTGCTACAAGGAATAAATTATTTAAGAAAAGAAATTTGATCCTCAAATATATGATTTAGAGATCAGACACATAGAAAAAAGCCCCATCTCTAAAATGTTGACATAGCAAAGGAACCTGCTATAGTATCAAAAATTTATTTTCACAAGAGTCAAGGAATTTAAGAACTATAGCATGTGGTGGCACGCAGATTTTTTTTTTCAGGCATTCTGTCATCTGTCTCAGCACTGTACTCAAATGGGTGGGGAAGTCCAAGTGAGTGAGGAAGTCCAAGTTTGCTAGGCTACAAATTGTTGATTTTTTTTAGGAACGAATGGACTAAGTAACTGACCATGGATTTCCCATCACAAGAGTTCAATCATAGGCCAAAATACCACTTAGTAGAGATTTTAGGTATAGATACAGTCTTTGACATCCCTTCTAAGTTTGATATTTCAGACTACCAAATTATCCTGTACTTCTCCATATCACATATAATTATTTCTTTAACAGCTTTCTTCCTGTAAGTACCACAAGGTCAGGAGCTAATTCTACCTTCCCCATTGTTGTGTGCTCAGAGACTAGCACAATGTCTAACAGATAGTGTTTAATATAATGCTGTTTATTAACTGACAAGTCTTATAAACCTAAAAAAGAGTGATTGTTGAATTAAATGTTTTGAAATAAAATTGGCATGTGCTGTATTGTACTTAGTCGCTCAGTCATGCCTGACTCTTTGCAACACTGTGAATTGTAACCCACCAGGCTTCTCTGTCCATGGGGATTCTCCAGGCAAGAATATTGGAGTGGGTTGCCACACCCTCCTCCGGGGGATTTTCCTGAGCCAGGAATTGAACCCAGGTCGATTTAGTATCTGAGCCACCAGGGAAGCCCAAAATTGGCATGACTTCCTCCTAAATTTAAGTGGAAGGTATTTTAAAGAAAGTTTAGACTATTGTAACTTCTGAAGTTTCAAGTTAAAAAATGTGGAGTTTCAAGCTGACTTCATGTTTCATTATTACAGGGAAATAAATATCAAGTTAATAATCATAAATATCATTTCTAGTTTCCTAAACCACTCCTAGTAAATATTAGTAGGTATGTGTGTAAAAAAAAATATATATATATATATATATGAGAGAATACATGGAGAGAATAGGGGCTTCCCAAGTGGCGCTAGTGGTAAAGAACCCATCTGCCAATACAGGAGACATAAGAGACGCAGGTTTGATCCCTGGGTGGTGAAGGTCCCCTGGAGGAGGGCGTGACAGTCCACTCCAGTATTCTTTTTTTTTTTTCACTCCAGTATTCTTGCCTGGAGAATCCCATGGATAGAGAGCCTGGCGGGCTCCAGTCCATAGGGTCACAATCAGTCAGACACAACTGAAGAGACTTGGCATGTACATGCACACATATAGAGAATATATGTAAAAGAATCATATAAAGAGAGATAAAGCATAAATAATATAAATAGAGGCAGTTGTATTATTCCAAACTTTTATTTCCCTTGAATTATCATTGAAATGATAAAATTTAGTTAAATATTTTCTTCCAAATAGATAATGTTGCTACTTCTGTCAAAATTCTTTTGAAAGTTTTAGAAATTTTTGACAAGTGCAATAATAAAAAATAAAGATGCCACAAAATTAGGTATGATTAACATTGAGAAGAAAAATCATAAAATCCAAAAAGACTCTGTCTTCCTATTACTTCAAAACTGACTTCAATTTCCCATTTTATTTTCATGAAACTAAAAATCAGAACTGTTTTATTTTGCATACTCAAATGAGAGATAACTGACTTACATCAAAGGACTGACAATGAGAAGTTTATGAATTTTAACTTAAAATGTGCAAACTCTGAATATACAATTTCTATTGTTCCCTTCTTTCACTTTTTTTTTTTCAAATATCACACTGATAGCATTAATTGTATAAATCAGGGATTTCCCACACCTCTCAATGTCTAGAGCTGCAAACTCAGGGCTTACAGGTGGAATGACTGCAGACAGATGTATCTGTAAAACTGAATGCCTTTACAAGGATCATGCATCCACCAGTTTGCTGTAGTTGATACCACTTTCCCTTATTCTACACTAGCCTTCTTATACATGTGCACAATCTCCCTGGCACTTTCTGAGGTCATTTGATTTTTTTGACTCCAGACTTAGACAAACCCCTAAGAAATCACAAAACCTTTTTTCATTTTATTCAATCAAACTATCATGCTTCATAGATATATGTATAATTATGTGCCTTCATGGAAATAATTCAGTGCTCCAAAGGTAGTAAAAATATTAATGCAACATAAAAAATTCAGAATAAAACATATATGAATAAATAATGAAATTTAGAAAGATTACACAGTATCTAGGCACATAGCCAGATGTTTTTTACGCAGTATATTATTCAGTGCTCAAAACTATGAGAAAAGGTAATATCATTATCACCATTTTGTAGATGAGAGTACTAATGTTCATCAAGATAAATATCTTGCCCAAGGTCAGCTAGTAATGGCTAGACTGAAATTCAATCTAAGTGCACTGACTACATATTTGCACTGTAAATCACAGTAATATTTTATGTGTGTGCATGCACGTGTGTGTGTGTGTGTGTGTGTGAAGACAGAAAGACAAAGATATTGCATATATGAAAGGGCAACTTTTCCTTTCTTCTCATGAATGGTTTCTTGAAGAATGTAGATTTTTGACAAAGGTAATATCTTCCATTTACACTATGCTGAACAGATCACTGGCTGAACAAACTTCAGTGACCATGCAGCCATTTGGCAGAATAGAATCTTCAACATCATTATTACATGGGGTGTCAAATTGTATTATAATACACTAAAGCATTTATTATCTTTATTGCTTTTTTTATTGATGTGATGGATACCACAGGACATAATGCCTGAAACTGTAACAAATATAATTTAATATAATGACTTTAAAGAAATAAGTTGGAAAAGGTATGAAAAGATAGCAATAGCTTGTTATATGGCAAGAATTGACTGACATATTTTACATGTAGAGTATAACAACAATTTTTATAACATTTTCTATAAGGATGCCCTCTAGTTTTTGTTTTAGTAATATGAAAACTCCTTATTAACTGAGTAGATTTAATAAGCCAGAACCATAAATTTAGCTGAATATGTACTTCAGTTTTAGCAATACATAGCTTGATTGTACTCATGGAATAGTATGAGTTTGCACTTTCCATATCAAAAATAGCATCTATTGTATGCTGTTAATAGTAAAGGTCAAATTATATAAAACAAGAGAAGCACTTACATAGTAAACACCAGTCATCATAGCTGTTATTAATATTAAAACATAATGATACACATGATGATACCATTAAAGATGTAGGAATGGGAAGAGCACAATGATTAATTTCTATAAATCAGACTTACCACTGACCTTGTCTTCTCTCTGAATATAAATTTGTGATTCCTGGTTGGTCTGATGTGATAAGCATCTGCAGGGTGATTGCCTATCAGATGACAGGTTTAATTGTTAGTTTTGAATGACTAGACTCAGAAACAGTACTAACCACAGAACATTTTTAGAAATAAAATGAAAAATAATGAGATTATTTTCTTGTTTCAGCAAGCATCCTTCATCTTGTCTCTCTTATTGAATGCATCTATAAATCCTAAACATAATAGAGGGAGCAGCTATCTGAGAACGTCAGTCTTTTCTTATCTGGTTTCAACAAAATCTCAGATCTGTAAGTGGACATCAGCACGCACAAGAAGCTATGGAGGAGAAGACATCAAGTCAGGTAGGAGGATTAGGAAAGCGGCCTCATAATGCTCAGAGAGAGAAGTGGACAGCTTTCTCTTTCTTCTCACTGTTGTCTCTTGCCCAAGCCCATGATGACTCATGAAGGCTTAACACTATGGGGGAGGATAAATATTCCCTCTGATAAATGGAACCATGAAGCCAAGATATGGGGAGTATATTGACTGCTTTTATGTCTCTCTGTGATTCCACTGTTTGGCTCCCGACATGATCACATTCAAAGGAAATGAGTGGAAGAACAGTGCAAATAAAATCCCATATTTCAAGCCAGAGGATTCCTGGGGAACCAGAAAGTATTAATGAGATTATAAAGAGGGAGAGTATTGGTAAATAATGCTTATAAATGAATTTATGAACTACTGAACTCACCACTGAGCTGTGCATATATACTTTTGACCCTAAACAATATATAATAGACTTTTTGTAAACAAGTAAGATATAGATCACTGTCTAGATCTCAGACTGACTACTGGGTAGCACACACATGTGGCAGATACAAAGAGCACTGTAAAGGCTTTGAAATAGAACTGATGTGGTAAACACAATTAAAAGAAGGCCAAACTAGAACTTTTCATTTGAGTGGCATTGAGTGTTTTTCCTGCTAAAACAAAAATGTAAATATTTCTAATAAAATTTTAAGAGACTCAGTGTCTCATAAAGCAAAATGTCCATGATACAATCCAAAATTACTTGGATATGAAGAATCAGGAAATCTAAATTTGCATGGAAAAATCAATAAACATATACCAACACTAAGTTGACAGAGATACCAGGACTTGTTTGACAAAGACTTTCATGAAGCTGTTTTTTTCTTTTTAAATCTTACAAAAAATAGAGACAGAAACTCTTGAAATGAATGGAAAGCTAGAAACATACTACTAAGAAACAGAAGTTACACAGAAAATAAAATTGAAATTTTCTAACTGAAACAATAACCAAAATTCTAAAATATCATTTGATGGGCTCAATAATCAGAGCTGAAAGGACAGAGCAGATAAAACTTCAAAAGAGATCAACAGAAATTATGCATTTTCTTTAACAGAGAGAAAGCATTTTTAAAAATACTTGAATGCCAATCCAGTGCAAAGCTCTTCTGGTAGACAGGTTACTATCACTGGTTCTTCTGACAGTATTAGTCTGGACTGATATTTAACTAATGTCAGGCTTTCCTCTCCAAGGGCATGGGGTATAGCTGGAATAGTATAGGCTCACTCATAAGTATTTTCTGCTGTTTCCCCATAATCCAATTGTGTGATTTCTGATTCTAGGTTTTAAATAAGTTGTAAGTGTTCAGTTTCTACACAACTTCATCACCTGCTAAGAATTTAAAAACCACATTCTCTGCTCAGCTGTTAATGCTAGGATCCATATTAGTTTTATAAGCTTTTCCCTGTTTTAAACAGCTTTGTTTGAGGCTTTTGGCTTATGAATTTTATTTCTGTTTGTTGATAAGAAATGTAAGAGTGGAATGTTAATAAATGTCAGTATAGTTCTGTAATGTCAAGAATTTAAAAATTTAAAAATAGATTGGTTAAAAAATGCTTCATATTTGAAAAAACTGAGAACTACCATCTTAAAAAAAATAAAAACAGCAGAAAGTAGAAATAGGAATTAGTGAAATAGAAAACAAAAATAATAAAGGAAATCAATGAACCTAAAGACTGATTAATAAAATTGATAAAATCCTAGCAAGACACACAAAGAAAAAAATACAGAAGACATAAATTCCCAATGTGGAGAATTAGAGAAAGAATATCACTACAGAGCATGTAGACATTAAAATGGCCGTTATGGAACACTATAAACAACTCTACACACATAAATTCAACAACTTAGATAAAATGGACCAATTTCTTGAAAACTGTAAACTACCAAAACTAATCTAAAATTAAATAAATAATCTGAATAGTTTTGTAACTACTAAAGAAACTGAATCAATAGTTTAAAATCTTCTTTTAAAGAAATCTACAGGTCTGCATTGTTTTGCTGATGACTTCTGCCAAACATATAAGGAAAAATTAACATCAACCCTATAAAACATCTTCCTGAAAATAGAAGAGTAGAGAACACTTTCTAACTCATTTTCTGAACTCGAGCATTAGTCTGACACCACAGCTGAGTAGACAGGATAAGAAAAAACAACTACCTACCAATATTTAAGGAAGCAAAAAAATCTTCAGCAAAATAGTCATAAATTAAACCTAGCAATATATTAAAAGCACAATAAACCACAACTAAGTGGAGAATTATAGTTAGAATGCAAAGTGAAGTTAAAGTCACTTACTCCTGTCCGACTCTTTGTGACCCCATGGACTATACAGTCCATGGAATTCTCCAGGCCAGAATACTGGAGTGGGTAGCCTTCCCCTTCTCCAGGGGATCTTCCCAGCCCAGGGATTGAACCCAGGTCTCCCGCATTGCCGGCAGATTCTTTACCAGCTGAGTGACAAGGAAAGTCCAAGAATACTGGAGTGGGTAGCCTATCCCTTCTCCAGCAGATCTTCCCTACCCAGTACTTGAACCCAGGTCTCCTGCATTGCAGGCAGATTCTTTACCAAGTGAGCTATGAGGTATGCAAAGGCTGGTTAGTATTTGAAAATCAATCTGTATAATCTCTCACATTAATAGTAAAAAAAAAATTATAATTTCATGTAGAAAAAACATTTGACAAAATTCAAAATTTATTCCTAATAAAAACTCTCAGCTAACTCAGAATATAAAGGAATTTCTTCTATCTTACTTTAAAAATTATTTAGAAACCTTCAGTGAATATCTTATTTAAAGATGAAAAACTGAATGATTTGCCTCTAACACTGTGAACAAGATAGGATGTTGGTTTTCACCACTCTTATTCAACATCTTACTAGAAGTCCTAATCAGTGAAGTAAGCCACCAAATAGAAATTAAAGGTATATGGATTGAAAAGGAAGAAATAAGATTTTTCCTATTCATTAATAACATGATTGTCTATGTAAAAAATAATAATAAGTCTATTTTTGAAACTCCTAGAACTAATTTGTGAGTAAAGTAAAATTACATAATACAAGGAAAATACACAATATATTTCTATATATCACCAATTGGAAATTGGAGCAATTATAAACCAATATTAAAAAATAATAGTATGTACAATATCTCCAAAAAATTAAATTATTAAGTATGAATATAATAAAACATCTGAATGCTCAAAAGTGAAAACCTGATGAAAAATTAAAGATAGCATAAATAAATAAAGAGGTTTATGTCTGTTACTACATATTAAAATTACTTTCAATTATAAATTTCTGACAGTGTAAAGCACTAGTTTGGATGTGGAACAACTGAAACTCTCATTCATTATGAAAATGCAAAATGAAACAGCCATTCTTGAAAACAGCTTGACAGTTTCTTGCAAAGTGAAGTATGGATATATTTACCATATGACTCAGAACTTCCACACCCAAGTATTTGCCCTAGCATAATGAAAACATATGTTTACATAAAAACTTTTTTCACAGATGTTTTCAACAGCTCTACTTATAACCCTCCAAAACTGAGAACAACCCAATGTCCTTTAGTAGGTTAATGATTAAACAAACTGTGGTACTTTTATGCAATGAACTCAACAGTAAAAATGAACAAACTCAATACATACAGTAGTTTAAATAAATCTCGAAAACATTATGGTGAGTGAATTAAGCCAGTCTCAAAATGCTGTGTACTGTACAATTCAATTTTTATGATATTCTCAAAAAGATATCTGTAGTGACAGAGAACAAATTATTGGGTACCAAAGTTTAGAAGTAGGGGCAGGGTATTACTACAAAGGGGTAGCAAGAGTGAGATTTTGGGAGTCACAGAGCTCTTCATGTAATTTGTGTAAACACTACCTTACTGTTGTAGTGTTTACACAAATTTATAAAATTCACAGAGCTGTACCTCCCAAAAGGCAATTTTACTGCATGTTAATTTTTAGAATTAAATGAAACTAAAATATAGATCAACAGAAACTACTTGTATTCAGGATAATTCTCAGCCTAAAATAATAGGGAGCTAAACTAATATTGCCTTAACCAAAAATGCTTTATTTTTCATATCTAAAAAGTCTCCATATAAGCATAAAAATGATTAGCTGCTTGAAAATGCTGTCAATACACAGGTACTTTCTATTTGGAGGTCATTATCCTTAGCCTATTGACTTCTCATCCTCTTGCTAAGGTTGCCTCTTGACTAAAATATGGCCACACTTGCTCCAGGCATTAAGTTCTTATTAAGGCTGGAAGATGTGGTTAAGAAGAAAATCATATCTGCCTTTATCAAGAAATCAAAGCCTTTCCAGAGACCACTCACTCCAGCAGATTTCTCTTTACATTTTATTGGCCAAAATTGAATCATTCACCCACCACTGTACCCTGATTGTGTATTCAGTCACTAGTGAAGAATTCAGTTGTTGTTGCTATTTAGTCACTAAGTTGTACCTGACTCTCTGGTGACTCCATGGACTGTAGTTCACCAGGCTCCTCTGTCCTTGGGATTCTCCAGGCAAAACTATGGAGGGTGTTGCCATTTCCTTCCTCAGGGGATCTTCCTGACCCTGGGATCAAACCTGCATCTCCTGCACTGGCAGGTGGGTTCTTTACTACTGAGCCACTGGGGAATTTAGGGATTACCTTAATTCTACAAATCATGATTAATCTCCAGGGGCTAGAGGAGAGGCCTACTGCCTGAAAATTTAGCAAAATGTACAAGAAACTGTTTCTGCTAATTAAGAGCATGACCTAAAAATATCTCGTCTATTATTTCCACATGATACACGAAATTTTTTAAAGACTACTTCACTCTTAAAGTATATTCTTTTTCTCTAATTAAAACAATCATTTCAGATCTCACCACAGTACTCTAATATATCCAGCCTATATGATAAAAAATGCTTTTGGGATAAGATTAAATTTATTTGTCTTCAAAGACTTTTAAAAATACATATTTAAAAATGTATATGAATATATACACAGAGCAACTACTCCTTTGAACAAAGTAAACTGCTACAAATATCTGACAGAAATGTTAACAGCCAAAATGTTTTCATTCTATGCACAAATCTTTCAAAACATTTTCTTTCATACAGTTTTCCAACTACCTTAAGAAAGAGTATTTTCTTCAGAATTGCCTGAGTCCCAATATCATTTGTTTAAGTACTGCATGATAACAGGGCATTGTCAAGTAAAGGATATTTGAGGAAGGCAACAAAGAGGTGAGGATATATTCTCACAAAGTTCACATTTCCTTTTTATTTTAAAAGTCTGCAATGTTTTGGTGCAGCCTTTGCTCCCATCTTCATCATTTATTTGCTCTGAGCAAAACTTCCAACCAGAGAAGAAACATTTGGTACCTTGGGTTGTTTGTCCTTTTATAGCCTTGCTGATCTTTGCTTCTGGCAGCTCCTTACATTTTGTGGTTTCCCATGGAGTATGCAAAACACAAAGCAAGGTGTATTTTAGTCTAAGGTGGTGTCAAAGAACAATATCAAGTGTTCTTGTAAGCGCTTGCCAGTGCATCAGCATTTTAAAAAGCTCAGACGGAAATCCAAATGGCATTCGAGCTCTTTCTTAAGATCTTATATAAGTCATCTTGCTAACCTAATGGTACATTAAAAAAAAAATACTAAGGTCTTCTGAGCAGTGTGCAGGTAAATCAAATATAAACTGCTAACTACATGCTGTACCAGCTATAAAAGACAGGTACAGTGTCTGGTTACCTTCCCCTTAGGGAAAAAGAGGAAGCAGTTTTTCTGTCAGGGGAGTGTATTATTTCCTTGGTTCTGTCTCGTCACAACAAAAATTTGGAGCGACGGACGTTAAAGCCCTTGGACAGACGGTGTCACAGTTATCAGACAGATCAGTGTTACAGCTCTCAAACAGATCAGTGTTACAGCTCCATTTTATTTAGAAAATAAAGGAAAATACATCCCCAAGGCGTGAGGGCATGCCAACCTAAAGGACGCGAAGAGAAGAGAGAGAGAGACCCGGCCCTTTGGCTCCTCTTTTTATATGTTTTTCTCCTCCCCCTGGGCCTGCCCTATGTAAATTGGGCTACCCTGGAGCGCTGTTTGTTCTACCTGGAGTCTTCACTCCTCGGAGCTTCCTTTGTTCTATTTTCACGGGCTTTTCCCTTCCTTGTCTTTTAGCCACCACCATTCTGGACTCCTTTTTCCTATTCTAACTACCTAACAGTTCGAAGCAATTTCTGTCCATTTCAGAAGATGACAAGTTTCTTTAAAGATGGCAACCTATTAAAAGTAAGATGGATATGACTGAAATTTCACTCATCATCTAGAAGAAGCCAAACAAAGTAAAGTATCCTTCTTCCCACTCTCAGTTCAATTTCTGGCACTTGGTTAAAGCATTCTGTGAGGAGAGAATGAGGATGATTCTCTGCATGCACACACCGAAGGAAAACAGTACTGACCACCATGTTCAATGAATAGATTTATCCAGGTAATATCATTTCAGAAATCTAATCCAATACCACAGATCAGGTTTTGTTCACAAAATATATTCTGTAAAGTTATAAAATTGTCTGTTTCTGTGAAAAGTCCAATAGTTTACTTGAATGTGTAACTCACTAAATTATAAGATAAGTTTTAAAATTCCCAGCACTTCCTTTTACTCTTAGAAAATTAATTTAAATTCAGCTTCATCAAGAAAATAGCATCTATCAGATATAAACTCCCATAAATTGATTACACTTTATTCTTACCTACAATTGCTTTCACTGAACTTTACCTCTAAGGCTTCTGCCTCAAAGGAGTTGGGGGCAGGGGGTATTAACTAGCAAGACAAAGAATCCCTCTTGTAATACTCAACTTCCCCTGGGATTTTATTTAATGTTTTGTAGAACTGATACTACCTCTCTGGTAAACTTCTTCTAGCTCCCACCAATCAACTGTTGCCCTTTCAAAACACAATATTAATTTGACATTATTACTGTCTTCTCTTTATTTCTTTTACTCCCAAATTCCTGCAATGAATAATGAATGTAAGAGAAAATACTTTTCTCATTGTATTATTCATTATAAACAATCTTCTCTACTGTTAAGTGTGTGCATGTGTGCGCATGTGCATATAGACACACACATGCACACACACACATACACACACACACACACACACACGCCTCCCGTCACTCTTCAGTGCAGGTCAGCGTGCCATGTAGTAGTCATCTGGAGACCTACACTTGTGAAACAATCTTGGAGGAGAAAGAGAGATTAATACTGTGGTTTTACAATGACTTTCTCATTTTAGGGCTTCCTAAAGTGGTGCCTCCGATGGTGAAGAATCACCCTGCAATGCAGGAGACCTGGGTTTTATCCCTGGGTCAGGAAGATCCCCTGGTAAAGAGAATGGCTATCCACTCCAGTACTCTTGCCTGGAGAATCCCAGGTGGGCTATAGTCCATGGGGTCACAAAGAGTTGGACATAACTGAGTGACTAACACTTCCTCATTTTATATGTCAGCAATGCAATGTTAAGTGTGGAGAGATCGGAAACTAGTTTAAGAGGCTGTAGAATAAAGGGAAGAAGCACAAGAGCCCTGCTAGTTGTCATAACTAAACATAAGGTTCACCTCCTTTGGAAAGCATATCCAAAGCCCCAGATCTACCAGTCCCAGAGTTCAAATCCAGGCTCCACTACTTACTAGGTGTATGACCTTGAGCAAATTAGTTATCATATCTGAAAATCAATGTATTTATCTGTAATGTTAGTAAAGTAACAGCACCTACCTCAAAGGATTATCCTATAAATTAAATGGATTACTATCCATAGGGTATTTTAAAAAGCACAGATCACACAACAAGCCAACCCAAAAGGTTAGATTTTATTTTTCCATATTTTCCCCTAGATTATAAATTCCTTAAGTACTGGCACTTTGAAAACCTTAACAGTGCCTGGCAAACAGTGTTTGCTTAATACAGGCACGTCAAATGTGTAGCATATATAAGTGAGTGAATGAGTGATGGTCGCTCAGTTGTGCCTGACTCTGCATCCCCAGGGACTGTAGCCTGCCAGGCTCCTCTATCTATGGAATTCTCCAGGCAAGAATACTGAAGTGGGTTGCCATATCCAAAATCTCCTGTGATATACATATATACAACATATTGGAGAAGGAAATGGCAATCCACTCCAGAATTCCTGCCTGGGAAATTCCATGGACAGAGGAGCCTGGCTCACTGCAGTCCTTGGGGTTACAGTCAGACATGACTTAGAGACTGAACAACAACAGTACTATATATACGTATGATGTACATATATATAAGCTCATATAATGCTTTCATGAGTTCCATAAGATAAATATTTTAATCTCCATTTTAATAGATGAGGGAAAAGAGGTTAAAAGAAATCATATAATCTACCCAAAATCATACAACTAATCAGAATTCAAATCCAGGCCTCTCTTTCTGTAGTGTTCTTTTCCATTACTGCACACCATCTAGAAGTAGGTGAGCCAATTTACCTACTATACCACCATAGCAGCATTTATTACATAGCTAAAATTATTTTTTGTGTGAATCTTCTCCAATTCTGCCAATTATTCAATTAGCAGGCAACATGCTATATTTAATTAACGGCCAGTGTTAGCAACATGGATTAAAACGGGATCAAAGAACAAACTGAATTAGAGGGAGAGCCAATTAATTTTTAAACAACTGAATATCTTTGGTGAGGGAAGACTCATGATGACTCCAAGGTTTGTAGCTTAGCCATTAACTAAGATTTAGAGCATTGCAAAAAGAGAAAGTTGGGGAAGAAAGCTGTCTAGGCAGGGTTGTCAAGTAAGCAACAGGGCAAACAGACTCAGTGCTCAAAAGGAGAGGTCTGCCCCAGATACAGCTGTAGGATGCATCATCATATAGTCTAAAAAACATAGATGAAAATGAGTTCACTCAGAGATTTAAATGAGACTTTTTTAGGTGTATGAAAATTCAGGCAGCATACAAGCAAAGTGAACTAATAGTAACCTAATATCTCTCACTTTTTCCAATGCATCCCATAGTTCTAATGTATTCCTGGATATAATTATTTTGCCTACTCTCCAATTTATCATTTCTTCAGTTGGTTAATGATATTAAGATATTAATTAAATGAGACCATTAGACTAAGGTGGTTCTAATGCCTATGTAAGGAAACCAAACTCTAACCTAGAGCCAATTCAAGTAAACATATTTGTATTTGAGGAGGTGAAATTTATGAACAACCAATCACAAACAGGAAACTAGGCTTTCCCGATTAAGGCAACAACTAGAGTTACAGTCAATCAAACAATTTTCTTGCTTTGCTACCACATAGGGGCTTTTCAAAAGCCTTTCCTCTGAGTCCTGTCAGCAAAAACTTCTAACCACTTTCTATTTGCACGCATGCTAAGACACTTGAGTTGTGTTTGACTCTTTGTGACCCCATGAACGGTAGCCCACCAGGCTTCTCTGTCTTTGGGATTCTTCATGCAAGAATACTGGAGTAGGTTCCAGTCCCTTCTCCAGAGGATCTTCCCAACCCAGGGATTGAACCTGTGTCTCTCCTTATCTCCTGCATTGGCAGAGACGTTCTTTACCTCTAACACCACCTGGAAAGCTTTTGGGTTGGCGCTGCTCAATTCAAATTGATGCTTGCTAAAATTCTTGAAAAATTTAATGTGCCTGTTTATTTTTCAACAGGAGAAAAATGTACAGCACAAATGCAATACACTACATTGCATTTTAAAAACTGACCTTGATTACTGTCTTCTAAAATGAAAGATTTTAACTTGAAGAAGTTTCTAGCAACTTCTAAATGAAGAATGAATGGGAGCCAATGAAGTATCAGTGAATAGAAAACCCAATTTTGGAATAAGACACCAATGCTATTTGGACACTAATGACCACCTATCCTAAATGGAAATCATTTTGTTTTTCCAGGATCTATTCTTTCTTCTGGTAAAAGTATCACAGTTTTGTTTTAAGGAAAAAACTTTTCCCTATGGAGTACAACCTTTTAAGATTGTAAACCAAGGAGTTTAATTCTCTTCTGACCAATGGGTGCATGGATGACCCCAGTTTGGTGAGTAAAATCTGGTTATCTCTCAAAACTAAATGAAATTTATTCAGAAAATACATCTATTACACTCTCCACATATCAGACTCATTCTAGAAATAAAATATTGACTTGTGCTTCCCAGAAAGCTATTTGATTTTGAATGTATGCTTTACTTTCCTATGTACTAGATTATTCTATACTAATCACAAGAAATATAAATCACAAAATGGAGTATTTGTCCTTCATTAACATTATTAAAGATGAAATTTTACTTCATTTTTACCACAAATATCTAGACAAAAATATTGAATTTAAGAAAAATAAAAAATAGCCTACAATGATTGTTTAAAAATAATATTTAAAATATTAGGTGTTATATAGGATCATAAATAGGGAAGACTTTCCAAAATATATAACTAGCTCACAACCCATCTCTCTGTCTAACCTCTATTTTGATAGAAGTGATATAATTATCATTAGAAACAGTTTAAGTATTCTTTCTTCAAATTCACCTGGATATGGTCTCCTGAGACAAAATGTAGATACCTTGAAGCTGTGGAGGGGATCAAGCACCCTAAGGATAATGGCACTGTGGTTATTGTTTCTGTGGTTTTGGAGAGCATACTTGGAACTGGGGCCCCAGAGCTCCACACTAGAATTCCAAGTCGCGGCTCTGAGCTATAGATTCACAGCCCTTGCAGGTACAGTTTACTTTTCTGGCCTCAGGTGTTTCCCCAACTCTTTTGCACCAGAACCTGCCCCCTGACTCCCCTGCTCCAAAAGAGCCCCAGCACTTTGGGGGCAAGGCATAAAGGAGAATTTGGGTTTACTCGGCAGGTGGTATGAGCCACACTTCCTAAGAAAGCGTGTGAGACAAGAAGCCTCAGGCACCTGAAGCACCCAGGACTCCTCGGAACACCCCGCAGTCTCGCGAGATCCCAAGCAATCCCCCTTCCTCTGGGAAGAATGGTTAACAGCAGCCCCCGCCACCCGCCCCCGGGGTTGATTTTGCCTTTCTCGGAGCCTCGGAGCGTCAGCCTCTGGGCTCATCCTCACCCTGCCCTTCCACGGGACCTGCACTTACTTCTCCAACACACCAAAGCCACACAGCACACCTCGCTGGCTGCTTCTGTGGGTTCCCGTCTGCCTTCCTGGGAAGCCCCACACTCCACCCGCCCACAGGCCTCAGCTCCACCCTCAGTCATTACAGATGTTAAAAAAAGAACTTTTCCTAATGAAGCGGCTTAGCGGAAGGGGCCAACTCCCCATAGCAGGGTGCTGGCAGAAGGCTGGGTTAGAGAGAAGGGGCCATGTCTTGAGACTGTTCTTTAGCAGAAAGGCTTGAGGAACAGTCTCCCGAGGCAAACTCTAGATGCCTCACAGCTGCCTGGAGGAACGACTGCCCTCGAAGATAAAGGAACTGTGAGCTCGGCTTGCTGCAGCCTGTGACCTTGCCAGACATAGACCTGGTCTGCTAGGAGCCTGTACCTGTATCCTACTGCTTCGGCCTGGTGTCCTGCACTTCCGGAAAACGGCAGACTCCGGTAGGTGCAGTGCAGGCCCCTCCGTGAGCAGGGCCTCAGTTGTTACTGCCCTTCGTCTCTGCTGGGACAAGAGTTCCACTTCTCGCTCTTTGCCAGCCCCCAGGACAAATTAGGGCCACCGTGTGACTCTCATTGTTGGGTCCGTTGGGTCCAGGGAAGTGTCTGCAAGGATGCATCTTCGCTTGCTAGGGTCCCCGAGACAGACTTCAGAATGACGAGCCTGGGTAGAGTCGCGCAAGGCCTGGTCCAGCAGGTGTTCCTTGGTTCTGTCAGTAAGTAGCTTCTTGCTTTGAGTTGCTGGGTGAGAGATCTAGTTAATGCAGTTGTACGGAATTCGCTTTGACATGATCTCGCGAGATTGACCAGGTTCAAGGAAGGGCGGGAAGGCATAGAAACCTCTATCAAGGTGACACATACAGCCCGAATGAATGAGTGGGCATCTAACGTGCTGAGATTATTATTCGTGTGGAATGGGAGACGAGGATGAGGGGGAAGATTCCTAAGATTTACAGCCAAAATGATAATTAATGTAGTATTATTAAAGTATTTGTTTATACATGTAAAATAGATAATATAGAAAGATACTCATGAATCACACCTCTGTATAAAAGTAGACAAACATATAAACAACCATAATTTCATCACTATTATTAATGAGCACTATAATTATTACTTTTTAAAATTTTTTTTAAGGTTTCATAGTTGTAGCAGCAGCAACAAAACAGCCCTCTTTCCCAAAGTTTCTCTATCAAAAAATAAATAAAAATAAAAATTCCCTGGCTTACTATTTAGATTTAATGTAATAATCTAGTTAGCCATTTTAGATTAATTATAGGTTGGATAAAATAACCAATAGTTAAGAATGACATATTTGCACTTAGTTGAAGATCTGGGGAACGTAAAGATAAATAGCCTAACAGTAGAAAGAGGAGTGTGCAGACATACCAGATCATCAATCCTCACTGTCAGTTCCCAGGCACAAGTCTATTTTCTCTCACTCTGAGTCCAGCTGTCAGTCACCAGTTGTTAGGAAAAGTGGAAAATTAGGATAGGAAAATTGTTACTCTCCCTACTCTTAGTAATGAACAAATTCCAAGAATAGAAGACAATCAAATGGAAATTAAACTAGTCCTCACAGAACTTACTAAATGAGGCCTCACAGAACATACTAAATGAGGATTGTTCCAAGAAATAATCTTATAATGGTTTTCTGTAAAATGTCTAAAATTAGCTTTAGACAGAAGAATTTTTCTTACATCTCTCTATTCCTTTGTCTTTTTTATTCCCTCTTCTTGCCTTGTTTTCCCCTTTATACCCAATATGTATATTATTGTCTCTTACAAGCAGGCAGATTCATTTCTCGGGGGAAATAAAATGATATCTAATGTTTTATAAACCTTCTTCCTATTTCTTTTAGCTTTTTAGTTCTGAATGATACTGGAGACTATTTATATCCTTAGAATTTCTTTAATTTTTAAAAACATATAGAACAGTACCTAGAAGAAAATAACAATTACCAAAAAGATATATCCATTTTTAATAATTTATGTTTTTGGATCACAGTTGTTTATTTTTAATTCACTTTCTTATTTCTCAGAGTTACATTATTATATACCTCAGGCTTTATTTTCTGGTATATATCAATTTTTAGCATGTTCCTCAGTATGAGTTATATGTTTAAGTGAGTCCAATATTTTCAGCTTCTCATTATTAGAATTCATGGCCTCTGTTTTGATGTTTGTTTTGTCAATCCTGAGATTTGGTTATTTGTTTCATACTAGGGATTCTACCTCACTAGAGTTGCCAGATATAGCAAAGAAAAATGTGGGGTGCACAGTTAAAACTGAACTTCAGATAAGAAGTATTTTTGGGTATAAGTATGTCCCATGCAATAGTTGGGTATATGCATTATAAATAATATTGTTTATCTGATATTCAAGTTTAAGTGCACAAGCTATAGCAAATAAAAATATAAGACATTTAGTTAAATTTTAATTTCAGATAAACAATGAATAATTATTAATAAATAATTATTATAAATAAATAATTAATTAATATATATAAATAAATAATAAATATATAAATAATTAATAAATAAATAAGTATTTTATCTGGCAACTCTATACTCCACCGAACTTAGAATGAGGGTAGAGTGGAAGGATAGGACAGTTCTATGTGGGATCATTTCCCCAGTTCAGAATGTAGCACTAGAACTTCAATTCCTAAGGCCAGGGTCTCCACTATGCTTCTTCAGAGGGTAGGAGCTGGGGAATGGGTGAGGATCAACATTATATTTTCCTCCAAGTTGGGGATATTAATGGATATTCGCCCCTCACTAAGAGGGATTCTGAGCTTGGGTTTAATGTGTGGAACCATACCAGGCTGTGCTTTTCTGTTCTGTTCAGAAATATGTCTCATTCTTCCCAGAGAGTCTGGGTTTTTGTTTGTTTCTTTATTGTGGTTTTTAAATTAAATTGTCCTATTTACCCTATGTGAATGGTGTTGGCAAATTTACTGTTAGTTGCTTTTTTTCTCTTTTCCATTTTTCTCTCATGTTTTCAGGGTTTGACAGGGAGAGTGGAGTCTATGAAGATCTTGCTTAGCTTAGAAATGCTGTCTTTAGAATTTCTTTTAAATCTACACACTTTATAAATAAAATTGTTTCAGGTAAAATCTTACAGTAACAGACAAGAGCATTTAGTGTGTTGATTGGTATTAGAGACTGCCTGACTCTCAGGCCTTTGAGTTAAATCGCTCAGGTTCAAAGCTCAGTTCTACACTTTACTCTCTGGAAACCCAAGCAAGGCTCAGCTTCATTAAACCTCACTGTCAGCGGGACATAATAACACTGCCTTCCTATAGATGTTTTCTGAGGATGAAATGAATAAGGCATGTTATTTAACAGTGTCTGGCACATAGAAAATGCTCAGTAAACATTGATGACTCATTATTTCAGCTATTAAAATATATCTTTCTATTGTTAGAATCACAAAATATTAGAACTGGAAGAAACCTTCACACTTGCAAAATGTTAAATGCATGTGGTAATTTATTATTTCTAGGTACAATAAATAGTGAATAAGATACTGCTGTCCAAATGTCACATTTCTCAGCATTATTGCTTTCCTGGGAGTCAGTTCAGTCAGTCAGTTCAGTCGCTCAGTCATGTCCGACTCTTTGCGACCCCATGAATCGCAGCATGCCAGGCCTCCCTGTCCATCACCAACTCCCATAGTTCACTCAAACTCATGCCCATCGAGTCGGTGATGCCATCCAGCCATCTCATCCTCTGTCGTCCCCTCCTCCTCCTGCCCCCAATCCCTCCAAGCATCAGGGTCTTTTCCAACGAGTCAACTCTTTGCATGAGGTGGCCAAAGTATTGGAGTTTCAGCTTCAGCATCAGTCCTTCCAATGAACACCCAGGACTTATCTCCTTTAGGATGGACTGGTTGGATCTCCTTGCAGTCCAAGGGACTCTCAAGAGTCTTCTCCAGCACCACAGTTTCAAAAGCATCAATTCTTCAGGTGCTCAGCTTTCTTTATAGTCCAACTCTCACATCCATACATGACTACTGGAAAAACCATAGCCTTGACTAGACGGACCTTTGTTGGCAAAGTAATGTCTCTGCTTTTTAATATGCTATCTAGGTTGGTCATAACTTTCCTTCCAAGGAGTAAGCGTCTTTTAATTTCATGGCTGCAGTCACCATCTGCAGTGATTTTGGAGCCCCAAAAAATAAAGTCTGACACTGTTTCCACTGTCTCCCATCTATTTCCCATGAAGTGATGGGACCAGATGCCATGATCTTAGTTTTCTAATGTTGAGCTTTAAGCCAACTTTTTCACTCTCCTCTTTCACTTTCATCAAGAGGCTTTTAGTTTCTCTTCACTTTCTGCCATAAGGGTGGTATCATCTGCGTATCTGAGGTTATTGATATTTCTCTTGGCAATCTTAATTCCAGCTTGTGCTTCTTCCAGCCCAGCATTTCTCATGATGTATCTGCATATAAGTTAAATAAGCAGGGTGACAATTACAGCCTTGATGTACTCCTTTTCCTATTTGGAACCAGTCTGTTGTTCCATGTCCAGTTCTAACTGTTGCTTCCTGACCTGCATACAGGTTTCTCAAGAGGCAGGTCAGGTGGTCTGTTATTCCCATCTCCTTCAGAATTTTCCACAGTTTATTGTGATCCACACAGTCGAAGGCTGAAGGAGGGGTTATTAAGGAAAGTCGAGATTTATCTATAGTAAAAAGAGCAATACTGTATTTAGAATGATTTTTCTAAATAACATGTTAATTTCTGATGCTAGGAACCTTCCATTTCTCAGACTGGGTTTGTTTTTTAAACTGTTGGTGGTGTTGTGAAATAGGGGTCTTTGAATGAGGTAAAGACAAGGCAATACAAACAATACAAATACAAAACAATACAAACAAATACCTTGTGGCTTAAAACCAGGAGCAAATAAACAGATTTTTTTCAGCATTTGAGTTCACTGTGATGCCTTCCTCAGTGACAAGGGATGTCTCTGTATAGTGTGACAATGTCTATGGCTGGTTTTCTCCCCAGAAGGCTGTATGCGTAAGCTGCAATTCATGTCCTTCAACAATTTCAGGGCCCAAGAGGGCACTCGCTCTGCCAGACTTCATGCAAAGACTTGATTCAGTAGCCTGACAAGCATGGTTATTTCTCTTGTCTGAGCTCAGTTTTTATTTTAAATTTTAAAAAATTATTTTATTATTATTTTATTTGCACATTTTGATTTACTAAGTGATTAAAAAAAGAAAAAAGTTATATTTGGAAAATTCAAACTGTTGTTGCTAAAGCTTCTTTTTTTTAAATGCATAGGATCTAGACAATAACATTCAATATTGAGACATACTGATGAAACTAAGATTACAAGTTCAATTCCCTCATGAACCAATTAGCTTCTTTTGTTTCTCTTTCAGAAGATGAGATGGTCGTTCATTCAGCCGTTATTTAAGCACTTAGTATTGGCCAAGCCTGGGCCACAGTCTAAGAAGAGATCAGTGCTTAATTAGGACAAGTCTTTGCAATCAAAGAGCACATTCAATTGACTGTGCCCCTGATTCCATCTGGCCAAACTATAAAAGTAGAAAAAAAATCAAAGAAATCGAAGAAAAGGTGAAGAAAGAAATAGAAATGTAGTACAACTTCTGGAAACTAACCTATGGTGGAATCATTTTTGTATACAAATGAAAGTTTACTCATCTTAACAGATACTGCTTTCACAAGTCAATATCCAATACACGACAATAGTGAATAATATTGATATGAAGCATGGCGGTTCCATTGCAGGAAGATTGGTGATACAAAAAAAGAGAAAAGGTAAAGTTAGACTCAAGATCACAGTCCTTGAGGAAACAGACTTATGTAGTTAAGACAACTTGTTCTTGCAACAAAGAAGTCTCCTTGACATTTCAGAAGTGGGCTCTTTTGTAGAGTCAAAGAAGATAGGGGCTGAGTCAGACAACTACAGATATGTGCAAATGAAGAGCAGAGTCTTTTAATTCATACAGTAATGTCAAGCTATTTTAGAGTCTCAAAATTCAATTATTGTTTGTCCAATTAGGAGCTACCTCTGGATGTTATAAAAAAGATTTCCATTAATCGTTTGGTTGATCATACTGTGAATTCAATAAAGATTTTTAAAAACATGAAATTATTTTAAATGTTTTAAGGGACACTTAGAGTAACACAAATCACTATTTTATTTTATGGACTTCAAGACCATTCAGACATCCTCTGATAATGTGTTATACAAAAATATTTTGAAACTTGTGAAAGTAGGAATTAAGTGGAATCAATAAGATAGCCTTCCTAGAGAAAGAATATGTCTTGCATGTTTTGAGACTACTGGCTGCTTGGTAAGTTCTTTCTCAAAACAACAAATGTTATTTCTTCTTTGCCATTCCATAAGCCCTTTTCCTACAAAAAAAGATGGAGGTTAAAAACAAAAAGAAAGGAAGGGAAAGAGAAGAAAATAGAGAAAGAAAGGAAAGAAGGAAGAAAATAAAAACCAATTCAGTGTAAAAACAAATTTGTGTGTATAAAAATCAACTAACAAATATAGTCAAGTAATCTAGTCTTCAAAAATAGATGAATGAGTTATTTCAAAATCTTCATTGAATCTGTCCTCCACAGATAACAATAGATAGTCCTGGTCTGTTGTTTCATAAACTTAATTTTTCCCATGGTTGATTTTGTGCTTCAGCTCTTTTCATGTGGGCCGTGGACCCTAAGGGTCCATTTGTTCTGTTTGTTTTCATGAGAAGCTTCAAACATTGGCTCAACAAGTTTGGTCAACCTTCATGAAATGTTTTTCCCCTTCCTTTCTATTCTTTTTCTTCTTCCTTCCTTCACTTCTGGAGCCCTTCCAACTCCTAGTACAATATGTTTTGGTTTTGTTTTGCTTTTTACTACTGACCATTATAGAGATTTTCTTTCCATGTAGAACTATTTCCCATCAGAAGCATTTGGACAAATTATATTGTAACCAAAAAACAATAAAGTATAACTGGTATTATAAATTTAGGTTAATTTTATTTATTTTTTAGGTTAATTTTAAATACCTGAAATAATAATTGTCACTTAAAATCCTTTTGAGTTAACTTTAGTTCAAAGCCATGCTTAAAATTTCAGAAAGGAAATTAAATCTTTACAAAAAGTAATAAAGCTTATTAAACTCCAGTAATTTTGAAAGAAAATAGAAAATGAATTCAAATATACTTCTAATATTTAATGTACTTTTTTGCATAAATGTTGCATTGACTACATGCATTCACAGGAGACAAAAATAATATGTCTAGACAGCTGATGGCTACGTGAGTAGCCTGGAAGTTTTTAGGGTTCAGAACTGAATATATTTAGTTAGAAGCCTTTCTATATAATTTCACAATTAAGATACATTTTAAATTACATTTTGGATAGTGGCCAGCTCTTTTCAGAACTTTATTTATCATGTAAAAAAATTCTAAGAACCTTTGAGTCATAGATGGCAGCAATTGTAACACTTCCTGTCAGAATTTTTATTTTAGGGGAATATGTAAATTTTCTTCTAATGGACAAAGATTTCTGAAAGTTATGAAGAATAGATAGTACTTTTGCCCATGGTTTCTCCTATAAAAAAATAATCTGCCTTGTTAATTCCAAAGTCATCATTCTTCATACACAGGGAAATGTATTCCATAATGCTGTACTATGAGTAGTACATCCTCATCTCAGCAGATATGAAAGTTGTACTCTAGCAAGAAATATTTGGGTACAAGAATCTCGCGTATCGATTTCAACAACATATTTACATTTCAGTCCGGGGTTCCTTGACCATATATTGTCCCCTCACATCAAAAAGAAAGCAAGCAAACGAATATAAACAACAATAAAACTTGACTACATATACATGTGTTGAGTTCCAGGTAAAGTACCATAATGCAATTCAACAAATAATGAAAAACCAATGACAAAGCTTCAGAATGCCTAACATTTCACAGCTGTTGTTGTTAAGTCACTCAGTTGTGTCCAGTTCTTTGAGACCCCATGGACTACAGCGCACCAGGCTTCCCTGTCCTTCACTATCTCCACAACTTCTTAAAGAGTTTAGCTAGTGTTCTGCACAACTTAGTATCCTTGAGGCAAAGCCATTCATTGGAGCTGACAGTTTATCCTTTCAATCACACAAGGTGCAATTAAATGATAATTGCACTGGAAAGACATATGCTAATGGGAAATGCAAACTGCATATCTGAGAAACTAAAATGTAAATATTGTAAAAAAAAAAAAAAAGCATATGAAAATTAAAAAAACAAAACCCAGTAGAGAGACCCACTGAAGTATGAAGAAATGGCTCCAAACAGTGGAGACCTAGGAAATAGCAGCAGCATGAAAAAGATTAATTTGTCCTGGATTAATCATGAGTCTCTCTCTCTCTCTCTTTCAGTCTCTGCCACTGCCTCTGATTCTCTCTCGCCTTTATGAAACAAAGAAAGAGGAATTTGAAAATTATAGTTTTTCATGTGACTACTCGTAACCAGTCCACAAATAAAATTATTCCCATACATCTTAGAAATTGTGGGAAGCTTCATCTGAGTTAATAATGCAACATGAGATCATTAAACAATTAAACAATTGCACTGATGTAATAGATATACATTTGACTTTTAAAATTTAATTTTCTCCTTTTAATCTATCTTGATGTACTGGAAAATACTTGTGAAATATTAATCAATCCTTTTCCTGCTATTTTCTCCCATACTGTCCTTTTTGCCTTTTGCCATGTTCAAATTACTATTAGTTTCTTTTTTTAATGCCCATTTCCTCAGGAGAGGGATACATTAGATAAAAGGAATTTGAGGGTCTGGGAAACAAGGAACAGGTGCTCAATAGCCCAGAGAGTCATAAGAAAGTACCAACATCATGGATAAATGGGTGGAATCTGAGAATAGGAAGGTCAGTATGCTACCTGGAGAATAAAACACCCCAGAAGCAGCGAGACCCCAGGCGACAAAATAGATATCTATTGTGCATGGGCTTCTCAGGTGACATGGTGGTAGAGATGCAGGTTCAATGCCTGAGTCAGAAAGATCCCCTGGAGAAGGAAATGGCAACCCAATCCAGTATTCTTGCCTGGAAAATTCCATGGGCAGAGGAGCCTGGCAGGCACACTTCGTGGTGTTGGAAAGAGCTGGACACAACTGAGCATGCACCTGTAGCAGTGCATGGGCAGACAGGGCTGTAGACCAAATTCTCAGAGTTCCCTGAGCTGGTGAGGCAAGAAGGCAGTCAGACAATTCCCATTATCACAAGAACGGCATGCAAACAGAAGTACCCGCTGATGTAAAATAGTGTTAAAGACAGAAACATAAAGTTGTATTTCTTTACATCTAATTTCCATGGACTGAGATTTGTATCCAGCTAATTTTCAAAATAATTATCACTTTAAAATGTCATCCTCCATCCATATGGCATTTCTGGGTTTAGCTGAGGAGTTAGAACATGGAATCTGACTGCTTCATTTCAAATCCTACCTCCTCTGCTTATGAGCTGAGAAAGTTATTTAGCTGCTCTGTGCTTCAGTCTCCTAATTTAATCAAAATAACACCTACTTTCTAAAGTCATTATGAGAATTAATGTCAATGTCTGTGCTACTTAAATACCTAATAACGAAACATGAAATAATATATAAAAACAGATGACATCGAGAGATGTGGCTTCCAGTTCAGGATGGTGGAGTAGAAGGATGTGGATTCATCTCCTGTGAGACCACTAAAATCTCAACTAGCTGTTGAACAACCATAGATAGGAGGAAGACAGGAGAACCCGCCAAAAAATACACCCCACATTCAAAGATAAAAAAGAAGCTGCAAGAAGATGGTAGGAGGGGTGAAAACATGATAAAATTAAATCCCTTAACTGCTGGCTGGGCGACCCACAATCTAGAAAACAATAATACCAAGGAAGTTCTCTCACTGTTTCAAAGGTTCTGAGTCTCATGTAAGGCTTCCCAGTCTGGGGATCTGGAAAAAAGACTGGAATCACCAGAGAATCTGACTTTGAAGACCAGTGGGATTTGATTATACAACATCCATGGGACTGGTTCACATACTGCTGAAGACTAGCTTCAAGGATTTGGAACATTACCTTGCTAGCATGTGAAATGACAGCATTTGTATGGTAGTTTGAACATCCTTTGGCATTGCCTTTCCTTAGGATTAGAAAGAAAACTGACCCTTTCCAGTCCTGTGGCCAGTGCTGAGTTTTCCGAATTTGCTGGCATACTGAGTGCAGCACTTTCACAGCATCTTCTTTTAGGATTTGAAATAGCTCAGCTGAAATTACATCACCTCCACTAGCTTTATTTGTAGGAGTGCTTTGGTATGTGAACTGAGAACTTCCAGATGTACAAGTTGGATTTAGAAAAGGCAGAGGAACCAGAGATCAAAATGCTACCATCCGTTGGATCATAGAAAAACAAGAGAATTCCAGAAAAACATGTACTTCTGCTTCATTGACTACACTAGAGCCTTTGACTGTGTGGATCACAATGAACTGTGGAAAATTCTTAAAGAATTGAGAATACCAGACCACCTCACCTGTCTCCTGAGAAACCTGTATGCAGGTCAAGAAGCAACAGTTAGAACCAGACATGCATGAAACAACAGACTGGTTCTAAATTGGGAAAGGAGTATGTCATGGTTATATACTGTCACCCTGCTTTTTTAACATAAACAAAGTACATCATGTGAAACTGGTATCAAAATTGCTGTGAGAAATATGGAGGTGATATGGATATCGATATCCTCTCCTCAGATATGGAGATGATACCACTCTAATGGCAGAAGGCGAAAAGGAACTAAAGAGCCTCTTGATAAGTGTCAAAGAGGAGAGTGAAAAAGCTGGCTTAAAACTCAACATTCGAAAACCTAAGATCATGGCATCTTGTCCCATCACTTCTTGGCAAAAAGGTGGGGAAAAGTGACAGATTTTATTTGCTTGGGTTCCAAAATCACTACAGACAGTGACTGCAGCTATGAAATTAAAAGACGCTTGCTCCTTGGAAGAATAGCTATGATAAACCTAGACAGCATATTAAAAAGCATAGACATCACTTTGCTGACAATGGTCCATATAGTCAAATCTATGGTTTTTCCAGTAGTCATGTACAGATATGAAAGTTGGACCATAAAGAAGGTTGAGCACCAAAAAATTGATGCTTTCAAACTGTGGTACTGAAGAACACTCTTGAAAGTCCCTTGGATAGCAACGAGATCAAACCAGTCAATTCTAAAGGAACTGAACCCTGAATATTCATTGGAAGGATTGATAGTGAAGCTGAAGCTCCAGTACTTTGGCCACCTGATGTGATGATCAAACTCATTGGAAAAGACCCTGATGCTGGGAAAGATTGAGAGCAGGAGGAGAAGACATCAAAAGAGGATGAGATGGTTGGATGGCATCACTGACTCAATGGACATGAGCTTGAGTAAACTCCAGAAGATAGTGACAGTTGGGAAGCCTGGCATGCTGCAGGTCATGGGGTTGAAAATAGTCAGACACAACTGAGTAGCTGAACAACAACAACAACACAGGACTGAGGGAAACACAGACTCTACTCTCGGAGGGCACAAACAAAATCTTGTGCAAGCCAGGACCCAGGGGAAAGGAGCAGTGACCTCACAGGAGAATGTACCACACCTACTTGTTAGTGATGTAGGGTCTCCTGTGGAGGTGTGGGTTGGCAGTGACTTGCCATGGAGACAGGGGAACTGACATCATCAGTCCTGAAAGGGGCCTCTTGGCATAAATACTCTTGGAGGTTGCCATTATCCCTACCATAGAGCCTGTAGACCCCAGGTCTGGGTCACCTCAGGCCAAACAACTAACAGGGAGTGTGCATAGCCCCACCCATCAGTGGATAATTGGATTAAAGTTGCCCACCAGAGCAAGACCTAGTTTTTCCCCGCCACCAGTCCCTCCCATCAGAAAGCTTATACTAGCCTCTTGGCCTCATGCACTAAAGGGTAGACAGAAGAAACAAGAGGAACCACAATCCCTCAGCAGCTAGAACTAAAACCACATCACAGAAAGTTAACCAGGATGAAAAAAATAGAGGATTTTGTCCCAAATGAAGAGACAAGATAAAACCCCAGAAAGATAACCAAATGACGTGGAGATAGGCCAACTTTCCAGAAAAAAAATATTCAGAATAATGATAGTGAAGACGATTCAGAATCTTGGAAAATAATAGAGGCAAAGATTGAGAAGATGCAAGAAATGTTTGCCAAAGGCCTCGAAGAACTAAAGAACAAACAAACAGAGATGAACAATATACTCTGCTGTGCTTAGTCACTCAGTCATTTCCAACTCTTTGCGACCCCATAGACTATAGCCCACTGGGTTCCTCTGTCCATGGGATTCTCCAGGCAAGAATACTGGAGTGGGTTGCCATGTCCTCCTTCAAGGGATCTTCCCAATCCAGAGATTGAACCCAGATCTCCCACATTACATCCAGATTCTTTGCTATTTGAGCCACCAGGGCAGCCCAAGAATATTGGAGAGGGTAGCCTATCCCTTTTCCAGGGGATCTTCCTGACCCAGGAATCGAACCAGGGTCTCCTGCATTGCAGGCAGGTTCTTTACCAGCTGAGCTATCAGGAAGTCCAGAATCAATAGCAGAATAACTGATGCAAATGAAAGGATAAGTGACCTGGAGGACAGAATGGTGAAAATCACTGTTGCAGAACAGAATATAGAAAAAAGAAAGAAAAAAAATGAAGATAGAATAAGAGACCTCTGGGACAACATTAAATGCATCAATATTCCCATTTTAGTTGTCCTGGAAGGAGAAGAGAGAGGGAAAGGATGTGAGAAAATATTTGAAGAAATAATAGCTGAAAACTTCCCTAACGTGGGAAAGGAAATAGTCAAACAAGACCAGGAAGCACAGAGAAGCCCAGGCAGGATAAACCCAAGGAGGAACACACTGAGACAGATAGTAATCATAATGATGAAAAATTAAAGACAAAATATTACAAGCAACAAGGAAAAAATTGCAAATAACATACCAGGGAACTCCCATGAGGTTATCAGGTGATTTCTCAACAGAAACTCTGCAAGCCAGGAAAGAGTGGCATGATATATTTAAAATGATAAAAGGGAAGAAACTGCAACCAAGAATACTCTACCCAGCACGACTTTCTCACAGGTTTGATGGAGAAATCAAGAATTTTCCAGACAAGCAAAAGTTAAGAGAATTCAGCACCAACAAACCAGCTTTACAGCAAATGCTAAAGGAACTTTCCTAGACAGGGAAGCACAAGAGAAGGAAAAGACCTACACAAAGTAAATCCAAAACAATTAAGAAAATGGTAATAGGGTCATGCATATTGATAATTACCTTAACTGTTAAAGGATTAAATGCACCAAATGAAAGACAGATTGGCTGGGCAGATGAGAACATGTGCATGTATGCACTTCCACTTGTCACATCACTCTACATAACCCCCCAAGTTGTATATAATTATTTTATATTGTTAGGTTAATCATGTTTCCATTATGGCTTGCAATTGTAATTATCTTTTATTTTTTACCTGGCTATTGATTGTGAAAACTGATAAACATCTTTTGCTATTGTGTTATGTAACTTAATACCATTGTATCATGATTTGTCAACAGAAAATAATAAAATTCTATGTCACTAAAACTATTATTTAATAGAAAAACTTGTAATCATTTTTTTAATCAGATGCATAACTGAATTATCTTAGAATTTTTTGAAAAATGCAAATGCCCAGGTAGTGCTATTTTTCTCCAAAGTTCCAGATGTATTTCTTGAGCATCCATGAGCAGCCATGTTAAATAATGAGCAGCCATGTTTAAAAACATATGGACTATATGATGATCTTTTACTTTTATTTAGTTTGTTTCACTTTTTCTGTTTCATATTCAGTGCTCCCATTTCATCTAGTTAATATTTTCGTTTCTCTGTCTCTTTTTGTTGTTGTTGTTCTTTCTTAAGCCTTTATCAACTGTAGTAGAAAAGCTTCTGTATGCACACATATATAGTATGTATAGTATAGTATATATATATTTTAAAATATATTAATTTTTGCTTAGCTAAAAAATGCATGACATTTTGGTTCCACTTGTTTGATTTTGTATGAGTAGAATGCTAGATTTCTAATTTATAGTCACTCAAAACTTTGATATAGTTCCATGTATTTTAGCAACTTGTATTACTGCTAAAAGTCTAGGAAATTTATTATCTTAGTAGTGATTTAAGGGCTTCCCTAGTAGCTCAGCTGGTAAAAGAATCTGCTTGCAGTGCAGGAGACCTGTGTTCGATCCCTGGTTTAGGAAGATCCCCTGGAGAAGGAAATGGCAACCCACTCCAGTACTCTTGCCTGGAGAATTCCATGGACAGAGGAGACTGGTGGCCTACAGCCCATAGAATAGCAAAGAGTCGGACACGACTGTGTGACCAACTTTCACTTTCTTTCAGTGATTAAAAAAAAAGTTCTAATTCTGTTCTGAGAATATAAAGAAATGCTATCTTAAAAAAAAAAAAAAAAACGGAAAATTAACAAGTGATACTCATTAACTCATTACAGATTTTTTTTCAAATTTCACAAAATTTTATGCTAGTGTCCATTATTTGTTTTCTTACTTTATTCAATACTCCACATTGTATTTAATTGCATTGAACAGCTTCAGCTGCATACAATAAATTCTGGTAAATTCTCTTTTCATTTTTATTCTATTACAAGTATTTTCTAATTTTCCTTGTTATGGCTTCTTAGATACACCCATTATTTAAAAGTGGACATTTAATTTCCAGATACATGGAATTTTGTTTAAAGTATCTTTAATATTAATCTCTCACTTTGATACTAATTTTTCATTTAAATGCTTTCTTCTCTGCAATCACCCTCTGTGTTTTTTTCAGTCTAACTTTAGTGAGGCTTTTGATGGCTAAGTTGAAGATCTCTCTTGGTAAATGTCACATGGCACTTGAAAATATGTGGGTTATTTTCAAATATCTTTTGATTTTGATTTCTAACATAATTCCACAGTAATAAGAGAACAGACTCTGTACAATTTCAATACCTTTAGACCGTGACATTTTTTCACCTGGTTTTATGTCCTTGATATATTCCACCGTCTCCTACTTTACAGTCTATGAGAAGTTGAATAGAATTTGTTTCCTACTGTTATGTAAAAATTATATAAATCTTAATTATGTTGAATTGGTTCACAGAGTTTTCAGGTCTACTATATCCTTCTACTTCTCTGTACATTCATTCTGTTAATTTTTGAGAGTTTGATATTGAAACTCCAACTAAAACTTAATTTATCTACTTAAAAAGAGTGTAATATATAATGCAACTATAAATAACCTTGTTCTGTATTTTCCAAGTCTCCTGTAAATGTGTTATCTTACTTTCATAGTTTAAAAAAATAGGTGACATCAAAAATGAAAAAACTGAACCAGTTTGCTTGAGGATAGTACAAGCGCTAAATAAAGCACCGTGGAGAGCAGGCTAAGGGAATGCACGAACCAAATTCCAAAACCATGCCAGTCACAACTACATTTCTTCATTAAAGGTCCCCATCATGTATTAAGAAAAAGGTGCAGAGAAGTGAGACATTTAAATACAACATCACCATTCATAAACCATCATTGTTAACAATGTGATACCCTTTACGATATATACTTTTAAAAATTATCATTTTTTTAATATATATCATAATACCCATTATATTATATAGCAATATATGTGTACTTTATACTGTTTATGGTATTTTTCACCTAACACCACTATAAAATCATTTTAATATTTATACATAAATGTTTACCTCACTTTTAATTCAAACACTACAAATTTTTTACCTTGATTATGAATAAATAATGCCAAGTTACTTTCTAGATCTTAGCATTTTATAATAAGTAGATATTTATTATCTAGAAACATGTCTTAAATGTTCTTTTCCACCAGTACAGTATTGTACATTTTCCTCCCTATATTCTAATTACGTTTTTGAATATCTCAGAGTCTCAAAACTAGCTGCTTGTCTAACAGGAATTTGTGATATTACATAAGGCAGTATGAGTCTGACACCTGCTGGCTACCTGTGAAGTTGCACAATTACCTGTTTAAATTGTAATGTCATTTTATAGAACAAGGAGAATCTGGTCTCCATGTTTTTTTGTAAAGTAAAGATCATTTGTCATTTTTGGCAGGTATTTTGGATTTTAATTTTCTTAATAAATGTTTATTACTTCATATTTTTGATTCTTGAAATGGGTCGATATTTTAAGTTGAAGTTTAAGAAAGACTTAAAACTCAATATTACTTAAATTTTATTTTAAAACCGTCATTTGACAATACTTTAACTTAATATCAAGTATAATATCTTAGCAATCTTTTGTAGATTAATATTACCAAATCAATTATTCTTTAAAACATTTTTTGAAACAAAGAAATATTGCTCCACCATTCAAATAAAAAATAAAACTCCCATTCAGGAATTTTTATTATTAGTTTCTAAAGCTGAAACCTATCAGCTTACCAGTATTGTAATTATAATGACAGTATATCAGTATTTTGATCTTTGCACTACTTAGAATTTTTTTCCCCCACATAATCATAAGCATCTTTGCTTTTCATGGATGCTTTGAGTACATCCTGATTTATTTAATCATCCACCTTCTTATTTAAGTCTCACTGTTACCAATTTTGCTTGACTCAAAATTAAACAAATTAATCATTTATCATAGATACTTTATTTTTAAAAATTAGACGTTCTTACACTTCAGAGATTTAAAGTAGTGTCCAAGATGAATGTTCTTTGGGCATTTAAAACTAGTATTAAATATATGTAAATTCTAAAGCCAACTAGGTATGATAGATATTTATGTTGTAATCTGAAATATTTCTAAAAGACAACTATTTATTTGATCTGCATTTGTGTGAAAAACTGACCTAAGCATAAGAAGGAATAAGACAGTTATCTCACTTCTTGCACTAAAAAATACCATTTTTTGTGGAGATTAGATGCAAATGACCATTTCTAATGCAAAGCAGAAGTGAATCACTGAATGAATGGAAAAGGTCAAAGAAAGATGTGACTTCCAGAAAGAATATTCAAGGAAGGCTTCATCTATTTAAGTAAATTTAAATTTAAAATTGAGGTATGAATTTCATGTTTCTTCTTTTACCCACTCCATTTCTGCATGTTAGCAAAATTATGATTTTTATGGTCTGAATCATATGAGAAACCTATGAGGTACTATTACTAGATATTGAAGTGGGATTAGGTGGAATTTGCTGCATAATTTCCTATGATTAATTATTTTTAAGAAATTGTGGTACATTGTGGTCAAAGGAATACTAGTAGGGCTGACTTTCTGCAGATAAGGCTATTCTTCCCAGATTTACCTATTCCTTGCAAGATCAGCTTCAATCCACACATTACACAATCACTGCCTCTGTTATGACATATTAATAAAGACACACATATTATGACATACTTATAAAGATACAGTGTGGCTTTCAAGTAATAGAAGGAATTTTATGAAGATGCTCAACATACAAAGTAGCTTAAATTGCAGCTCCTGTGTTAAACCATGTGGGAAGAAGCCTGTGAAAGAGCTGGTCAGACAGATGTACAGAACAGACTTTTAGACTCTGTGGGAGAAGGCGAGGGTGGGATGTTTCGAGAGAACAGCATCGAAACATGTCTGTTATCAAGGGTGAAACAGATCACCAGCCCAGGTTGGATGCATGAGACAAGTGCTCGGGGCTGGTGCACTGGGAAGACCCAGAGGGATGGGATGGGGAGGGAGGTGGGAGCAGGGATCGGGATGGGGAACACATGTAAATCCATGGCTGATTCATGTCAATGTATGGCAAAACCCACTACAATATTGTAAAGTAATTAGCCTCCAACTAATAAAAATAAATGGAAAAAAAAAAAGAATACCAAAGCAGAAGGAAAATTTAAAAAAAAAAAGAAAGAAAGAGCTGGTCAGATTTCCCCAATACCTACCTACACTGAAACTTGCCCTTCTTAGAGGAGCTATAGCAGAAAGAAAAAAGCAGCCCCTGACGTTAGAGAACCAAGCTGACACCATAGCCACAGTGTTTTTAGAAGCTGTCTGGGTGCTCATGTTCTTGTCTTGCTGGACATAAAGAATCTCACAGAACAAGAAGGTCACTCTTCAACCATGAAGCTGTGTGACAAAATAAGACTGCTTAATAGTTTTGTCTAAGCAGAGAAAAAACAAGGTCGCCAAGCAAACAGCAAAATATCTAATAGCTTCCTCTCCAAGCTAATATGACTACATTGAGTATATTTCTTCTTTAGAATGATATACTATATAGTAATATACTTTATGCTCACTTGGACCCTTCCTCCAATCACCTAAGTAAAACTCAAGTCTTGTAATAAGTTCTTTCCAACACACTCTTTTTGAGACCCCCATGGTTTCCTATGGTGTATGCACTTCCAGTGTGTGTTACTGGTGGTCTTTGATGGAGAAGTACAATTAACTTTTATGTTAATCTTGTATCCTGCAAACTTAATTCATGAATTAATTTTTCTAGGTGTTATATTTGATTGTTTTGCCAATTCAACAATTTTCTGTTGACTGTCATATTGCCCACAAATAGAGTTTTGCTTTTTCCTTTCCAGTCTGAGCACCTTTTATTTTTTGTATTTCACTGCCTAGCTGTTGAATAGAAGTGCTCAGAGTATAAATCTTTGCTCCTGATCTTAGAGAGAAAGTAGTTTCTCACTATAGTGTACAATATTAATTGTAGTTTTAATCGATGCCATTTATTAAGTTAAGAAAGTTCCTTTCTATTTTTACTTTCAAGAGAGTTTAAATTAGAAGCGACTGTTGGAATTTTTTGAAATGCTTTCTCCTGCATGTATTAAGATGCTCATATAATTTTCTCTTTTAGTTTGTTACTAAGGTAAATTGATTAATTTTTTAATATTAAATACACTTTGCATTTTGGGGGTAATCCAGTTTGGTCTTCCCAGGTGGCACTAATGGTAAAGAACTTGCCTGCTAATGCCAGAGACATAAGAGACACGGGTTCGATCCCTGGGTCGGGAAGATCCACTGGAGGAGGGCATGACAACCCATTCCAGTATTCTTGCCTGGAGAATCCTGGTGGAGCCTGGTGGACAGAGGGCAGAGGAGCCGGGGGGATGATAGTCCATAGGGTTGCAAAGAGTCAGACACGATGAAGCAACTTTAGCACATGCATTTGATCATGATGTGTTATTCTTTTAATATATTGTTGGATTTGATTTTGGTGAAATTTTGTTAAGAATTGTTCATGCATATCATGGAGATGTTGATCTATAGTTTGTTCAGCTTTTTATTGTAACCTCCATGTCTACTTTGGATATTAGGGTGATATTTGCCTCATAAAATAGTTTAGAAGCAACCCCTCCACTCCTGTTTTCTGTAAGCACTTTTTTCTTCCTTAAATATTTGATATTTTCACTCCTTTTGTTTCCTAAGACAAATATGCTGTCATTTTTATTTTTATTTCTTCAAATGTAACTTGGTCCCCAATCTGCCTGGAAGAAGGGGAGGAAATTTAATATTTATCTCTATATCAGTGATTTTTCACAATTTTATTATGTGACCTCTTCACTCTCATCTCTGTCTGCTTCTTCTGCTCACTGTTATATAGCCACACTGATTTGTTGGCTGTTTTTCTGAGTATTCCAAGTATACTCCAACCTCAGAACATTATGCTGACTTTTCTATTTTGGGAAAAATCTTTATACGGCTCATCACCTCCTTCAAATTTTTATTCAAATAGCACTTTTCCAATGATGCCTACATAATCATCCCATGTAAATGACAAATCTCCTAGCACTTCCATACCACCTTTCTTATGAGCAGTATAATTTTCCATAACACTCATCCCCTTTTAACTTTCCATATAATTAATACATTTTTATGTTTCTCTTCTGCTTCCCCAACTGGAATGTAAGCCATAAGAGAGCAAGAAACTTTGTCTTTTTTGTTTACTGTTGTATAATTAGAATCTAGAACAATGCCTAGAATAGTCTATTGTCAGAAAATATTGTTGAAAGAGTTAATTATTGAACAAATGAAGACTAAATTAAATTTAAGCTTTGAAAATAATATTTGAAATAATTTTTTTTTGTTATGATCCATCAGTACTATGATATACCTGATTTTATCTTTGTCTAAAGTGAAAGAAATGGAGAAGAAATTGGAGAAGGAAATGGCAACCCATTCCAGTGTTCTTGCCTGGAGAATCCCAGGGACGGGAGAGCCTGATGGGCTGCCGTCTATGGCGTCGAACAGAGTCGAACATGACTGAAGCGACTTAGCAGCATCAACAGCAGAAAAACATCTATTTCTGCTTTATTGACTATCTCTAAGCCCTTGACAGTGTGGATCACCACAAACTGTGGAAAATTCTGAAATAGATGGGAGTGGCAGACCACCTGACCTGCCTCTTGAGAAATCTGTATGCAGGTCAGGAAGCAAAAGTTAGAACTGGACATGGAAAAACAGACTGGTTCCAAATAGGAAAAGGAGTACGTCAAGGCTGTATATTGTCACCCTGCTTATTTAACTTATATGCAGAGTACATCATGAGAAATGCTGGGCTGGATGAGAAATACAGGCTGGAGTCAAGATTGCCAGGAGAAATATCAATAACCTTAGATATGCAGATGACACCACCCTTATGGCAGAAAGCGAAGAAGAACTAAAGACCCTCTTGATGAAAGTGAAAGAGGAGAGTGAAAAAGTTGGCTTAAAGCTTAACATTCAGAAAATTAAGGTCATGGCATCCAGTCCCATCACTTCGTGGCAAATATATGGGGAAACAATGGAAACAGTGGCTGACTTTATTTTTTGGGGCTCCAAAATCACTGCAGATGGTGACTGCAGCCATGAATTTAAGAGACACTTACTCCTTGGAAGAAAAGTTATGAACAACCTAGACAGGATATAAAAAGCAGAGACATTACTTTGCTGACAAAGGTCTGTCTAGTGAAGGCTGTTGTTTTTCCAGTAGTCATGTATGGATGTGAGAGTTGGACTCTAAAGAAAGCTGAGCACCAAAGAATTGATGCTTTTGAAATGTGGTGTTGGAGAAGACTCTTGAGAGTCCCTTGGATGCAAGGAAATCCAACCAGTCCATCCTAAAGGAAATCAGTCCTGAATATTAACTGAAAGGACTGATGCTGAAGCTGAAACTCCAATATTTTTGTCACCTGATGCAAAGAACTGACTCATTTGAAAAGACCCTAATGCTGGGAAAGATTGAAGGTGGGAGGAGAAGGGGACGACAGAGGAGGAGATGGTTGGATGGCTTCACTGACTCAATGGACATGAGTTTGAGTAAACTCTGGGAGTTGGTGATGGGCAGGGAAGCCCAGAGTGCTGCAGTCCATGGGGTTGCAAAGAGCCGGACACTACTGAGTGGCGGAACTGAATTGATACCTTTTAGGGGCTTTCCTGGTAGCTCAGTTGTTAAAGAATCCACCTGCAATGCAGGAGACCCTGGTTCGATTCCTGGGTCTGGAAAATCCCCTGGAGATGAGACAGGCTAACCACTCCAGTATGCTTGGGCTTCCCTGATGTCTGAGTTGGTAAAGAATCCACCTGCAATGCCAGAGACCTGAGTTTGATCCCTGGGTTGGGAAGGTCTCCTGGAGAAGGACGTGACAACCCACTACAGTATCCTTGCCTGGAGAATCCCCATGGACAGGGGAGCCTGACAGAGCTACTGTCCAGGGGGTCGCCAAGAGTTGCACCCGACTGAGCAACTTTCGCTTATACCTCCTGCCTTCAAACAATGGATATTCTACAAAGCTCAGTTTTGGTGTTCACGAACAGATCCAATTTATGACTTTAATTAAACCTGCCACACATTTGATTTTCAAACTTATGTATCCAATTCATTTTTCTATCTCCCCCTCCCCCTTCCTTCCCTCCCTCATGATTTAAACTAAAAGTGAGATCTGTTATCTAGAAAAGAGTAAGGACATCTTCAGGCAAGACTTGGTCCTGCTCAAACTTTTATCACCAATCACATTTTCTTTTTTTTTTTTTTTTTACCTTTTTCTTCCTCTAGTCTTCTGAAGTGCTCTGTTGATCCTTAGACTTGACTTACTTGTCTCTGGAACATCTGAGCCCTTCCCTTATGGGGGGAAAGTGGTTATCAAAGATGTAGACCTCACTTTCTTTAAAAGAAAGAGATATTTCCCATTTCCCATAGTCCCAGAAACATCCCTCATATCTCACTGACTTTGCTTTTTGTGTGTAACTGAGTATTTTTATTATAATTTATTTTTGCACTTTTTTTTTTTTCCCAGTGGGTTTTGTCATACATTGATATGAATCAGCCATAGATTTACATGTATTCCCAATTTTTATAAGTATATAGTTGAGTTATATACTTTATATAACTTATACATACTTTATATACATAAATATGTCAGTTCAGTTCAGTCATACAAAAGTTATAATTGATGTGCAATATTATATATGACAAGTAAACTATATAATTATTCAAAAATGTTAAAGGTTGTGCTCCATTTGTGGGGCAGGGGTTGGGGGGGTGCTTCCTGGGTGGTGCAGTGGTAAAGAATCAGCCTGCCAATGAAGAGACACAGGTTCAATCCCTGGGTGGGGAAGGTCCCCTGGAAGAGGAAATGGCAACCCACTCTAGCATTCTTGCCTGGAAAATTCCATGGACAGAGGAGCCTGGTGGGCTACAGTCCATAGGGTTGCAAAGAGTCAGACATGACTGAGCGCACATCCATATACTCCATATACTCCATTTATACTTAGTGCAAAATATTGGCTATATTCTCTGTGTACAATATGTCTTTGTAGCTTATTTTATACATAATAGTTTGTACCTTTTAATCCCCTACCCCAATATTGCACCTCCCCTGTCTCCTCTACCTGCTGGTAACTACTGCTTGTTCTCTATATCTGTAAGTCTGTTTCCTGTTTGTTTTATTTTTTAGATACCACATATAAATGACTTTAATTTGCCCAATCCTGTACTAATCACTGAGGATAGAAGTGGTACAAATTTATTAGCTTAAACAATTTAATCCCAATAGCTGAAAACAGGAAAGAATACTTTGAACATCATAAAGGTGGAATAAATGTCAGGGAAGAAATGAACAAATGTCTACTACATTCAGTTCCAGTTTTCTAATTTTTATTGCCCTCAACTCCAAGTAGGATATTCCTCAAAATGGCATCTCAAGTACCTTCCTTTTGTCTTTCACCCCAGTAACTCATTCTCTACTCATGTTTTGGGTCTTACTCACAATTGACCTTTAACCTTTCTGAGTCACATTTTCTTCCCCTTCTCAATATTCCTTTAATTTACTTTATTCCTCAGTTATCTATGTTTCTTTCAATCCAACTAGATTATACATATATTAGAAGCTCAGGATATGTTTAACATCTTTCATATCTGCCTTCAGTATCAAATAGATTATCAAGCACATAATCTGCACTCAATAAACAATTGCAGGATAATCCTATTATCATCAAATAGGCAACATTTTGAGGCAAAGAGCAATGAAGTTGAAAATAGACGTGTGCCTTTAGTATCAGCCCTATCTCTTACTCACTGGCCAATTTTGCACAAGTTATTTAACCTACAAGCCTCATTATTACTATTGTTACTCTGTCCAAGCTCATACTGCTCATCACAGGACAAGCCAATCAATCAAGAGATGAGGTGTTGGGGTAAGGAATAGCAACTTTATCTGGAAGGTCAGCAGACTGAGAAGATGGTGAACTAGTGTAGTGTCCCAAAGAACCATCTTACCCAAGTTAGAATTCAAATTACTTTTATACTAAAAGAGGAGGGGATGTGGCAGGTTATTGAAAACTTTTCGGTTCTGGAATCCTTTGTTCTCACAGCTGTCCTAGGTCTGGCTACAGTATTCCTATAAAACTCCAACAAGACAATTATTATTTTGTTTTCTGAGACTGTTCACTATGCCTTTAAAAGTTAAGCCTGGGAGGCAGTGCTTTGAAAATGGGCTGTCATTTATAATTCCGTCTATAGGCAACATTCTTTTACAGAGGGACTGAGCCAACATGAATAAGCACAGACAACAGAGCACAAAGGTTAGAGTTAGAGGAATAGATTCAATATAGACTCAGGTTTGTTCTTCTCTGTTACACTCTATAAAATAAGCAAATTTCTATATGTTGTGCCTATCTCACATTCAATTGTGGAATTAGTTAGAATGAAGTATTTTCAAAAGTAAAGAGCATTCATATAGAAATTCAGAGAAGAATCTGGCAACAGATTCTGAAGTTTTTAGGGAACACTTGCAGGAGGAGACTTTAAGTGTGAATACCCTTAGAATGAGGAGCTGGAAAAAAAAAAAAAAAGTGTTCCAGCTGGGGGAAGGGAGGAGGGCCAGAAGTTCAAGAAGGAATGTAACATTTTCCTTGAACCACAAGAAAAACAGCCTAACCTACACTTATTCCTTTCAAATGTGATTGGAAAAAAGAAGACTTTTGTCATGACTCTTGACAGTTGGAAATGTGGAATTTTCCAGTGTTTTAAGTGATTCTCAACTCTGACTCCATGAGATGTCAGGAGTTAAAAATCACAGAAAGGGAAGGAACAGTAAGAAACTATCTGGTTCTTACCACTTTAGTTAAGAGAATATCTTAACTTTCTAAATCAGACAAGAGACCAACTTATATATGAAAAGCTTTCACAATCTCCTTTAAATGTAAATTCTTACTGTATCATTACATTCATCATAATACACATATAAATGCATTTAGTGCCAAATGCCAAAATGGCATCAATGCCCAAAAGCCTTCATTTTGAAGAATCAAACTGTCTGCCAAACAGAAAGCTACAGAAAGGCTGCCAGAGAGTTCTTTGTAAAACAGCTATAGTCCTGTGAGATCACAGAAAATGCTACTGAACCAAACTTGAATCTACTAGCCCACAAGCAGTAAAGTCAATCTACTGACACTGGGTTGTGGTGGAGGAGAAGGCAGTTTATTGTAATGTGCTAGACAAGGAGCCTGGGGCAACTAATGTTCAAGCCCAAGTTCCCCAGTGGGTTTTCAGGGAGGCATTTTTAAAGGCAAGGTGATCACAGGGTTTGTGACCAAATCAGCTCATGTATGATCCCCTGATTGGTTGATGGTAGAGTAACAGTGCAGTATCACAGAAGTTAACGTTATTAATCCTCAAGCTCCTGTAGGTCTTGGGGCTACATAGTCATGATCATCAAGTGCTTAACTTAAAATCTTCTGTTTGATGGGCATTTTAGCATCTGTAAAGCAACTCAGGAAATGTGCATGAGACACTTATCTAAATAGTCAGAGAGGCACTAGATCAGAGGACATGGGGACAGGGTCTGTTCCAGGAATACCCTATAGGGTCCTGCTCAGTTACAAAAAATATACGTGCTGTTCTCTGCCCCTAGTTCCTAGCACAGTGCTCCTAAAACCCTTGTAATTCCCTAAGTAATGAAAACACTGCTGCTGCTGCTAAGTCACTTCAGTCGTGTCCGACTCTGTGCAACCCCTTAAATGGCAGCCCACCAGGCTCCTCTGTCCCTGGGATTCTCCAGACAAGAATACTGGATTGGGTTGCCATTTCCTTCTCCGAATGAAAACACTGGGAACATCTTTTCTTCTAATGAGGTGACCTTGGGGGCACTCCTTGATAGCGGCTTGTCACCACAAAGAACAAGCCATGACTAGAAGCTTGGAATTTTCAACCTCCCCCAACCCCTACTTCTCCGGAGAATGGAAAGAGGCTGAAAATATAGTTAATAACTAATCATGCCCATTCCCTGGTGGCTCAGGCAGGAAAGAATCTACCTGAAATGCTGGAGACTTGGGCTTGATCCCTGGGTCAGGAAGATCCCCTGGAGAAGGAATGGCTGGCAACTCACTCCAGTATTCTTGCCTGGAACATCAAATTGCCAGAGGAGCCTGGCGGGCTACAGTCCAGGTCACAAAAGAATCATGAGGTCATGACTTAACAACTAAACAACAACAATATACAGAAGCCACTACAAAAATCCCAATAGCGTGGGAGCTTCCAAGTGAGTGAACATCTCCACCTGCCAGGAGGGTAACACCCTCTCCCCTAAATCTATGGGACAGAAGCTCCCACACAGCCCTCCCAGTCTTTGCCCTATATATCTTTTATCTGTATCCTTTATCATTTTCTTTAATAAACTGGTAAATGTAAGTATTTCCTTGTGTTCTCTAAGCTTCTCTAGCAAATTAATCAAACCTCAGGAAAGTGTCATGGGGAATCTTTGATTTGTAGAAGTTATGGACAACCTAGGGACCTTCTACTTGCAGTTAGCATCTGAAGTAGAGTGGGAGCTATCTTGTGGGACTGAGCCCTTAATCTGTGGCATCCGACACTATCTCTAGTTTCAGAGTATTAGAATTTAGCTAAGTTGTAGGATACCCAACTGGTGTTACAGAAAATTGCTTAGTGTAGGGGGGAAAATGTCACACATTTGGTGACCTGAAGTGTCAGAAATGAGGTGTTCTTTGTGAGTAAAGGAGGCACGCTAGGGATAAACAAAGGAGGAAACCTGAGTCTCTAACACAAACCTTACCTCTGCACCTGATTCTTTCCATGGCTGTAGCCTCTCATTGTTGGCCTGTGGTTAATGTAAACGTGATATTCCTGAGAGAAATATAAAATACCCAACAGGATTATTACCTAACGATAAGGACAAACAGGAAAACAAATGGAGGTCATGAGTTATGTTTCAAATCCCTGGCCATTTGACTCTAGCAAACAAATGTAAGCAATTGTAAAAATAACATCTACAGGACACCAATATACTTTCTCTAGTATTTGAGCCATCTAATTTTAGGAAGGAATTCTTAGGAATTATACTGATAAGTTTAAAATTTAATAATCACATAATATTAATTTTCCTAAATAATCAGCTGAAATCTTTCTTAAATAATGCTACTTAAGTTTCTTGAACTCAAGGATACATCTTTATAAATTTCAACTTTCTAAATATTTTATAAGGAATAGATAATATCCTTATGAATAATAAATATAATATACCTAATTCATATTTATTGACTTATTCACGTCACTATTCATGTGCACTTTTTCACAAAAAAATTAATTATAACAGAGCACTATATTTCCTCAGTATTTACCTTTAAATATAAGACATTTAAAGGTGTTTCTCAAGTGAAAAGATTTTTATTGCTGGTAGGAGTACAGAGAAAGAATACCACACTCACTGTTGAGTATATAACAGCCCAATGCTTACCCCTATGTATTTATGAATGATGATTTAATCCAACCAGTCCATCCTAAAGGAGATCAGTCCTGGGTGTTCATTGGAAGGACTGTTGCTGAAGCTGAAACTCCAGTACTTTGGCCACCTCATGTGAAGAGTTGACTCATTGGAAAAGACCCTGATGCTGGGAGGGATTGGGGGCAGGAGGAGAAGGGGGCGACAGAGGATGAGATGGCTGGATGGCATCACCGACTCGATGGACATGAGTTTGAGTAAACTCCGGGAGTTGGTGATGGACAGGGAGGCCTGGTGTGCTGCGATTCATGGGGTCGCAAAGAGTCGGACACGACTGAGCGACTGAAATGAACTGAACTGAACTGAATTATATTTAAAATTTTCAGCTAGAAATCCCAGTGTCAGGATTTTGTTTTTATAGGTAAATCTACAAATTGTATCAAAATATATGATCAAGGATGTCATATTTGCAAATAACAGCAACAGCAAAACACCAAGTACAAAATCTGTTTTGTCTACAGGAGATTAATGCGTTTGGGGATACTTACTTACCAAAATGGAAAACAAAAATGACTGCTAATAGTTAAAGCTCTTCAAAGTGCATAGTCAAATGTAAAATTCAAGGTGCAAAATGTGGTGTATTATATGATCTCCTTTTTGTATGAAACAGCAACAAAAAGAATATATGTGAAGACACACCTCAATTTTCTTTTGCCTTCTTTTTGAAAAAACTGGAAGAACTCAGAAAAAAATTAAAAGTTTAATGATAACTGCCTTTGGGAGGTGGAATGAGAGAAAATAGGGGAGGAAATTTTTATATTTTAATCCTGTAACTTTCCATACTGCTTAGTTATCTATCTTTGTATGTCTATAGTTTTTACTATTGTTTCTAATTGCTTTTAATACCACTAGTGTTATGTGTAAAGTGAGATTAGAGGCTAATGTAATCTTTTCCTTTCTGGACTATTATGTGCTTTTTTAAAGAGAATCATAAGTCATAGGTACATGTTTTAACAAAGAAAATTGGAAGTCTGGCTGCTTAGGGCCTTATACATGGCTATGAGTGTGGGGACTTTGCAGGAGAGGAAGATGTGTGTAATGTTTCAAAATTATTTAACTGCATAACTTTTTTTAAAAAGAATATCCTCAGAGACCAATATTTCCCACAAGAAACGTTAGAAAATTTTGACTTCACCTATCAATAAAATATGCATTGAGTGTATTCCTTCTTGTTGTTGTTAATTATAGAGATGATAAAATATAGTTGACTTAAGTCCTATAAGTCCTTTTACCTTGATTCATATTTTATAGCAACTAAATTTATAATATCATAGTTTAGACCAGAAGTCAGCTTTTTTGGGAGAAAAACAGATAGCAAATATTTCAGGCTTTGTGAGCCATATGTCTCTGTTGCAGCTTCTCAGCTCTGAAGATACAGAAGGAAGCAACCATGGACAATGTATAAACAACTGGACATGCCTATAGCTCAGCAACATTTTAACTATAAGACATATAGTAGTCTGGATTTGGCTCATGGGTCATAGATTGCCAATCCCTGATTAACATTATTTTTCATGCACATTATTTAAAATAAGAATCAAAGAATTCTGTAAGTAGTAAGTTGTATTTTTGGATCCGACACTCCATAATTGGCTAGGCAGTTCTATTTAGCCAAGGGTAATTCTCCTGGATGGCTGACAGCTGAGAGCTGTCTGCCTGCAGCATTCCCAGCAAGTTTTGAGAAAAATTCCCTTAGTCCATAAAGGGGATTTGGGGACACACAGTTTTCACTATGATCCTCATTTTAACATATCCAAATCTGATTGCTATCAATATATATTTACTTATTTGTTCAATGCTAGAATATACAAAAAGTATTTTCAAAACTGCCAACCTATCTCACTGAGGGTTTGAAGGAGGAAAACTAGTAACTAGAGTTCAACACTGGTTTAGCTGTTTTTTCATCTTAAGGTATGTAATTCAGTCACTGTGTTCAGAGGTTACTAGTGTTCTTTATTTCTTCCCTTCAGTGTGCTCTTGGTATTTATTTGAAATATACTTAGATTGGATCGTTTCTGTTTGTATTTCATTTTAGGATTTTTTCTTCAGTCTCTGTTAGTTTTATTCATTCATTCACTCCTTCACTCTGGTTTGGGAAACATAACATGGTTCCATAAGTCAAACCCATACAAAACATACACTCAGAGAGCTATCAGTGCTCTCCACATCCCTTCCCCCCATTCATAACCCTTAATTCCCCCACTGTGATCTCACCCTTTCACTGTGAGTAACCACTCTCACTCTAACAAATAATGTTGCAATTCAATTTAAGCAAACAAGGTTTTCTCTTTTTGGAGCTGTATCTTCAGAGTTAACTCATAAAAGTAGGATTGCTTGGTGTTTTATATTATTACATTTTAAAATATTGAACCCTTGAATTCCTGACTTAAATTCCATTTATGTATAATACATTATTTCATTACTGTAGTAATAGACTCTGTTCACCAATATTTTATTTCATATTGTTGCAATAACATTTATAAGTGTCATTAGACAGTAATTTTATATTGTTGTACTGACCTCATCAGGTTTGGGCATCATTGTTACACTTTCATCTAAAAAAAGAATTAAGAAATTTCACATAGCATTGGGAAAATTTTATTTTTAAAAGTTTTGTAGAATTTTCCTGTAAAAATATATGACATTGGTGTTTTTATGTAGAGTATTTCTTAGAAAATGTTCTGTATTTCTTCTACAGAACTGGTTATGTCTTCTAGAAACAGTATCTTTTTAATCTAGGCTTTTATGTTATTTATAGGAAATGTCAGCAGTTTCATATGTTTAAAATTTATTCTCAATATCTTATTTTACTCATTGTCATGTGTTACATTTTCTGTTTTGTTCCATTTTTCTTCCATTTTTTTGGTGTTTCTTTCCATTTTTCTAATTAAATCTGTTAGTGGTTTATTCTTTTCAAAAAAATAAGAATTTGAGTTATAAATTAGATACAATGTTTTTATGTTCCTACTTCATTTAATTTCCATTTTTATATTTATTAGTTCCTTGTGTGTGTTTGATATGTATGTGTTGCTTTATTTGGTGTTCTTTTATTAGATTTTTGAGTTGGGGATTGTATTAATTTTCATTTTTTTATTTTTATTAATACAAATGTTTAAAGTTATATATACATTTTTCATTGATTCGTCATAAATTCTGAGATGTAGTAATTATTTAACATTTTATTTTAAGATAATTGTAGATTTACATGCACTTTAAAAATGTGATACAGAGATACGGTGTATCCTTCATTCACCTTTCCCCAGTGATAACAATTTGCATATCTATGAAACTTATTCACATTTCACCAGTTTTTCATGTGTTTGTGTGTATTTAATTCTATGCAATTTTATCACTTGTATTGATTTGTATAACTACCCATCACAATCTATTGAGCAGTTTTATTACAAAGACCCCCTGTGTTGGCAGTCTGATCCCTAGCAACAAATAAATCTGGTCCTCATTTCTATAATTTTATAATCTTAAGAATCCTGTATAAATGGAAGGAAACAGTATATAGTCTTTTGAGATTGGCTTTTTTCACTTAGCCTGATACTTTAAGATCCATCCAAGTGGTGTACATATATAGCTCATTCCATTTTATTGCAGAATAGTATTCCATGACATGCATGTAGGACACTTTATTTCACCATTTGCCTATGGTTCAGTTCAGTTCAGTCACTCAGTTGTGTCCGACTCTTTGCGACACCATTTACTGCAGCACACCAGTATTCCCTGTCCATCACCAGCTCCCTGAGTTTACTCAAACTCATGTCCATCAAGTCGTTGATGCTATCCAACCAGCTCATTCTCTGTTGTCCCCTTCTCCTCCCACCTTCAATCTTTGCCAGCATCAGAGTCTTTTCAAATGAGTCAGTTCTTCGAATCAGGTGGCCAAAGTACTGGAGTTTCAGCTTCAGCATCAGTCCTTCCAGTGAATATTCAGGACTGATTTCCTTTAGGATTGACCGGTTGGCTTTCCTTGCAGTCCAAGGGACTCTCAAGAGTCTTCTCCACCACAGTTCAAAAGCATCTATTATTTAGCACTCAGCTTTCTTTATAGTCCAACTCTCACATGCATACATGACTACTGGAAGAACCATAGCTTTGACTAGACAGACTTCTGTTGGCAAAGTAATGTCTCTGCTTTTTAATGTGCTGTCTAGGTTTGTCATAGCTTTTCTTCCAAGGAGCAAGCATCTTTTAATTTCCTGGCTGCAGTCACCATCGCAGTGATTTCGGAGCCCAAAACAATAAAGTCTCTCACTGTTTCCATTATTTCCCCATCTATTTGCCATGAAGGGATGGGAATGGATGCAATGATCTTAGGATCATGATTGTAAGATGCCACTATGATAGGACATCTGAATTGTTTCCAAGGTTTAGCTGTTATGAATAAAACTTCTCACAAACATTCATGTACAGGATTTTGCATGGACATACATTTTTGTTTCCCTTGAAATCATGTCCAAGAGTTTAATTATTAGGTTGTAGAGTAAACAAGTTTAGTTTTATAAAAAAAAACCTGCCTTATTTTTGTCCAGAGTGATTGTATCATTTTATATTCCCATTAGCAAATTATGAGTGGCCTTATTAGCCTTATTAGCATTTGGTGTTATGACTACTTTTTTATCTTAGCCATTCTGACACATGATAGGACTACCTCAATTTGGTTTGAATTTGCATTTTCTACTGGTAAATAATGTACCTCTTTTCACATGCTTATTTGCCATCTGTATATCCTCTTCAGTGAAATGTCTTCTTATGTCTTTTACCAATTTTCTAATTGGATATTTTTATTATTTTAGAGTTAAATTTGAGAGTTTTATTTTACATATTCTAGCTACAAGTTCTTTTTCACATATGCAGTTTGCAAATATTTTCTCCCAACCTCTAGCTTTGTCATTTCATCCTCTTAACAGGATAGAGCAAAGGTATTGTAGAGCAAAGATTTATAACATTGATGAGATTCATTTTATCAGTTTTTACTCCTATGGGTTATGCTTCTTGTATCAAATCTAAGAATTTTTCACCTAGTCCTTTATCTTGAAGATTTTCTTCTATATTTTTTCTAAAATCTGATAGAGTTGCACTTTACACTTAAGTTCATAATCTATTTTGGTTAATTTTTGTAAAAGGTTTGAGATTTAGATTAACGTTTATTTTTTCTCCTGTGCCCAGTTGCTCCAGCATTGTTTGTTGAAAAGTCTATCCTTCCACCATTGCATTGCTATTACATCTTTGCCCAAACTATGTTTGCAAAAATATAGCTGTTCTTCTACCAATACCACATAGTCCTGATTCCTATAGCTATATAAAAAACTTTACTATCAGGTAAACTCTTTCCTCCCATTTTATTCTTGTGTTTTTTTTTTTCCTAAAGTATTTTCACTATTCTAGGTCCAGTGACTTTCCATGTAAATTTTAGGATATGTTTATCTATGTCTACAAAAGAAACTTGATGAAATTTTTTTTTAAATAGATGTTACATTATAGCTATAGGTCAATTTGGGGAGAACTGACTTTTTTGTTATACTGAATGTGACAAGTGAAAGTGTTAAGTTATTCAGTCATGTCCAACTCTTTGCGGCTCCATGGACTTTAACTCACCAGGCTGCTCTGTCCACGGAGTTCTCTAAGCAAGAATATTGGAGTGGGTAGCCATTCCCTTCTCCAGAGGATCTTCCGAACTCAGAGATGCAATCCAGGTCTCCTGCATTGCAGGCAGATTCTTTACCATCTGAGGCTTCAGTAAATAAACATAGTTTGCCCCTTCATTTATTTAGATCTTTCTATATTTCTTCATCAATATTTTGTAATTTTAACCATACATGCATTTTACATTTTTGCACATTTATTACTTAAGAATTTCATTTTCTCTGGAGCAACTGCGATATTGTGTTTTTTGGTTTGATTTCACTCTTTGTACATGAATTAATTTTTGTCTGTTAACCTTGTATCCTGTAACCCGAGTTCACATTTTTAGTTTGAGAAATTTCTTTTTCTGTGTGCTGTGCTATGCTAAGTTGCTTTAGTCATGTCTGACTCTTTGGAACTGTAGCCTGACCCTATGAACTGTAGCCTGCCAGGCTACTCTGTCCATGGGTTTCTCTAACTAAGAATAATGGAGTGGGTTTTCATTTCCTTCTCCAGGGGATCTTCCCCATCCAGGGATCAAACACATCTCTAATACCTCCTTCATTGGCTGGCGTGTTCTTTACTACTAGCACCACCTGGGAAGCCTCTTGTAATATTTTACATAAACAATAATTGCAACAGTAAATATAAGCCATTTATTTCTTTCTTTCCACCTGTAAGCATTATTATTATTTTTCTTACTTTATTGCACTGGCTATAGTTTTTATCATTATTTTTTGAAGTTCTTTCATTTTAAATTGCGTTTTCTCTTTCACCAATATGTAAATAGTCTTTTATGTATTTTTCATCCTTTGACATCTTGGAGACTTACTGACTCAGGAGAGACCGCCCTCTCAAGGCAACCTAATTCCTATAGACAGTAAACAATTTACCTGGAGCTCATCTTTCATAAGAAAATCAAACGATTCAAAGCCCATACTCCCAACCACTTCCTTTATCAGGTTCTCACAATCTGGACCACTGTCTTCCTGTCCTAAATGCCCCAAAGCCTGGTGTCAGACAACTAGAGACAGCCCCTTTGCTCTAGAGTCTGCTAAAATTCTTTGTACTAGTCAGTGCATAGACAACGTATTAAAAAGCAGAGACATTACTTTGCCAACCAAGGTCTGTATAGTCAAAGCTATGGTTTTTCCAGTAGTCATGTATGGATGTGAGAGCTGGAACATAAGGAAGAGTGAATGCTGAAGGATCGATGCTTTTGAACTGTGGTGTTGGAGAAGATTCTTGTGAGTCCCTTGGACAGCAAGGAGATCAAGCCAGTCAATCCTAAAGGAAATCAGTCCTGAATATTCATTGCAATAACTGATGCTGAAGCTGAAACTCCAATACTTTGGCCACCTGATGCACAGAGCCAACTCATTGGAAAAGACCCTGGTGCTGGGAAAGATTGCGGGCAGAAGGAGAAGGGGATGACAGAGGATGAGCTGGTTGGATAGCATCAATGACTCGATGGACATGAGTTAAAGCAATCTCCAGGAGATCGTGAAGGACAGGGAAGCCTGGTGCTGCAGTCCATGGGGTCACAAAAAATTAGACATGACTAAGCAACTGAACAACAACCAGCCAATCCAAAACCTGTTTCTCCTGGAACAGCCTTGCCTGTTCCTTCCAGCAGAAACCACAATAAAAGTTCTTGCCTGCACACACACACACACACACAGACACACACACACATATATATATATATATATATTTTTTTTTACTCTGCTTTCTGACCAGCCCTGGTGCTTCTCTGTGGACCCCCAAAGCAAGGTATGCCCCTTTTTCTTGGGATCTGTGAGTATAACAAACTATCTTTTCAATGGCAGTTGTCTCCCGATCTATTGATGTTGTTATACCTAAATAATAATAAAACCCATATTTTAAAATAATCAAAGAGTTGTTTAATAGAAGTCTTTTATTTCTGATGGAATGAGTCGTTTGATTTTTGTGCCTTGTAACTGACTTCTAGATTTATTGCATTGTTAAAAAATCAGTCTATTCCGTTTTATCAGTGTGTAGAAAACAGAATCTAACTATAAGGTCTACCTAGTTAATTTCATTGTACAGATCTTTTATATACTTACTGTTTGTTCTCTTTGTGGCCCTTTGGACTATAGCCCACCAGGCACCTCTGTCCATGGGAATTCTCCAGGCAAAATACTGGAGTGGGTTGCCATGCCCTCCTCTAGGGGATCTTCCCAACCCAGGTCTGCTGCATTGCAAGCAGATTCTTTACCATCTGAGTCACCAGAGAAGATTTTAATCTTAGAAAAATATGTAAAAAGTCTCTTATTTTTAAAAGTATGTTTCTATCAGTGTCTTACTTACATTGTGTGTAATGTCCACTTTGTATAGTTATTTGGTGCATAGATATTCATAATGATTACATTTTCAATTTAAATTTTGGCTTTGAGATAAGATGTAACATTTTTTTCCATGTTTAATACATGTTGACTAAAGGTCTTCTTGTCTGATGTCAGAATTGCAACCCATGCTTTCTTACTGTTTCCATTTGCCTGGTATACCTTTGTCCATCCTTTTGTTTTTAATCTTCATAAATCTTTTGTTTGGGTGTGCTCTTGAATGCGTTACAGAATTGAATCCCACTTTGTCAGTTAAACTGGAAATCTTTTTCCTTTCAATAGATGAGTTATGCCCATGCATATTTTTTTAAAGTCTAATATGTTTAGTCTCTATCTGTCCCAAGTATTTATGTTACAATTACTATGTCTGTTATATTTACTTTCTCTAAGAGATATGCTTACTTTACACGTTTATTTTTAAAAATAAATAATTGTGTTCTTGTCCTAATGGTTATCCTGATACCTTTTTCAAGAGTCCCTTTATTCTAGTCTTCTTATTTAATTTTTCCTATCTCATTAATTTGTAATGGTACCCTTTAACACATATCATCTGTACAACAGTTAATGGATTTATTTTTACTCTTTTTCCCTCCCCCTTCTCCTACTCTATATTATTTCTATCATCATAAGATATGCTAGTAAGTTATCCTTTAATGCTCCATTCCACAGGTTTTTCAGTCTTAGATCATCAGGTTAAAATATTAAATGCTCACTATCTGTTCTTTTTTTTTTCATTTATTTTTATTAGTTGTAGGCTAATTACTTTACAATATTGTAATGGTTTTTGTCATACATTGACATGAATCAGCCATGGATTTACGTGTATTCCCCATCCCGATCCGCCCTCACTATCTGTTCTTTTGCTGCAGTTTCCTCTTGGTTGAATAAAGTTTCTGCTCTCTTAGATTGCTTAAAAAGTAATCCCTAATATCTTGAACACTTCACATTTTTCATCTGTCACCTTAACACTTGAAAGACAGTTAAATAGGTAAAAAAAAGTCCTTATTCATATGTTCTTTTCTTGAGTAGTCTGAAAATACTGCTAATTGTTTTCTTTCTTTATGATTGCTTTTGAGGAAACTGATGAAAGTCTAATTTTGATTTGTTTGTCTGGTTAGGCCTGGAGCCCATGTTAATTTCTTTCTTTATTTTTAAAATTCAGTAGTTTACTGAAATATGCCTGTGGCTTGCTTACTCTAGATCAGTTTTCACAGATAACTGGGAAGCTCTGCAGATTTATGTCTATTTTATTTCTGCAACGTGTTCTTGTCTAATAAATATAGGATATTAATATTATTCCAGTGTTTTTCCTTCTTTAGTAATTTGCTATATTTATGTAGATTTTCTTTGCTTGTCTATTTCAACCATTGCCTCTCTGATAAATTTTACTCCTAACATTATTTTAATTTTTATCCTCTTTGATGTTTTCCTAGATTTATTTCTGAGGTATCTTGTAATTTAGTCTTATATTATTTTTCTCTCTTTTCTATTTCCTTTTTTCAGATCAATCATCATTTTATCTCTTTATAGTTTTGGTACAGTTCTGTTCTTTTTAAAATTTCTAATTCACTATTATTGGGATTTTGTTATATTAACAAATGTTTGGGAATATTTTATTTCAGAATATTGGCTAGTTTCCTTCTGTGATGTGTGTGTGTGTGTATACATACGTGTGTGTGTGTGTACTGGAAACTTTCATTAGCTATAACAGTTTAATTCTCATTTGTGATCTGATCACTTCATGGCAAATAGATGGGGAAGCAGTGGAAACAGTGGATGACTTTATTTTTCTGGGCTCCAAAAATCACTGCAGATGGTGATTTCAGCCATGAAATTAAGAGACGCTTACTCCTTGGAAGGAAAGTTATGACCAACCTAGACAGCATATTAAAAAGCAGAGACATTACTTTGTCAACAAAGTCTGTCTAGTCAAGGCTATAGTTCTTCCAGTAGTCATGTATGGATGTGTGAGTTGGACTATAAAGAAAGATGAATGCTGAAGAATTGATGTTTTTGAACTGTGATGTTGGAGAAGACTCTTGAGAGTCCCTTGGACTGCAAGGAGATCCAGCCAGTCCATCTTAAAGGAGATCAGTCCTGGGTGTTCATTGGAAGGACTGATGCTGAAGCTGAAACTCCAATACTTTGGCCACCTGATGTGAAGAGCTGACTCATTTGAAAAGACCCTGGTGCTGGGAAAGATTGAGGGCAGGAGGGGAAGGGGATGACAGAGGATGAGATGGTTGGATGGCATCACCGATTCAATGGACATGGGTTTGGGTGGACTCCGGCAGTTGGTGATGGACAGGGAGGTCTGGCGTGCTGCGATTCATGGGGTCGCAAAGAGTCGGACATGACTGAGCGACTGAACTGAACTGAACTGTGGTCTTATAATAGCTTTGTGGAGATCAAAAAATTCATTTGCATTGCATTTTATGAACAAAGCTGCTGGTTTATGGTGGTCAGGAGTATTCTTAGTCAAAAAGTGGCTCTCCTTTACCCATTTGTCAGCATAGGATAATGCAGTATTTTTAATAATATGGCACTTTGGGGGCAATATTTGTGTTTTGAGTTTATTGTTTTTGTTGTGTCTTTCAAAATTTCTCCATACTTGCTCTTTTTTCTCTTCCTGTGTACAATTTCCAGAGTCTGCTTCTCTCTTCCTTTCTATCCTATTTTTCACAGAAGAAATAACTTTCTAAACTGCATACTTTTGAGTCCTTTATCTACAGCCAGTGCTCTGATATACAAGGGATTTTTGGCAGTATTTTAGCACCTAGTATAGACTTTCTTTTTTATGGTGGTGATTTTAGTTCAATATTAGGTGCTCTATTTCCTTCTCCTATCTTCCAGACAGTTTTTTTCAAGATGTCTACCCTTTACTGCGTACAAACATTTGGTAGGAACTCAAGAAATAGCTCATCTCAAAGTGGTATTATTTTTCTGCTTACAGGCAAGTTGAATTGTAGTGTCCTCTGTTTTCCACACACACTGAAGGCTTGGGATTTGTGTGGTTTTCTTTGTTATCCTTGTTGATTTGTGTAGTTTTGAAAGATATGTTGGCAGACATTAATTTAAGTGGCTCCCATTACTTTGACTATCCCAAATTAAGGTACATAATTTAAAGAATAGTAATTGCGTTCTATCAGTAAGCTCTTAATTAACTCCTTAAGATTTTAAGATTTTTCATATTATGGATCTAATTTACTTTTGTAGGTTCATTAACCAACACTTAACTCCCAGTCTCCTCTTTCTGTCCTTCCTTTCAGTAATTGGTGTTACAATTTCTAGCATTCCTTGATTTTGCCTTGTATTTCTTATCTCTCTACATTTATTTATGCTTTCTTCTCCTTGACAAATGTCTCCATTAATTATTCAGTAGTTAAAAATACTATTTGTCCATTGAGTTTCTACCTTTTTCTTCCTTTAGTTGTAATCAAATGCTTACTCTATGATCATATATAAAAAGAACTCAAATTAGGAGTCCTTTCCCACTCTTCACATTGGTACCTCAGCATGGGATGACTAGAAGTAACTTACAAGGGAGTATTTTTCTCCTTCTCTACAAAATGAGTAAATTCAAGTAAATCAATCATCTATGACTCACTAAAGTTGAATTCCCACTTAGCATTTTGATAACATATATATAACATATATAACATAACTTTTCCTTGATAAACATTATAATTATCAAGTTTCAGTTCCTGCAATATTTCATATTCTTCCAAAGAGACATTTTAAAGACAGAAAAATTATATTATTAAATACCTGGATTTTTATTCCTAGCATGAATATTTTCTACTCTTGTCTAACTGCTACATGAAACATAATCAGGAGCTTGAATGCCCATTTCAGTTTTTTTTTTTTTATAAAGCCAGGCTTTTGTAAAAACAGGCCACTTTGATGTTGTCTAATTTATAACTGTGGAGTAATTGACCTATACTGTCCCTGGATTCATGAACTTAGGTGTTCTTTGCATTATATACAAACATTTACAGCAGAATAAGAAGGAAATAAAACTTCGAGGAAGTCTAATTCTCTGACAATCCATTATGACTCTATCAAGATTCTAAAGGAATTACTGCATTTCAGTTCCTAACCATTCTTAGACTGTGGGGATTGTTCTTGTCAACTTAAATTTACCTAGTCCTTATAGCTCCAACTTTATGGCATAAGTTTGATACTGATTTTTTAAATTTTGTTTATTGAAGAGCTTCTTGATATAATTCTGGTAAACCCCAAAGTATACTAAAATGAAGTATAAAAATATTGAAGCATTATTCCTCCTGGCCTGTATATAGGCAGGCACCGCATCATCTACCAAACTGCCCCTTACAAAATTGATTTTTGGTGTCTTCTTTATATGTCCCTGACTTTCTAAGTGGTGCTTTGCCAAATCAATTATTTCACTGAAGGAGTGTAGGGAATTTTTGTAATTAGTGGAATTTTCCTAATACTCCTCAAATCAGACCACTGCACAGACAGCTGGCCTTGATATCAAGACACCAAACACAGGCCTTTTCAGAAATCAAGTTTAATGCTCTTTAGCTGATGAAAAAATAATGACTTGTTTCCTGGCTACTTTTCTTACTTTCTATTTTTCTCTCCTTCTACCTTGCTCTCAAGCATGCACACGAATTGCATTTTTTCCAGCCAAGTTGGAAGATGTGTCTGCTCAGAAGCAGAGCATAATTTTTTCTCTCCTCCATCAAAAAAAAAAAAAAAAAAAGACATGTTATTTTAAAAATTTGGTAAGAATTATTAATATGAAAAATAGTAGGAAAACAGTCAAAACTGTTAGTAACCTTGCCAGATTATCTTCTTTGCTGCCTTTTAGCCATGACCTTCCTTCCATAAGGATGACTGTCATCTTTTCTTTCTCTCTCTTCCTTCCTTTCTTCCTTCCTTCTGTCTTTATCTCACTCTCAACCATTGCCTGCATTCTCACGCAGGAGAATAGATTAGAATAGGGGAATGGGAAAGAGATTTCTACTAAGTGGAAATAATATTTCAAATTCTAATCCATGTAGACTGGCAGGAGAATGATGGCAAAATGCTTTGTACCAAGATTATACTCTGCAGTGTTTCAGATTGATTTCAGTGATTTCTCTAAAGACTGCTAATACCACCAAACATATATTAATTTGTTTTATCATAATTTTTGCACTAGTTTATATGTTTAATATACAGATGGAATTTCCTGTCAATGAGATTTGATGTGCACCCCACTGGAATAGGGTTCAGAAAAAGACTTCTCTATTGTCAATTGACTTTACCTTGTTTTTGAAGCAAGTATTAGGTGAATAATTAAGGAAAGATAAACTTGGAGAATTAACACCAACAACTGGTATTTGCTTGTTCCAAAGTAAACCCTACAAAGACTGAATATATGTATCTATTAAACCATAACTAGTGAAAGTGTCAATCTCTCAGTCATGTCTCTTTGTGACCCCATGGACTGTAGCTTGCCTGGCTCCTCAGTCCATGGAATTCGAATTCTCCAGGCAAAAGTACTGGAGTGGGTTGCCATTCCCTTCTCCACGGGATCTTCCTGACCCAGGAATCGAACCCGGGTCTCCTGCATTGCAGGCAGATTCTTTACCATCTGAGCCACCAGGGAAGCCAAACCATAACTAAGGTGACCTTAAAGAATTTAGATAACTACTGTACACTTTCAGCTCGTCTCCCTGCCTCAACATTTGCAATCCTCCATTCTCCGCACAACAGTCAAAGCAATCCTTTAAGAATGTAAATCAGGTCATGCCATGCTTCTGCTCAACAACGTCCTGTGACTCTTATGTCAGAGCCTGCGTGTTTCTGACATAAGAAAATACCTATTTAGAGTACCTATTTGTCATTCTTCTTTAAGAGTCTAACCCTTGGTATATTCACAAATGTCTAGAATGAACACTATGTGTTCTGCTTTCTCTCAGAGCTAGGTGTGGCCATAAGACAAAGTTTTATTCAACAGAATGTAATTATGCCTTGATGCCATAACACTCCTAGATGAGAACATAGGCAAACCATTCTCTGACATAAATCATAGAAATGTTTTTTACATCAGTCTCCAAGACTAGAAATAAAGGCAAACATAAATAGTAGGACTTTATCAAACTTACAAGCTTTTGCAAAGCAAAGGAAACCATATACAAAGCAAAAAGACAACCTACGGACTAGGAGAAAACATTTGCAAACCATGCGCCCTACAAAGGTTTAATTTCCAAAATATACAAACAGCTCATACAACTCAATAGCATTAAAAACACAATCCAATCAAAACATGGGCAGAAGACCTAAATAAACATTTCTCTTAAGAAGGCCATCACTAATTATTAGAGAAATGCAGATCAAGCTACCATGAGGTACCACCACACACTAGTCAGAATGGCCATCATTAAAAAATGTACAAATAACAAATGCTGGAGAGAGTGTGGAGAAAGCACCTTTCTACAGTGTTGATGGGAAAATAAATTGGTGCAGTCACTGTGGAAAACAGTATGGAAGTTCCTTAAAACAACTAAAAATAGAGTTGCCATATGATCCACCAGACCTACTCCTGGGCATATGTCTGGAAAAAAAGATATATGTGCTCCAGTGTTCATAGCATCACTATTTATTATAGCCAAGACATGGTAGCATCCCAAATGTCCTTCTACAGATGAATGGATAAAGAAGATGTGATATAATATTCAAAGGAATACTGCTGCTGCTGCTGCTGCTAAGTCACTTCAGTCGTGTCCAACTCTGTGTGACCCCATAGATGGCAGCCCATCAGGCTCCCCCGTCCCTGGGATTCTCCAGGCAAGAATACTGGAGTGGGTTGCCATTTCCTTCTCCAGTGCATGAAAGTGAAAAATGAAAGTGAAGTCGCTCAGTCGTGTCGGACTCTTAGCGACCCTGTGGACTGCAGCTTACCAGGCTCCTCTGTCCATGGGATTTTCCAGGCAAGAGTACTGGAGTGGGGTGCCATTGCCTTCTCCGAAGGGATACTACTTGGCCTTAAAAAATAATTAAATAATGCACTTGCAGCAACATACAAGGACCTAGAGATTAGCATACTGAGTAACTCAGAAAGAGAAAGGCAAATATTATATGATATCACTTGTGTGTGGAATCTGAAACATGACACAAATGAACTTATTTATGACACAGAAACAGACTCACAGTCACAGAAAACAAACTCATGGTTACAAAGGGGAACAGTGCGTGGGGAAGGGATAAATTAGGATAAATTAGGTATCAGCAGATACAAGCTATTGTATATAAAATAGATAAACCATAGGACCTACTGTATAGCCCAGGAAACTATTCAATAGCCTGAAATAAACCATCATGGGGAAAAAAATGTATATGTATTTATAACTGAATGACTTTGCTGTACACTAGAAACTAAAACAGCGTTTAAGTCAAGTATATTTTTAATTTAAAAATATCTTGAACATTGTTTGGGATATAACTTTATAAATAGAGTAAGTCCCTTTCATAGGAATGGGTTCCATTCCAAGAGCATTTTCGTTAAGTCCAATTTGTTCATCCAACACTTAGCCTAGGTACTCACCTAACACAATTGGCTATTTAGTACTGTACTGTAATAGGTTTACAATATTTTTACACAAATAATACATTAAAAAGTAAACAAAAGTAAAACATTTTTAATCTTACAGTACAGTACCTTGAAGAATGCAGTAGTACTGAACAGCTGCTGATGCTTCTTAGCAGTACCAGCTACATCACTGCTGCTTTTACACTTGCTTCTGGACATCCTGGGTTTGAAATAAAGATATGGTACTACTGTACTCTATACAATACTGTGTGTGAGATAGTTACTCAGTCGTGTCTGACTCTTTGCAACCCCACTGACTGTTCCCTGCCAGGGTCCTCTGTCCATGGAATTCTCCAGGCAAGAATACTGGAGTAGGTAGCCATTCCCTTCTTCCCAACCCAGGGGTTGAACCTAGATCTCCCACATTTCAGGCAGATTCTTTACCACCTAAGCCATCAGGGAATGGCTAATACAATACTGTATAGTAAAATATACAAAATACACAAATAAAATACAAAATACAAAATAAAATACACAAAAGCGCAACTACTTGTAGAGGGTGAATGCATGTGACAGTGTACACTAGATGTGTGAACTCACTTACATGATTGGACATTTAAGCACATGTTCACGTCCTTGAAATTTTGCAACATTTGCGTGTAGGGACTTAACTGTAGAAGCATTTTCTTTGCTCCCTTGTACTTGCTGATGATTGAAATGCAGAGCTGATAGCTGGAGCTCCTTCAGTCATCTCAATTCCTGAGGCTAAAAGCCATTCTGAGAATAACTGAAGAGCAAGATAGAAGGAGCTATGACCCTGCCAATTTTTTGAAATTTTTGGTGTCTGTATATTGATGTCTTTATACGAAAAACAAGCAATCTTCTATCTTTCAGAAGCTAGTCTAAATATAAATTTTTCATCACTTGCAGCTGTACCTAATTCTAACTTTCACGTGACTGAGAATAAAATTAAAATTCTCTCTATGCCCTACATGTTCCTTGGCTAATTTTATCCCTTATTTCATACCCTTCATCCACATTCAGTCTAGTCCAGCTGTACTGAACTTCTTGCTACTCACTGGACACATCAAGCACATAATTATCTTTGGGTCTAGGTGCTTCTTATCCTTCGGTCTGCCATGCTGTCCTGGAGCACGGGACTCCTGTGCATGTCTGGTCTCTGCCTGGACTTCCTCTAGAAAAGACGTCTAACCAGTATATCTTAAATAAAAGCACAAGTTAATCTTTCATCATCTACTTTATTTTTTATAGCATGTATTAATCCCAGTTAATGTGCTTTTTATTTGCCTCTTAGTTTATCTATCTTTCCCCTAGAAGCTAAATTCCATGAGGTACACATTGAATTGCTCCTCTGCCTCCCAGACCAAGAACCAGTCCAGGCATTTGGTCCATCCGAAGACCAAGAATGCACATTCCAGTGTGCATTCTTGAATGTATGAGCATATGAATAGTTGATATTCTTGTACATACCCATTTATTCTTCTTATATTATTATCCTACCTGTTATACCCAGGATAGTTTAAGCTGGTAAACTAATATGATGCTCATCATTTTTTGATGATGAGTTTGTTAAAGTTCCCTTAGATCCTTCGAAGTTCCATTTTGTTTATTTTCGTGTTGTTGGTTTCATTTTTACACACAGGAAACAGGAAGAATCTTGGTGAAATAAGACCCTAAATTTAGTTTTCTTTGTTTGTTTTTGATGGGAAGAGACCAAAATGGAAATGCAGTGAATTCCACGTATCCCATCCTGATTTTGACTGTTTTTGGCAAGGTATAATCTCACATTATTACAATTCAGAATTCAGGACATACACTGATCTCACACTACTATGGCATTGTTTGGCTATATTGATTTATGAGCAAGAGTGGAATTTTCCCTCAGTGAATTATTGTACAGTCAGTCATATGATAAGATGTTAACTCTGGGGAAGAAAATCAACCTGCAGTGGTGTGCCACAGGCAGAAAAGTTTGAAAAGCTTTCATCTTCTCTAAACATTTTGGACATGCAGCCTGGGCTCTAAGAGAGACACTGGGAGTGCTATTGGTAGAGGCAGGCTGGATTTAAACAGGAATGAAGTTGGGTAAGTACGCTGTCATATAGGGCTTATCATTGAGTAATTATAAATTATTTTCTATGTGATATTTCCCTTCCAGTATGGTCAAACCTTCAATAACACCTGGATAAATATTTTCTATGTCATGATGAATAAAGAGAAAGGAAACTATTCCACATCTTAGAATGAATCAGAGAGAAAGCAGAAGCCTCTTCCAAGATTCACAGTGCCAGGTCTGTCCCCAAAATAGTGGCAATTAACCCAGGCAGTACAGCTGAGGCAGCATCATCATAGCCTAAAAGGAAGTTGGACGGACAAACCAGAGCCTGAACTCTGAAAAACTGTCATGAATTGTTAAAATTGAGAATTTTTAAGAAGCTATTCATTTTTGCACTAAAGCCCTTGGGAGGGTAATTCCATTTTAGTGAAGGCTACCTAGATAAGATCGCTTCTGTATTTTCTTTTCTTGTCTTGTCCAGAAAGTTTTCAGCAAAGAAGAACTCATTTTTCACATTGTACTGAAAATTGCTGCTTATTTTTCCCCCCAGCTCTAGCCTGTAAATTCTTTAGGACCTGCTTCTTTCATCTATGTATTCCCAGTGGCTAGCACCCTACTGAGCAAAGTAAATCCTCAATAATTGCTTGTGGAAGGCATAAACAAGCCTTTCTCAGAGCATTTACAGTCATCCCCATGATTTGAATGAAATAATGTACATAAAATATTTGTCATAACAATGTTAATTGAATCTTAAGTGGTGCTGAGGGCCTTTTATAATCACACTAAAAATGAGCAAAGAAAATTTCAGTAACACTTACTGCAAAAATGCTCTTGTATTGTCACAGAAGAGGATATGAAATGAAGTGAAAAGAATGCTCTGTACCACTTAAATTCAATAATTTAATTCCGACATTCTTGCCATTCCTATTCTGTCTTTCAAGACACACAAAAGTAGAATTTGGAGTGGGAGAGAGCCTGGGACTTCCCTGGTGGCTCAGCAGTAAAGAATCTGCCTTCAAAGCAGGAGATGATACTGGGTTTGATCTGTGGGTTGAGAAGATCCCCTGGAGTAGGAAATGACACCCCACTCCACTACTCTTGCCAGAATAAGTCCCATGGACAGGGGACCCCGGTGGGCTACAGTCCTTGGGGTCACAGAGTCAGACAGGACTTAGAAACTAAGCACATGCACTTGGGGCCTGGGAAGAAACATGGGAATAAATGGATGCCTTTCTCTCAGCCTAACTGTGACCTAATTCTAAGAAAACAACCTAGCTTCAAGTGATGGTCTCTCTTAAATACTTTAATTTCCTTCCCCAAAGGTAAGTCCTTGAGGTTTCTGAGGCTAAAGTAAAGGACTGACTGATGCCCAGCTTTCTCCCTCACTAGGTAAGATAACTAGTTTGCAAGTTTTGCTAGGTGTAACTTAGTAAACTCTACCGAATTCTATGTGGTATAAAAGGAAAGCCAGATAGAAAATGAACATGTTAAGTTTTTGTTTGATTCTCAGTGGTTCAAAGCTCATAGAAGTCAACTGTTTGCCACAGATCACAGGATTTTGCAATTGGACTGTCATAGTCCATTCATTTGGCAACATTCTTTCTCAAGTCAGTCCAGATAAGGGCGCCTGTCTTTTAATCTCAGTTGGGTTGAGAAGTTTCCAGCCTAAACTCAGTCCTATGGATACTGATTGCTCTTCTGAAACATATTATGTAATTGAGCCCATTTAGTTTAGTGCACAATGGTAGGGACACAGATACAAAATAATTAGTACTTTGGCAAATTTCTATGATTAAAAAGTAAGAAAAGTAAGAATGACAGACACATTTCACATGGTTTAAAGTCAGGTTAAGTGCCCCAAATCATAGAATGTCTGCTGCCATTTAACAAAGGAATATGATTTCTTTCTACAACTGACTTTAATGTACACATTTTTGCATCATGAACTCAGACTGTGCTTTCACCATGAATTAAGTCCAAATAATACCATAGAAAACAGCAAGGCACCACTTAATAGGTGTGAAACCAGAAATCTAATATCCATAAATAAGGATCAATTTTCTAAATTGTGGTTTTCCCCAAATAAATTTCTATCATTTCTGTCATTCCTTCGTATACTTTCGTAACATTTTAAAAGAGCACAAAACTTTGATTTATTTCTCTTTAGATAAAATATACATATTTTATAGAGCTTTAACTCTTTTTTTTTAATTTAACTGAAGATTTTTCTTTGCACCAGCTAAGGAACCTTCAGTGCATCACTGAAAGCAAAATTAGGCTATAATTTGATCACTGTTTTCAGAATTTCAGGAGACGTTTTTAAAACAGAATATTTCTTCACTCAGAATTTTAATGCTTTCTGAGCTACCTGACCTAGAAGAGTGTCATCAAGAGACTGGTGTATGTCTCACTTGCAAACTCATAGTGCTGAATACTGTCTTATCCACAAACTGTCTCCTGCCACTATCATCACTGTGAGCACCGGTTGATCACCCTTATCTCCTGCTCCACATGAGAGCTACTACAATGACCCCAGAACCTCTACTCAAAGAAACAAATATATGAATGAATGTAATCAGGATAGGGAGGTGACATGAATGGTAATATATATATACTCTGGTATTTTATGTGTGCAGATATATTTTTATAAATGGGCAACATTTTGATTCAACCTTGATTATGGATTTATTTCCAAAATAAAACAACTTTTTTTCCTTGTCAGCAGAAAGCTAAAGTGGCTCTTGTAGCTCTGGCTAGGAACAGTGAGAGATTTAATAGAAATTATTTATTTATAATTTATATATGTAAATTATATTATATATATATTATTTATAAATAATTTCTACCTTTTGTATAACTGCTGTCAACTGAAGAAAAAAGCACACTTAAAAGCTGTGAGTTAGGGGAAAACACAGGCAAAGCACCCTCTGACATAAACCACAGCAGGATCCTCTATGACCCACCCCAGAGTAATGGGGAAAAAAGCAAAAATAAACAAATGCGACCTAATTAAACTTAAAAGCTTTTGCACAATGAAGGAGACTATAAGCAAGGTAAAAAGACAGCCTTCAGATTGGGAGAAAATAATAGCAAATGAAGAAACGGACAAATAATTAATCTCAAAAATATACAAGCAGCTCATGCAGCTCAATTCCAGGAAAATAAATGACCCAATCAAAAAATGGGCCAAAGAACTAAACAGACTTTTTTCCAAAGAAACATACAGATGGCTAACAAACATGAAAAGATGCTCAACGTCACTCATCAGACAAATGAAAATCAAAACCACAATGAGGTACCATCTCACGCTGGTCAGAATGGCTGCTATCAAAAAGTCTACAAGCAATAAATCCTGGAGAGGGTGCAGAGAAAAGGGAACGCTCTTACACCGTTGGTGGGAATGCAAACTAGTAGAGCCACTATGGAGAACAGTGTGGAGACTCCTTAAAAAACGAAATAGAACTGTCACATGACCCAGCAATCCCACTGCTGGGCATATACACCGAGTAAACCAGAACTGAAAGAGACACATGTACCCCCCAGTGTTCATTGCAGCGCTGTTTACAATAGCCAGGACATGGAAGCAACCTAGATGTCCATCAGCAGACAAATGGAAAAGAAAGCTGTGGTACATATACACAATGGAATATTACTCAGATATTAAAAAGAATGCATTTGAATCAGTTCTAATGATGTGGATGAAACTGGAGCCTATTATACAGAGTGAAGTAGGTCAGAAAGAAAAACACCAGTACAGTATATTAACGCACATATATGAAACTTAGAAAGATGGTAACAATGACCCTATATGTGAGACAGCACAAGAGACACAGATGTAAAGAACAGACTTTTGGACTCTGTGGGAGAAGGCAAGGGTGGGATGATTTGAGAGAATAGCATTGAAACATGTGTATTACCACATGTGAAATAGATCGCCAGTCCAGGTTCAGTGCATGAGACAGGGTGCTCAGGGCTGGTGCACTGGGATGACCCAGAGGGAGGGGTGGAGAGGGAGACGGGAGAGGGGTTCAGGATGGAGAATACATGTACACCCATGGCTGATTCATATAAATGTATGGCAAAACCACTACAATATTGTAAAGTAATTTCACTTTAGTTACTCAGTCGTGTCCAACTCTTTGGGACCCCATGAACTGCAGCATGCCAGGCCACTCTGTCCATCACCAACTCCTGGAGTCCACCCAAACCCATGTCCGTTAAGGCGGTGATACCATCCAACCATCTCATCTTCTGTCATCCCCTTCTCCTCCTGCCCTCAATCTTTCCCAGCATCAGGGTTTGTTCAAATGAGCCAGCTCTTCCATTATGTGGCCAAAGTACTGGAGTGTCAGCTTCAGTATCAGTCCTTCCAATGAACACCCAGGACTAATCTCCTTTAGGATGGACTGGTTGGATCTCCTTGCAGTCCAAGGGACCCTCAAGAGTCTTCTCCAATACCACAGTTCGAAAGCATCAATTCTTCAGTGCTCAGCTTTCTTCACAGTCCAACTCTCACATCCATACATGACCACTGGAAAAACCATAGCCTTGACTAGACGGACCTTTGTTGGCAAAGTAATGTCTCTGCTTTTTAATATGCTATCTAGGTTGGCCATAACTTTCCTTCCAAGGAGTAAGCGTCTTTTAATTTCATGGCTGCAGTCACCATCTGTAGTGATTTTGGAGCCCAGAAAAATAAAGTCTGACACTGTTTCCACTATCTCCCCATCTATTTCCCATGAAGTGGTGGGACCAGATGCCATGATCTTAGTTTTCTGAATGTTGAGCTTTAAGCCAACATTTTCACTCTCCTCTTTCACTTTCATCAAGAGACTTTTTAGTTCCTCTTCACTTTCTGCCATAAGGGTGGTGTCATCTGCATATCTGAGGTTATTGATATTTCTCCTGGCAATCTTGATTCCAGCTTGTGCTTCTTCCAGCCCAGTGTTTCTCATGATGTACTCTGCTAGTTATGTTATCACTCACCTAGAGCCAGACATACTGGAATGTGAAGTTAGGTGGGCCTTAGGAAGCACCACTACGAACAAAGCTAGTGGATGTGATGGAATCTGGTTGAGATATTTCAAACCCTGAAAGATGATGCTGTGAAAGTGCTGCACTCAATATGTCAGGAAATTTGGAAAACTCAGCAGGTGCCACAGGACTGGAAAAGGACCATTTTCATTCTGATCCCAAAGAAAGGCAATGCCAAAGAATGCTCAAACTACTGCACAATTGCACTCATCTCACACGCTAGTAAAGTAATGCTCAAAATTCTCCAAGCCAGGTTTCAGCAATACGTGAACCGTGAACTTCCAGATGTTCAAGCGGGTTTTAGAAAAGGCAGAGGAACCAGAGATCAAATTGCCAACATCCAATGGATCATCGAAAAAACAAGAGAGTTCCAGAAAAACATCTATTTCTGCTTTATTGATTATACCAAAGCCTTTGACTGTGTGGATCAACATAAACTGGAAAATTCTGAAAGAGATGGGAATACCAGACCACCTGACCTACCTCTTGAGAAATTTTATGCAGGCCAGTAAGCAACAGTTAGAACTGGACATGGAACAACAGACTGGTTCCAAATAGGAAAAGGAGTATGTCAAGTCTGTATATTGTTACCCTGCTTATTTAACTTATATGCAGAGTACATCATGAGAAACGCTGGGCTGGAAGAAGCACAAGCTGGAATCAACATTGCCGGGAGAAATATAAATAACCTCAGATATGCAGAAAGTGAAGAACTAAAGAGACTCTTGATGGAATTGAAAGAGGAGAGTGAAGAAGTTGGGTTAAAGCTCAACATTCAGAAAACTAAGATCATGGCATCCGAAATAGATGGGGAAACTGTGGAAACAGTGTCAGACTTTATTTTTATGGGCTTCAAAATCACTGCAGATGGTGATTGCAGCCATGAAATTAAGATGCTTACTCTCTGGAAGGAAAGTTATGACCAACCTAGACAGCATGTTAAAAAGCAGAGACGTCACTTTGTCAACAAAGGTCTGCCTAGTCAAGACTATGGTTTTTCCAGTGGTCATGTATGGATGTGAGAGTTGGACTAAAAAGAAAGCTGAGTGCCAAAGAATTGATGCTTTTGAACTTTGGTGTTGGAGAAGACTCTTGAGAGTCCCTTGGACTGCAAGGAGGTAGCCTCTGATTAAAAGAAACTAATTAATTAAAATAGAGAGAGTTGTGAGTTATGTTTATTCAAGGACCTTACTGAGGATTATAACCTAGGTGACAGGCCATTCAGATATCTGTGAGGAACTATTCCAAATAGGTAAGGGAGGAACCAGGACTTATAGGAGTTTTTTTCTGAAACATATAGTCAAACTACAAAAATTACTGCTAATCTCTAAAATCAGACATGTCAAGTTACTGATTTTAGTGCTTTTCTATGTATGGGAAGATGCAAGAGTCTGGGATCATTGCAATTATTCCTTAGATATGCATCTTAACCATCTAGGGCTAATATCCTGCTCTTTTTCTGCATCCTGAATTCTCCTCAGGACACCTATAGTGGCTGATGGCTTAACAACTTGATGGTGGACAACATTCCCTGTCTACTAGAACGGCATGCAGCACTTTTTTTTAATCTTCACTTCAATAATACACAATAAAAATTCTTGTGCTCAGATGATTGTTCTCAAGTTTGTGCATAAATATTGTCAATAATTCAGTGATAGGGAGGAATTTATAAACTTTATTGTCATTTGAGTGTGTGTTCAGCTGCTCAGTCACGTCTAACTCTTCATGACCCTATGGACTGTAACCCACCAGGATCCTCTGTCCATGGAATTTTCCAGGCAAGAATACAGGAACAGATTTCTATTTCCTTCTCCAGGGGATCTTCCTGACCCAGGGAAGGAACCTCTGTCTCCTGTGGTTCCTGCATTGGCTGCCAGATTCTTTGCCACTGGGAAAGCCCCTTTACCTGGGGAAGCCCTTTATTGTCATTCAAATAAGAATGAAAAGTAGATTTGTCTCTTCTTTTTGGCAAGTACTATTCTGATAATGTATTATAATATAGCACAGGGACTTGTAACTAATCCTATACATTTTGTCAATGGTTTTTTTTGTTTGTTTGCTTTTTTTTTTTTTTTTCAGGGCAGTTGTTGAGGTTACATTTTTTTTTTTTTTTCATTTATTTTTATTAGTTGGAGGCTAATTACTTTACAGTATTGTAGTGGGTTTTGTCATACATTGTCAATGGTTTTAACGGAAGTTTTAGGTTGATTTTCTACATGAACATAAAAAAGGGAGGAAATCCCTACCATATTTTCTAATTCTGATTACTTAATAATGCTCAGACTACTCAGCTGATTGAAATGTTTTTTTGAAAAAAAATTATATATTCATAGGAAATAGCCAAGATAATACAGAAAGGTTCCATTTATCTTTAATATCATTTTCCCAATGGTTGCAAATTAAATAATTATAGCACAATATCAAGAGTAGGAAGTTGACATTGGTAAAATGTGTATTATAATTCTAAGGATTTTGTCACATGTGTAGCGTCACTGACTCTTCATTTCAGTTCAGTCGCTCAGTCGTGTCTCACTCTTCGTGACCCCAGGGACTGCAGCACTCCAGGCATCCCTGCCCATCACCAACTCCCGGAATCTACTCAAACTCATCCCCATGGAGTCAGTGATGCCATCCAACCATCTCATCCTCTGTCGTCCCCTTCTCCTCCTGCCTTCAATCTTTCCCAGCATCAGGGTCTTTTTAAATGAGTCAGCTCTTTGCATCAGGTAGCCAAAGTATTGGAGTTTCAGCTTCAACATCAGTCCTTCCAATGAATACTCAGGACTGATTTCCTTTAGGATGGACTGGTTGGATCACCTTGCAGTCCAAATGACTCTCAAGAGTCTTCTCCAACACCACAGTTCAAAAGCATCAATTCTTCAGCACTCAGGTTTCTTTATAGTCCAACTCTCACATCCATACATGACTATTGGAAAAACCATAGCCTTGACAAGATGGACCTTTGTTGGTAAAGTGTCTTTTTATTTCATGGCTGCAGTCACCATTGGCAGTGATTTTGGAGCCCCCCAAAATAAAGTCAGCCACTGTTTCTACTGTTTCCCCCTCTATTTGCCATGAAGTGATGGGACCGGATGCCATGATCTTGGTTTTCTGAATGTTGAGTTTTAAGCCAACTTTTTTACTCTCCTCTTTCACTTTCATCAAGAGGCTCTTTAGTTCCTCTTCCCTTTCTGCCATAAGGGTGGTGTCATCTGCATATCTGAGGTTACTGATATTTCTCCCAGCAATCTTGATTGCAGCTTGTGCTTCTTCTAGCCCAGCATTTCTCATGATGTATTCTGCATATAAGTTAAACAAACAGTGTAACAATATCCAGCCTTGACATACTCCTTTTCCTATTTGGAACCAGTCTGTTGTCTCATGTCCAGTTCTAACTTGCTTCCTGACCTGCATACAGGTTTCTCAAGAAGCAGGTCAGGTGGTCTGGTATTCACACCTCTTTCAGATTTTTCCAGTTTATGGTGATCCACACAGTTAAAGGCTTTGGCATAGTCAATAAAGCAGAAATACATGTTTTTCTGGAACTCTCTTGCTTTTTCTATGATGCATTGGATGTTGGCAATTTGATCTCTGGTTCCTCTGCCTTTTCTAAAACCAGCTTGAACATCTGGAAGTTCACAGTTCACATACTGTGAAGCCTGGCTTGGAGAATTTTGAGCATTCTTTACTAGCATGTGAGATGAGTGCAATTGTGCAGTAGTTTGAGCATTCTTTGGCATTCCCTTTCTTTAGGATTGGGATGAAAATGGTTCTTTTCCAGTCCTGTGGCCACTGCTGAGTTTTCCAAATTTACTGACATATGAGTGCAGCACTTTCACAGCATCATCTTTTAGGATTTGAAATAGTTCAACTGGAATTCCATCACCTCCACTAGCTTTGTTCGTAGTGATGCTTCCTAAGGCCCACTTAACTGCACATTCCAGGATGTCTGGCTCTAGGTGAATGATCACACCTTTGTGATTATCTGCGTCATGAAGATCTTTTTTGTATAGTTCTTCTGTGTATTCTTGCCACCCCTTCTTAGTATCTTCTGCTTCTGTTATGTCCATACCATTTCTGTCCTTTATTGAGCCCATCTTTGCATGAAATGTTCCCTTGGTATCTCTAATTTTCTTGAAGAGATCTCTAGTCTTTTCTATTCTATTGTTGAGTTTTGCTTTGCTTCCACCCTTGGCTATTGTGAATAGTGCTTATTGTATGAATATGGATGTGGAAGATTTAGGTGTAAGCTTTATAATGAAATTTGTGATCCATTTTATTTTTGCAAAACATGTGTGGTTTAAGATGAGGCTCATCATTTGGATAATCAATTCCTCCAGCAACATTTGCTGAAAGACTCTTTGGCAGTACTTGTATGGGGCTATTTCTGATTTCTTTATTCTGTTCCATTTTTCTGTATATCTGTCCTTCTGTCAGTACCACACAGTCTTGTGTAACAGTTGTGTAATAAAACTTAAAATTAAATGAAGCAATTCCTCCAACTTTATTCTGATTTTTAAATAGCATTTCAGCTTTACTTTTTCCCTTTCCAAATAAATTCTAGAAAAATTTTGCTTTATTTATTTATTGTTTAGTAAATATCTTCAGGATACAATTTTATTGTATTTTAACATATAAATCTGTATATCACTCAGAGAAATGGCACTCCTAATTTCTTTTGATTTACATGGCATGTATTTCCATTCTTTTACTTTACTGTTTTATCATTCCGTTTTCTTTTTCTCGCATTCCTGTGGGTTACTAGAACATTGCTTTACACTCCATTTTGATTTTTCCATAATGGCTTTATATATCTTTGTTAGTTGTTTCTCTAGGTATCATATTATAATCCATAATTTATTACAGTTTACTGATGTAGATGTTTCACCAGTTTGAGTGAAGTATAGAAACTTTATCTTCTCTTACATCCCTTTATACTTCTGTTTATAATGAAGGATATTAAATATTTTCTCTACATTTGCACTACATTGACAACCAGATCAGGAAATGTTGTGACTTGTGCTTTAATAATCAAAAATAAAAGAGAAAAGTCAAAGGGAAAAGAAAGTCTACTATATTCGCTGATATTTTAACTCTTCCCATTATTCTGTTTATAATATTCCAGAATTTCTTCTTTTATAATTCCTGTCTCCTCAGAGAACTTCTTTTAATCATTCCTTTAGGGTCGGTCTGCTGGTGACAAAGTTTTTTAGTTATGCCTCATTGAGAATGTCTTGATTTCTACTTCATTATTGAAGGATCATTTCACCAGACATAGAACACTAGATTTACAGAATTTTGAGCATTTGAAAAATGCTCTGACACTTCCGTCCTTCATGGTTTTCGGTAAAAAAAATCTGCTATCATTCATCTTTTTCCTCAGTAAACTGTTTCTGTATTGCTGCTTTCAAGATTATTTTTTTATTCTTAGTTTTCACAGCACTGATTAGTGTGTCTTGGCATAGATTTCTTCAGGTTTTTGGTTTGTTATTTGCACAGCTTCTGGAATCTGTTGGTTTATGTCACTTGCCACATTTGCGGAAAGTTTTAGCCATTATTTATTTCTCGGAGTACTTTTTCAGTGCTACTATTTCCCTTTTCCTTCTGGCACTCAAATGACACAAATGTTTATCTTTTGTTGTCATCCCACAGGTCCCGAAGGCTCTATGTTTTTTTAATCTACATTATCTATGTTGTTGATTGGGCAATTTCTGTTGTTGTCTTCAGTATCATTGATTTGTGCTTCTGTCACCTCCACCCTGCTGTTGAGCTTACCCATTAAGTCTTTTAAAATTTCAGATATTGCATTTTTCAGTTGTGAAATTTCTATTTGGGTTCTCCTTATATCTTCTATTTATTTTCTGATGCTTTCTGTTATTTTTACATTTGTTCATAAATGTTCACTGGACATTATCATCATATAATTCTATTTTCATCTTGATATTAGCATCTGTGGATTGTTCTTATTCAAAGAGAGATGTTGATGATTTGTGATATAACAAGTGAGGCTTTTATTGAAATTTGGATTCTTTAGGTACTGTGAGACACTTCAGTGCGGAAAGATTACTGTCAGGAAGAGTCGGAAATGTGAATTCTGTTGCCTTCACTGACATCTAAGGAAGGAGGGGTACCTTGCTCCTCTAGGATAGAAGTGGGCGTTCAGCCTTCCACCAGGAGTGAGGAGGGGGCCTTGTTATCCTTCCAGGTGTTACCCCCCCAGGTGGGGTAAAATCTCCCCGCTCAGCTTTAGGTGCTGGTTGTGCGGGTGGGGCCACAGTGGGAGTGTTTGGCTGGAGTGGAACAGTTACTATCTAAATGTTTTTCTGCCTTACTAGATTCTTTCTTTCATGGTTCTTTGGCTAAAGAGAGAGTTTCCTGTATCTGAACTCACTGATATTTCCAGGCTGTTGGCTTCTGTAGCACCTCGTCTGGGATATATGAGGCAACCAGAAAAATCAGGAATCTCATTGGTGTGTCATACCTTGTGTCCCAAAGTTCCTAGTTGGTCTGAGTTCTTCTCTCCACATTTCAGAATATTTTACTGGTTTTTTAATAAGGCAAAATGTTGTTAGCTATATTTAGGGAGCAGGATAGGGGAAAATATGTCAACTACATCTTTCCAGAAGTGGATCTCCCCAATCATTGTTTGTTTGTTTAATCTAGTCACTACCCAAATACAATTACTCACCCCCCTTTAAACTGACCTAAAATGCTTTACAACACAAACACTTATTAGCCATTTGTCATTTTAATATGTATATATAATGCAGTTGAGTCAAGTATAATATATAGTGAAATATATTATTATCCTCCTTAATGAGTTTTTCTTTTTGCCTTAACTGTTAGGATCATTAAAATGCTCTATTTGGAATATTGATTCTCTTTTGCAGCAGTAGACATTTATGTAGATTACAAATTTTGAAATATTTTGTAAACAGTTTTACTAAAATCAATTGAAAATGACATTGCAATGTTGAAAAAAAAATTTTGTGCAGGACAAATATGTCCCATACATTAATTCAATTTAAATGTCCATTAATGTCAAGGCCACTGTTGTCTTTTTTATTTCTAAATATATCTTGGTATGTTTTGAAAATTCCTTTCTAACTTCCTATTTGATGTGTCAAAATACAGAATCCCAGCTGTAGGTACACTTTTTTGGTTGGACTTGGGAAAGGTGAATTGTTTTACAAGACTTGAATCTCCTGTGTGTATAATTTTTAAAAGTCAGTGTTTTCTATTATCTAGTGCCTTTAAATTCACATTTAAATAATTAAAAATTTAAAATACAGTATATAATGTTTAAATTTTTAATTCAGAGTACATTTTATTGAATTTAATTACATATTAGGCATATCCTTTGAGTTAACACAACAAAAAATTTAAACATTCTAATACAAACATTTTCTGTACCGTCTACATAATGCAAAATGGCATTAATGAGAATTTAGACATACATGTTAAAAAAAGAAAACCACAATTATTTGGAAATATGCCATAATAAATCCATGGTCCTTGATTTTTTTTTTAAAGTAAAATTTATGGACAAATTTCTATCTTAAAAGACACAAAAGCAGTTCATGTAATCATACTGTGTGATATTTTTATAGCATTATGTAGCATTACAGTTAATTACAAATACTATTAAATCTAATAATTTCATTTGTTTATCAAATAATCTTTAAAAAATAATTTGTGCTAATTATATTCTGAAGTAAATTACAAATTAAATAGCAGAATCAACTTTTATGAACAAAAGTGCTTAAACATAATAGATAACACACCAAATAATACAAGGACTTTAACCAATACTCTAAACAAGTTTCACTAGCTTTCTCCCATTTAGGACATGAGGAATGAAGAAATAGATGTTATAGGTCAATCACATGATTAAAAGTAATTTTGACAATATTAGTCATGAGTAAGCTTTACTGATTTCATAAATATTATAAAGGCATAATCAGGCATTCCTGACTTATTGAGAATCATACAGATATTATCATTATGACACATTAATCATGAAGATAAGCAAATCCAAAGAATTGTCCAGTTCATTTCACAGGCCATCAAAAATACAACTTTGCTTCCTAGCTTCTCTTACAACTTGTGAATCACATTTTTTAATGCTGATACATTTTAATCATAGTACTGCTGAAAAGTAATAAATCTTTAAGCTTACTAAATTGTCTCATAGACATCTCACCTAGCATTTACTAAGGACAGTTCTTTCCCTGAAGGTGAATTTCAAAGTGTTTATTATTCAGATTTACAGATGTTACTCCTGTGCCTAGGCTAGATTATCCATTCAATTCTTCGCTCCTACCTACAGGTTAAAAATGTGACTTACCATCTGTTTTCCATTTGTCCTGATAAAATTATACATAGCTCTTTCTTTCATTCTCATTGTTTGGATGATAAATTTTATGGTCACACTAGTTATTAGGAAGTAAAATTAGGGAAAAAAATTAAGACTCTCCAAACAAGCAAAAATATATTGATTCCTTAGCACCACTGCAGGGATAGCATAAATATGCCACAGCATAGGTTCTATAAGCCTTAAGAATAAAATTATGGAACTTATTATTTAACTAACCATCTAAAGAAGTCCAATTTTTTTTAATGACAGTTTATAGATAATAGCCTGATTTTTCTAAGACTCTCCTTAGTAGAAGGCCAAAGTTGTTCACCATGGTTGTTTAACCTAGACTCTTAAGGAGAACTCCTTGAATTTCAATTCCCAGTCCAAATACTTCATCTCTCAAGCTTGTTTCCTCATGTATAGCAAAGTATGTAATAGTTTCTATAGCATAAGATGATGTGGAAATTAAATGAGATAAAACATTTCAAAGTATTTAGCACAGTACCTGTCACATGCTAAGTACTCAACAAATGTGAGTCATTACCATTTAACAATATGATATACCATCAATAAAGAAATCAGTTGATAAGCTGCACATGTAACTGACCTTCCAGATATACTGCAAATACATTCCTAAATATCATGTGAAAGAAATACACATAGGATTCCAGTTTTCTTTATATCTCTGCTAGAGAAGATAAATTCAGTTAATTAATCAAATTCAAAGTAGATAACATACATATGTATAATTTAAGTATCCAAAATAATTGAGTCATTCATCTATTTTTCATTCATTCAATAAATATTAATTCAGAGAAAGCTATAATAGGTCAGTGTGCCTTTTAATTAATACTAGAACACACACTTTTGAACTTGCTCCCACCTAAAAATCTTAATAGGAAGTACCTAATTCATTGCAAAACCTGTTCCATTAGAGAAGATTCATTTTCTATAAAGAAGTAGATTCAGTAAATAATTTTGCATAAATCTGCTTAAATGCCTCAAAGATGAAAACCCAGGAAGTATGTGAGCAGAACTGACATTCTTTTTGATGTATTTGATTATCAAATACAAACTTACAGAGACCAAAGTAAAGACAAACTTACAGGGACCAAAACTAAACAATGAAAGTTTTCTAAAAAATATATTTAAGATAAATTTTTGAATTGGATTCTGAGATATTCTAAGGGACTATGAGGTATTGGCAGGGAGGAGGAATAAGAAAGGTAGTGGAGTGGACACTAATATCTACAGTGCCATGCAGAGAACTACAAATTGCTAAAATTCTTTATATATATATAAAGTCAATACATTACCTTAATGAAATAAAGGATAAAAATAAAATTAACATTTGCACTACCCATAAAAAATAAAGGACAATGGGAATTTAGATAAGTTGAAAGCCTGTATAATACCCTGTATAATAGTTTAGGAATCAGAACTCTCTTTGCTCATTATTACACATTATTAAAATTCAACAGAAGTTTTTATTATATTGCTACTATTTTTCAAAGAAGTGGAAGCAAACACTGAAGTTATAAAGGATTGGTTTATCTTTGTTAAAATATTTTGTTTCACTTCTGATGTCACAATTTAGATTGTTCTTCTAAAAATAAGTATAAATTTATAAAATTTTATTTTTACCTATACATTTATCCATTCACTACACACTTCATGACCTCTACAATGTATCTTCTCTGTGGTAGGTATAGGACAAGCAAATAAAATCAGAATCCAAGAAGGAACATATGTATATGTATAATACAGGTAAATAAGCACAAAAAATAGGGAGTTATTTGAGCACATATGATGGTACACAGTCAACTGGGAATGAGGGATCTGCCAGGAAGTCGCCGATTCAAGTCTTGAAGGCTAAACTTGAGTTCATCAAAGGGGAGGAGCACAGGGGCAGCATTCTGAATAGACTCTCTCTTTGTCAAGGCTAAATCAAGACAGTGGGGAAAAACTGCAGCATTAAGATATGGCAAAGGGGAGCCTATAGAGGTCTGTCATGGGAACTGGGACATTATGCTCCATAGTGAGAGTTGTGTTTTAGAAATATGGCCTGGCAGCAATGCTAAAGAGGCATCTCAGGTGGTTCCGTAAAGAACCTGCCTGCCAATGCAGGAGATGTGGGTTCAATCCCTGAGGTGGAAAGATCCTCTGGAGAAGGAAATGGCAACCCACTCCAGTATTCTTTCCTGGAAAATCCCATGGACATAGGAGCCTGGTAGGCTACAGTCCATGGCGTTGCGAAGAGTTGGACACGACCGAGCAACCAAGTGCACACACACACACAAAGCAATGCACAAAATGGATTAACAGTAGATGAGGCAGATGTAGGAAAATCAAGACCTTAGCTGTTGCAGCTGGTGAGCATGGGGGTAGGGGAGGCAATGAGTGGATTGATGAGGCCAAAGGAACAGAGATTCATGACTAATAAATATTAGTTCACAGAGGAGAAGAAAATGGCACTGTGAACTTTAGGTTTCAGCCTGGGTAACTACATGCTAAGAAAAAAGAAAAGAAAGACTACAAAGTGAAGATTTATATTAAAGCATAAACTGAACATGAAAATACCTGGGAATTTTAAGACATCATTAAATCTACTTAATATGCAGCAAAACTCTGTTAGCTGGAAAGATGAATAGAATTTCCCAAGGTGTCTAATATATAAACATGGCGTAATTTTCCGACTTCAGCTTTTCTGCTTTCTTAGTCAATTTACAATTGGTCATTTTTAGTTAATCCATTCATTTCCATGAGGTTACTTAATGGAAGCATTCCATTTTTTAACCTAACAGTGGTGAAATAATTTTCTGGAGGTTCTCCAGAGAGACTCTGAAAAGTCAAAATTCAACTTTAATTTCCTGAGTACCTTTTCTGCTTAAAGTTCCTTTATTTTCAAGGAAAAATAGCAAACACTGACATTTAAAATTTCAATTTACTACATAAATATTTCAGATTATTTTACATTGGGACAGCAATTTTTCTGCCTGAGAATCATTTTAGTCTAAATAATGGTGGCGAAATAGAAGAATACATACTTCACATGAGCTACAAATTGTATAGGGATTTGTATATATCTAGTCACAAATGCATTTGAATTGGATTTAGTCAAAAAGCGAGTCTGACTAATTTTTCATTGAATTCAAATTGTTCAGATTAAGTGAACTGCTTGGTTGCCATCACAGAGATACCACCCAAGATCATTTTGTCAAATTAATAATTAACCAAACCAAAACAAATGCGTGGCTTGTGGCTCTGAGACAAGAATATGATGAAACCTGTCATTACTTAAATGATGTAGTCTATTCAATAAAACTTTTGTGGATAGTTCACATGTTTTATGCAAAACAGTGCTGCAACAAACAGAAAACCTTCCAAGTCACACTTCATGTGTATTATTCATACTAGTAATATTTTAACATTAGTTAAGATGCCATATAAAGCATAATTTTTTACTATCTCAATTTTATTATAATTTTTTCAACCAGAATATCATACAAATTTCCATAAAGCATTTTTTTTCAAATAATTGAACTTCTCTTTTTCAAGCATTAATCCCCTAGGTCACCAAGACTGTGGATTCTTCACCACCATTCCAAACCGTCCCTCTTTGCCTGTAATTGTTCTGATCCCTGCTGCACTGTGAGCTGGGGGACAGTGGACTCATAAGCACCAAGGACCCCCCAGCAGGCTTCACATATTGTCTTCAACCTAACCTAGTATCCTGCTGCATGATACCAATATTCCATTCAAAGCCACTGACAACTTTTGATGTCTCTTCAGATTTCATTCGACTTGGCTACAATGAGTTTTATAAGATAGTTTAGTTATATACACAACAGAAAGCCTAAGGCACTGGCAACAACGTAGAACAACTTTAATACTTCTTGATTTCAGACAAAGGCATTAGTATTATAATCCACTAATGATGCTTTTTGAGATATTTAGCCAGCCATGGATAACACCATGAAACACAGAAGCATGCCTATAGCAGTGAGACATCATGTCTATGTGAACCTTAATCCTACATCAACAACAGCTGTAACTGAAGAAATCCAAAACCCACAGCTTAAAATAAAAAATGCTCTCTAGGAAGTCTAAGAATCACTTTAGCTTAATGTGGGGAAACAGTGGAGATGAGTGGAATGAGACTGAGAAATTTGCTTCTGTGGTGATGGAGAATCGGGGCAAGTGTATGGTTTTATTTCTTTGCCTTCAACCAATGTTTTCATAGGAAAAGTACGTTTTCCTTGTGGTGACTGCACAGTAACCATCATTAACAAAGGTAGAAAGTGCTAATTTCCCCTTGATGACACTTCTTTTCAGTATGACTGAAGAATGAACTTTACATGAAATTATTACAAATACTTCTACACCTAGTAAACATGATTGGGGAAAAAACCTTTTAAGACAAATGGCAAAGCTTTGTTTTTAATGAATTCTTTGGTTATAAACAGGTCTTGAGTGACATTCACTCTGTGTACTATTTAGTTTTGCTGGTGTCTGTTCTGCATGTCCCTTAAGGACTGGAATGAAATTAATTATCCTGGGTTATAGCTCATAGCACATACTTAATACAATTTACCTTGCTTTATTGTAAAATACAGAATGAAAATATATCTGTAGATCTGAAATTGCATATATTATTTACAAAGCTACTACTGAGCATTTTACATAAACTTTTCATCCTTTTAAAAGTAAAAAATCACACGTTCTTAACAAGAAGCAGAAATAAAGCTGAAATGCAAACTCTCTGTACGTCTTCCTGGGACTCTTGACATGATGTTTGTCCCTCACTGGCCCATGGATTCCTGAGTTACATAAAGCATAATGAAACATAATTAGCACATCCTGGTTATTCTGTAACAAATTATCATTTTAGCAAAGCAAAAATTTCTGGAAGGAGGTGATACAAAATTGCTAAACCAAACAGTTCCTAAATACTCAAGAGAAACATGATGAAATAAGGAAATTTTGATCCTTATCAGTAAAGAAATAAAACTAATATTGATTCATTCACAGACTAGATGTGTAGGAATATGTGAGAATAAAATAGGAGAATCCAGAAAAACTGAAACAGAAAAAAAATAAGACTACATAAAAAGTTATAAAATAACTGGGCCTGTGGTGACAGAAGAAAAAAATGTATATCTGCAGTGCAACAGATTCACTTTTAGATTGGTTGTTACATGTTCTCTGGTGGAAAAAGGATGCCATTTATTTACTGTGTAACTAGTATATTCTCCTATAATATCCAAGCACATAGTGAATGACTAGGTCTTTTATGAAACTAAAAAAACGAGATGGATTAACAGGCTGTGCATATTGAATTTTACGTTTTATTTAGAAGGTAAGCATTTGGAAGCAACTTACATTTTTCCTGTGCCTAGGGCCACTATTTTCTATACCATTGCTATCATCCAATTTCCTGTATAGAAAACAAAAAAGGAAATTACTATATGTTTACACTGCATCAGACTAAGTCAGTACACCATCTATATCACAGCCATCAAGTTAAAATATGAGGTCAATACAGATAGGATTTATTCTTGCTAAAAATGGTGTTTAACTCATAACGTTGATTTTATTTGCATGCCATTGCTTGGAGAGGAACCATTACCACAGCTGAGTGACAAAGGCCTGTTTATTTTATGCAGAGAGAACTGCCTTTCCCCAAGCGTGAGTGAAGGCTTCAGTATATGGCCTAACATATGTTGCTTTGACCGATCAAGATAATAGCCACTCTAGAGGTCAGCCAGTATGTAGATAAAGGTGCTATAATCCAACATGTTTATACACTAAACTAGAGGTTAAGCATGGCTCTTTGTCTCCTCAAAGTGCATCAGAATAAGACCACAACGTGGGCTCCAGATTCTTAAGAAAGACTAAACCAGGTCACAAGGGTACATAATTAATACCCTTCTAGATCTTATGGGCAGGCTTGAGCGTATTAAACTAGTCTCACCAGATAATAAATTCAACCATATAATCAGTTACATCAAAATTGCGAGGAGGAGTTGTAGGTAAAATTGTGTGGATTAAATATCTTGGTGGATCAATTAATTAGCTCTTAGATAAATTAGATAAATTAATGAGCTCTTCACTGAACTGTTTGAAATGAGTAGCTTATTATACTCCTCCTACTATTTTTAAAAGTCATTTTAAAAGTCATTCATTCTTTTAAATGAATGCCTGGTATCTAAACACATATATAAGCATCAAATATAAAATATATTGATAAACAATATTCTCTTTAAAGACAAATTTATCTCCTAAACTAAAAATTTTTAAAAAAGCATTGGTGAAAGGCTGCTCTAAATGAGTCCAAGTGCCCTTCATACTTGTATTAAATCTAAAGATACTAACAAAACCTAAAGATGAGAAATGTGACTGCAAGGAAATGGAGGGGAACACTGGGGAGGCTGAGCTGGGAGAACAAAAGAATCCAGGCAAGGGAATAATTGTTTCAAATATCTGAGTAGCTGTCATGTTGTTCATGATTCCAAGTGCAAGAAAGTTAATCAGTACATGCAAATCAGAAAGATAACATGTTCAAATTAATACAAACAAGTTCTCCAGAAAGAGGTTCACATCCTTTTCAATCATAAGAGTCTGATTCTAAGACTAACAGTTTTTGTTGTTTTTTTTTCCCCTTATCTGGGGTTATGGAACTCTTGATATAATTATTGTATGCCCTGACTTTAGAAACTTGTGTCCTGTTAATTTGAGTGAAGTGAGTAAAAATAACTATTTGAATAATGTCTATGAATATACGCATGACAACTATCCACCCTGGTCTTGCTATTTAACTGTGGTTATAGCGCTCACACCTCAAAGCTCGTCTTGACTGACAAAGATAGACTCCAAGTGTCCATTTGGGCTGGTAATAGTTGCTCAGGCTTCCCTTTTCCTAGGTTTCTTTTGGCTGCTTTACTCTGGTCTCATTTTCCAGACCCTGGCTCTAATACTTGAACTTCAAACCCAATTTCGGGCAACTCCCTCAGCCCAGTGGAGCTGGGCGCCACTCTCAGTTCCCTGGCATGGTGGAACCAACAACTCCCACTGTCACCAAACCAAATGACGTCACTGGTAATTTTCTTTCTAGTTCTCCTCCTGCTCAGCTCAACTCTAAACAAGGGGGACTGTAAAAGAAATAGTGACACAATTTGTGTTCTCAGAAAAATAATAACAAATAGAATCTTAGGTCAGTGATTTTCAACATGACAGAGAATCAAACTCAGTGATGGAGACTTTAAAGAAACATAGATGCTCAGGCATAGAAGGCATTCCATAACCAAAGCTTACGCTAAGCACTTTTACACAGATAAAGTCATTTAATCCCGAAGCCTTATGTGGTAATGTCATTAAACCCATTTTGTCAAAGAGAAAACGGAAGTACAGCGAGGTGTTGCAGACAGGTAAATGCCACTCTTCACCACAAATGGACATGTGCAGAAAATAGCACACAATATACTCCTGTACCTTTTTTTCCTCTAACTGCAAACATTTTATTTAATATCATATTTATCTGTATTTTATTCAAGGGAAAATTATTCTATAAAAAATAATACTTACAGCTCTTCACCTTGTTCAAATTCTTTCCCATCATCTGTGTAACAAAAGAAGAACTTAACTGTAAGGCTGGTTTATTATTCTTGTGGAACATATATGCTCAATTCTACTTTCCCCTGGATTCTCTATCCCTGACTGCCCATGCTGTGAGAGGCGACAGCGGCACGTCTGCCGTGTCCACTCCTCCCCCGCTCTCCTGACTTGCAGCTTTGATCAAGCAAAACACTGGCTTCCCTGATGGCTCCGTGCATAAGGAATCCACCTGCAATGCAGGAGACATGGAAGACACGGGTTCAATCCCTGGGTGGGGAAGATCCCCTGGAGAAGGACATGGCAATCTGCTCCAGCATTCTTGCCTGGAAAACCCCATCAACAGAGGAACCTGGCTGTTTACAGTCCACTAAACACAAGGTACATGCTGAGGTATAACTGACAAAAATTGATCAAGCCTAGTCTAGTGCCTGGGATCATCAAAAATAGCACTGACTGACTTGTAATTATTAAAGTTACTAAACAGCACAAAATAGGGAAAAATACAGAATGCAAGATAAATTTTCCTAGGGGGCCAATGGTTTCTCAATCTGTAATCCATCAGGAACAGGCTATGAAAACAGATCTGGCAGGCAATGTCTCTTTCATGAGAATTGAAAAATGTTTGATAAAACATTTTTAAAAATGAGTTATCTAAGTAAAAGAATAACTGCTTATCTTTGAGATCTTTTCTATTAAGTTATCACAGAATTTTCTAATATTCTAGTACCAAAGCATGTTATCACTTAAGTGGTGTGTTGGTACCAGTAACACCAAAGAAAGGGGGATAAAAGGCATATTTTAACACTAAAGCTTTTTAGGAAGTTGAAAAAAGAAGTCCATCAATATAAGCTCCTAGCTCACAGTCATCAGTGATATTAACATAAATACCACTACAAATAACAAAAGTTAGGTTTTTTCCCCCAAAACTCTAAAGCCGCTGTAATGTAGTAAGTCATAACATGAAAATGTTATCTGAAAAAAGAAATCTTACCTGAGGGCTTCTTTTTCTTTTGAGTATACATTTCAAAAAGCAGAATAATAGTCACTAAGAGAACAACCTCAGCAACTATTGCACAAAATGCTTTAAGGGGTACCAAATAGCTGAGCACAACGAGTTCAACGTGTCCTTCACTCTCCCCTAACTCGAATATTGCATGGCACCAGTAAGTTCCCTGGTCATCCTCTGAAAGTTGCGTTATCTTCAGGCTTGTTTCATTAGCATGTTTTCTACTGATCACATGCTTATCATTCACTGGAACACCAATAGGAACCTAATATAAGGAGACATTAAAATCCATTCCTGTCATAGTGCATAAAAAATGTATGTCCTGAATGATCTAGTTTTGAGTGAAAGCTACAATACAGTACCAAGAAAACAGCTTACTAGCAAAAGGGCATATTGAAATTTGTGAGAAGTTATACATAACAGCCTTGTCTAACTCAATGAAACTATGAGCCATGCTGTGTAGGGCCACCCAAGATGGACAGGTCATGGTGGAGAGTTCTGACAAAACGTGGTCCACTGGAGACGGGAATGGCAAACCACTTCAGTATTCTTGCCTTGAGAACCCCATGAACAGTATGAAAAGGCAAAAAGATAGGACACTGAAAGATGAACTCCCCAGGTTGGGAGGTGCCAAATATGCTACTGGAGATCAGTGGAGAAATAACTCCAGAAAGAATGAAGGGACGAAGCCAAAGCAAAAACAACACCCAGTTGTGGATATGACTGGTAATGGAAGTAAAGTACAAAGCTATAAAGAGCAATATTGCACAGGAAACTGGAATGTTAGGTACATGAATCAAGGCAAATTGGAAGTGGCCAAACAGGAGATGGCAAGAGTGAACATCGACATTTTAGGAATCAGTGAACTAAAATGGACTAGAATGGGTGAATTTAACTCAGAAGACCACTATATCTACTACTGTAGGCAAGAATCCCTTAGAAGAAATGGAGTAGCCATCATAGTATACAAAACAGTCTGGAATGCAGTACTTGGATGCAGTCACAAAAATGACAGAATGATCTCTGTTCATTTCCAAGGCAAACCATTCAATATCACAGTAATCCATGTCTATGCCCCGAGCAGTAATGCTGAAGAAGTTGAATTGAATGGTTCTATGAAGACCTACAAGACCTTCTAGAACTAACACCCAAAAAAGGGGTCCATTTCATTATAGGTGACTGTAATGCAACAGTAGGAAGTCAAGAACTACCTGGAGTAACAGGCAAATTTGGCCTTGGAGTACAAAATGAAGCAGGTCAAAGGTTAACAGAGTTTTGCCAAAGAACGCACTGTCATAGCAAAAACCCTCTTCCAACAACACAAGAGACGACTCTATACATGGACATCACCAGATGGTCAATACTGAAATCAGATCGACTATATTATTTGCAGCCAAAGATGGGAGAAGCTCTACACAATCAGCAAAAACAAGACCGGGAGCTGACTGTGGCTTAGATCATGAACTCCTTATTGCCAAATTCAGACTTAAATTGAAGAAAGTAGGGAAAACCACTAAACCATTCAGGTATGACCGGAATCAAATCCCTTACAATTATACAGTGGAAGTGACAAATAGATTTAAGGGATTAGACAGACAGAGTGCCTGAGGAACTATGGATGGAGGTTCATGATACTGTACAGGAGGCAGTGGTCAAGACCATCCCCAAGAAAAAGAAATGCAAAAAGGCAAAATGGTTGTCTAAGGAAGCCTTAAAAATAACTGTAAAAAGAAGAGAATCTAAAAGCAAAGAAGAAAAGGAAAGATATACCCATTTGAATGCAGAGTTCCAAACAGAAAGGAGACATAAGAAAGCCTTCCCAAGTAATCAGTGCAAAGAAACAGAGGAAAACAACAGAATGGGAAAGACTAGAGATCTCTTCAAGAAAATTAGAGATGCCAAGAGAACATTTCATGCAAAGATGGGCACAATAAAGGACAGAAATAGTATGGACCTAACAGAAGCAGAAGACATTAAGAAGAGGTGGTAAGAATACACAGAAGAACTGTACAAAAAAGATCTTCATGACCCAGATAACTACAATGGTGTGATCACTCACCTAAAGCCAGAAATCCTGGAATGCGAAGTCAGGGGGCCTTAGGAAGCATCACTAGAACAAAGCTAGTGGAGGTGATGGCATTACAGTTGAGCTATTTCAAATCCTAAAAGATGATGCTGTTAAAAGTACTACACTCAATATGCCAGCAAATTTGGAAAACTCAGCAGTGGCCACAGGACTGGAAAAGGTCAGTTTTCATTCCAATCCCAAAGAAAGGCAATACCAAAGAATGTTCAAACTACCACACAATTGCACTCATCTCACACGCTAGTAAAGTAATGCTCAAAATTCTCCAAGCCAGGCTTCAACAATACATGAACCGTGAATTTATTGATGTTCAAGCTGGCTTTAGAAAAGGCAGAGGAACCAGAGATCAAATTACCAATATCCATTGGATCATAAAAAAAGCAAGAGAGTTCCAGAAAATCATCTACTTCTGCTTTATTGACTACGCCAAAGCCTTTGACTGTGTGGATCACAATAAACTGTGAAAAATTCTTCAAGAGATGGGAATACCAGGCAACTTTACCTGCTCTTAAGAAATATATATGCAGGTCAAGAAGAAACCGTTAGAACCAGACATGGAACAACAGACTGGTTCCAAATTGGGAAAGGAGTACGTCAAGGCTGTATATTGTTACCCTCTTTATTTAACTTATATGCAGAGTACATCATGAGAAATGCTGTACTTGATGAAGCACAAACTGGAATTAAGATTGCTGGGAGGAATATCTACAACCTCAGATATGCAGATTGTACACCACCCTTATGGCAGAAAGTAAAGAACTAAAGAGCCTCTTGATGAAAGTGAAAGAGGAGAGTGAAAAAGTTAGCTTAAAACTCAACATTCAGAAAACTAAGATCATGGCATCCAGTCCCATCACTTCATGGCAAATAAATGGGGAAACAATGGAAACAGGGAGAGACCTTATTTGGGGGGGTCTCCAAAATCACCTCCAATGCTGACTGCAGCCATGAAATTAAAAGACTCTTGCTCCTTGGAAGAAAAGCTATGAATAACCTAGATAGCATATTAAAAAGCAGAGACATTACTTTGCCAACAATGGTCCATCTAGTCAAAGCTATGGTTTTTCCAGTGGTCATGTATGGATGTGAGAGTTGGACTATAAAGAAAGCTGAGTGCAGAAGAATTGATGCTTTTGAACTGTGGTGTTGGAGAAGACTCTTGAGAGTCCCTTGGACTGCAAGGAGATCCAACCAGTCCATCCTAAAGGAAATCAATCCTGAGTGTTCATTGAAAGGACTGATGCTTAAGCTGAAACTCCAATACTTTGGCCACCTGATGTGAAGAACTGACTCAACTGAAAGACCCTGACGCTGGGGAAAGATTGAAGGCAGAAGGAGAAGGGGACAACAGGATGAGATGGTTGAATGCCACCACTGACTCAATGGACATGAGTTTGAGTAAGCTCTGGGAGTTGGTGATGGACAGGGATGCCTGGGGTGCTGTAGTCCATGGGGTCGCAAAGAGTTGGGCAAGACTGAGCAACTCTACTGAACTGAACTGCTGCATAGCTCAATTCTTATCAGAGTTTGACCTTTCAGAGGTAGCAAACAAAGGAAAAGGATACTTTTCGTTAAGTGCTTAGCACTGAGTATTTGAAACTACAGCATGCAAGTCATCATGGGTAAATATTCTATTGAAAGTAGACATACAGGAAAATTCCAGTCTTCCAGGCTTCATGTTAGAATCCCTGACTAGTTGTTCAAAGTACTTCCTCCTTCACAAGTGCAGGTATACATTCATTAAATCAACTATTAAGTTAATAAAGCTACTAAATTGATCATTCCTATTAAGGAAGCTCCCTGGTTCTTGACACTGGGAGCTCCTCAGACTGGAACGGAAATCTTCAGGCCTTTGAAGCTGATGTAGAAGGACTAGTAGACCTTCCTGTGAGTCTGGTAAAGAAGGTGGTTTGTATACTTTCTGTCTTTTCAAAGCTCAATTTCTCTGTTTTTCAGTCAATTCGGTTTCTGGAATTCACTGGGTTTTCTTCAGTCTTTTAAGATCCATACCAAGCTATTTGGGGGCTGATTTATTTAATCTATTTAAATTAACTTTTATTCTTATGCCATTTGCTGCCTTCATTGCTCTATCATTCAACTGCAGTGATCAATAAATTCTAATCAGAATACAAGTATTCTTGGAGATTATCTGATGAAGAACTGTGATTTTATTATTTGCCAAAAATTATATCAACCTGGCTCCCTGTGCACAGCATTGCCTGTGATCTCTCTACCTCAGGGCTGATAAATCAAAGCATTGCATGTTTAGTAGGCACCACAGGTAGAGTCTGATGCAGATGGTTCATGTACATTTAAAAAAACACTTGACCTAAAGTTTTGACTTGTACTCTCTTCGCTGCACTTTTCTTATATCCTAATATGATCCATGCTTGGGGCTAAATTGAGAGATACTTAGTAAGATGGAAAGAAGCACAGACTGTATTCTGAAAGTTCAATATAATTAGATTTGTCTATTTTTTGTCTAGTATGACATATGCGGGCTTCCCTGGTAGCTTAGCTGGTAAAGAATCCACCTGCAATGCAGGAGATCCCGGTTCAATTCCTAGGTCCAAAAGTTCCCCTGGAGAAGGGATAGGCTACCCACTCCAGTATTCTTGGGCTTCCCTGGTGGTTCAGACAGTAAAGAATATGCCTGCAATGCAGGAGACCTGGATTCAGTCCCTGGGTTGGGAGGATTCCTTGAAGGAGGTCATGGCAACCTACTCTAGTATTTTTGCCTGGAGAATCCCTATGGACAGAGGAATCTGGTGGGCTACAGTCCATTAGGTTGCAGAGAGTCAGACAGGACTGAAGCACTTAGCAGCAGCATGTTTTTCTTAATATCAGGTCTTTGAAAAGTCATTCATTTTTTAGTAGGAATTTAAAGTATCTGGCTTCCCTTAGGTCCCTGGAGGCCTAACAGAGGTCAATGACTCTAAAAGAACCCAAAACCTAAGTTTAAGTTACCTAATTTTCATTCTTTCCTTAAATAGTGCCACTATATTGCATTCCATCACAAATGTTTCCAGAGACAGAAGAAGGAAAGATAACATCTTTTTTTTTCAAGTTACTTTCATGAAATGATAAGGAAAAAAGAATCATTTCTGTTGGGGTTATACTTAAGCTTATCAACTAAAAATGAATTGTAACTTTCAGTGAATTTAAATAAATTGCTAAATGTAAAAACAAAGTACCAGCTAATGAAACATTGGGAGTATCTTCAGATGTATAATGTAAAGTGCTAAAAACATGAAACAACTCCATTCATCACTGCTCTTTCTCCATGATCATGTATTTAAGAAGAAGATAAGAGAAGTAGAAATAGTCCTAATAACTTTGAGTATAATGCAATCTTATTACTTATCAAATAAGTGTGTTTATTTTGTAAGCCAAAGAAATATTATCTTACCTGTACACTCCCATTGCCACCGTACCAGGTCCAATTTAAAGGAAGACAATCTTGACATTTACACATCAAGACAACTGAATCCCCCACGTAAGTGATCAATGGTTTGGTTTTTCCATTAACTTCAGGAACTAAGGAAAATGTAGAAATATACATATTACTAAAAAAGTCTGAATGGGGGGATGTATTTAAGTTGAATAGAATTTATCCTTTCATTTTTTCATTTATATATGATTTTCTTTCTGTAGTTTTAGTTCTATCTAAAATGAATCAATGTACAGTAGTTAGGACAGACCATTGTAGTAGGTATGTAGTGTAACGTAATTGTCAGTAGTATAGAAACAGAAGAAAGGTCTTCTATTATGAGCCCAATAACAGTTATAAATATTGTAATAAACTGTTACATACTTTGGATACGAAAGAAACTTCATGTTTTTCAAGTCTATTTTTTCATCCCACCTACTAAATTACTTTAGAACAAATATTTCTCTTAAAGTTTACCCTTAGATGGCACTTAAGTAAGGAGATAAATTTTTAGGATTTAAAATTCTTAGTTCATACAAATTTATGAAAAGGGTTGGAGAAGGTGAGAAGATGAGAAACAAACAATGGAAATTTAAGAGAGAAAAGAAAGAAAGAAAATGAGATGAAAAATTCTTACATGTGGTTTTGTTTAAAAAAAAAAACAAACCAAACACCTAATAGTCACTGCGATCATCATATTTCATAAAGTTAGAAGCAGATGCCATTAGTAACAGACTAAAACTGAGTACTGAATTTAGAAAAATTAAGTTTTAACGGTATGAATAATTTGGTATATGTGTGCTAAGTCACTTCAGTCATGTCCAACTCTTTACAACTCTATGAACTCTAGCCCTCCAGGCTCCTCTGTCCATGGGATTCTCCAGGCAATACTGGAGTTGGTTGCCATTTCCTTCTCCAGAATAATCTGGTAAGAAAATTAAAACAGAACAACATAAGCAAAGCAATAAAGGTCAACCAGTAGCCTCCATGATGAAATCAATTCCTTCTGATGGGCCTCAAGGGATGTATTAGAGAATGTACACTTACACTGGAGACAGAGACTTATCAACAAAGATGACTTTTGTTGATATTTTTTCTTTTACTAATTTTAGCAGGTTTTGTGTTTTGTTTTTCCTTTTTGTTGGTTTGCTAGCAGAGAGTGTTTGAAATTATGTGTACATTTTAATAATATTATGTTGACAAATTTTATAGATATTGTTTGCTATTCATTTGTTATCCTATTTTTAGATTTTATTTTGGGGAAGGTCAGGGTGGAAAATGGAAAGATCAATTTTAGTTGCTAAATTAGGTTTCCAGAATAAATACATTTTCTAAATGTTCTTGGCTTTCTACTACCCAAAGATAACTGAGCATTTTATGGATATGTGAATTATAAAGATGAGGAAGGGGAAAATAATCATAACTAGAAAATAAATTCTGACTTCTATATCCACTTGTTTGGGCTTCCCTGGTGGCTCAGACGGTAAAGAATCTGCCTGCAATGCAGGAGACCAGGGTTTGATCCCTGAATCAGGACGATCCCCTGGAGAAGGGAATGAAAACCCACTCCAGTATTCTTGCCTAGAGAATTCCATGGACAGAGAAGCATGGCGGTCTACAGTCTACGGGGTTGCAAAGAGTCAGACACAACTGAGCAACTAACACACACACACACACACACACACACACACCCCTCCACATAACCACATGTATAGGGGATAAAAATAGGGTTGGATTTCTTCACAGTTTGTCTTTAGGTGATTAATGTTATAGTGATGAATGTGGGAAGTCTTCCATTTTCCTTATGGTTTCACATGGGGCTAAATACAATTGCACACATCACCCTCTCCTTCATAAGTAAATCTGCCCAGCATAGTGTTGAATGAGGTACTGCTAAAAACAAAGAGATGCAAATGAGAAAGATATATCACCAGTGCAAATGTTCCAGAAATCTTAAGATGGCAGAGCAATCTGTAAGGCAATGATTACTATACCTATTATAACCAAGGAAACCTGTTTTGACAAGATGGAATGATGTACAATTTTACAAATGTGTGAACTGCTAATCATAATTTATAATCACCCCTACTAACAGTTTATAAGCACTTAGTAAGTACCACTAGGGTGCTCCTGAGGAAGGAGAGATGTGAAACATGTATGACTATTGTGACTGAGGTCATCCCAGTCACAAGAAACTGGTGAGCCGACCTTGCCAGAGAATATTCCGAGCACTCCTCCTGAGAGGCTACTAGTGTCCCATAGTCCCTTTTGGTCACCATGAGGCTGAGGGACTTTCAGGGAAATGTGGTCATTATTTGTCCATTTCAAAGACCAGATCATGAGTGTTTGAATTAGTCAGCACAATGTGACAGGGACGTGACAAACGTAAGATTTAGGTCCAGGAAATATCTGAGTTAGAATTATAGTTTCAGTGTTACTAGCGTTGAGGACACAGGTAGATTATACCCTCCCCTACAGTGTTACTGTAACACAGGAACACAATATGTAACGTTGCTTGGTATAGAGCAGTTGTTGTGGTTTAGTTGCTAAGTCGTGTCCAACTCTTTTGTGACTCCATGGACTGTAGCCCACCAGGCTCCTCTGTCCATGGGATTCTCTAGGCAAGAATACTGGAGTGGGCTGTCATTTCCTTCTCCAGTGGATCTTCCTGACCCAGGATCAAATCCACGTCTCCTGCACTGGCAGGCGGATTCTTTACCACTAAGCCACCAGGAAAGCCCTTGGTGTAGAGTGAGCACCACAAAATTCAAACTTTTGTTGTGTCCATGTACTGGTACTGCTCTTCTTAATAGAGCTTTCTTATAATTTACAATGCCCATGGCCTTCCTACATTAGCCAGCTTAATGGCGTGGATTATTGGCATGTGCAGGAAAGATTTCTAGGCTATGTGGAAGACAGAAGAAATAAAACATAGAATGAAAGAACTGGAAGTTCATCTGAATTCATTTCAGAACTTTAAGAATGTATACAAACACCCCTGAATGAGGAAAAGCATCCAAACGGAGTCCTTTACAGAACACCCAGCTCATCTGAGAAAGGTGATTAAAAGGGATTAAAATGATGGAAAATAAAAAATGAATTCACAGGGGACAAGGCCCAGAAGAATGAAAAAACAGTAGCTTTGAGATGCTGGTGGTGGTACCAATTCATCCTTTAGTAATATATATATTTAAAAACTTTGCTGTGAAGCTGTAAAACAAATTCTACTGCTTGAAAAACTCATTCAAGTCCTTGGCTAAAGCAGATGAATAAGTGTTTGTTTGTATAAGAATTACAATGTAAGTATAAATTAGAACAATTTAAATCAGGGGACCTAATTACCTCTCCTTTCCATAAAAAGAAATGAAATTGGTAAAAAGTTAAAAAGAAATTATTGTTTCCAGACCTATGTAGTATATGGAGCAGAAAGAATAAATTGAATAATGACTTTACATATTATTATAAAACCTAAGAATATAAAGGAAATGGCCCATTCAACACCTACTGAATTTAATAAGGCAGAATAAAGCAAGTAATACTTTGATATACCGTGAGTTAAATTTTTAAATACTATACACATGTGTCTTTTTATAATAAAAGTAAAGAGGGTATCTCTCATGTAAGTGTTCTTACTAGATCAAGTTATTTTTGTTATCCAGTTCAATTTCCTCAGTCTGTGGCTACCCCTTCAGGGCCATTTGTAGATCCAGACAGCACTCTTAATAGAAGAACCCATATAAGAAAACCAGAAGCAAAGCTAGCACCCAAGAGAAGACTGACCATACATACTGACATGAACATAAGAACTGTATTTTAAGTTCCTAAAAAATAAGACAATAACTTTAAACGTCACAATGTTAAAAGGTTTAATTTAGATTGAACCACAGAACATCATATTTTGTTTCATTTTTCTGATGGTAGAGCCAGTTTCCTCACGAGGCACTGGAGAAGAAGACAACAGAAGTCTGGGCAGTGGCTGGACTGAATTCCCTGGTGACCTCGGTATTAAATTCCCTACTCTCATTCAGCCCTCCAGTTTTTCAGTCCTGGGCGGCAGGCAGTGAGTCCTGGATGGGTCATATTCCAGGGCACAGATTGGGCCTTGTTTTCTAGGGCTAGGAATCTGGAGGTATAAATAACTCATTCTCATACTCAGCATGGTTTTTTTCTGGTTTGGGAGGGGCTCTCCTCCTATCTGGGGAAATAAGTACCAAATTGAGCTTGGACTGGGAAAGAGTAGGTGACTGCTTTGGTTTAAGGTTAGTAAGACCTAACTGAGAAAAAAGAAGCCACCCAAGGATTTCAGCAAGGTTTGCAGCCAAGTCTGGCCGATAATGAGACGTTATTTTCTTTGGTGTCTCTCTTCTGTGTGTGTTTCCGTATTTGAGATTTTGTTGTGAAGAGGAATGACTGTACCAGGTAAGAATGGAGTTATTCTTGGATCTCCTGACAAAACACCATAAACTCAGTAGCACTTTCTAATCAGACTCCATTCCAATATTCCCAAGCGCTGATGTGGTTTTACTACTAAATGGAGTATGAGAACACAGAAGCACTTTGAGGGATAAAGTCCTACCGGGAAAGATCAACTCTACTTTTGGAGAGGCCACTGGCTTCCCTGGTGGCTGAGGGTAAAAGAATCTGCCTGCATGCAGGAGACATGGGTTCAATCCCTAGGTCGGGAAGATTCCTTGGAGAAGAAAATGGCAACCCACTCCAGTATTGTTGCCTGGAAAATCCCATGGAGAGGAACCTGGCAGGCTACAGTCCATGGAATTGCAAAGAATCAGACATGACTGAGTGAGTAAGCAACGAAAGACCTGCAGATTAAGTAGTTTTGAGCTTGGCTAAATAGGGATTCTTTTCTGAAGCCACAAGGTTCTTTACAAACCTCAGATGGAACAGAGCCACCCTTCTTGAATTCCACATGGAGAGGTACAACATGTACATATTTGGCACTGCTTTTTCATAGTGTAGCTCTGATACAGTTATTTCTAGAGCCAGGCTAGGCTCACCTTAAAACAAGCAGTGCTTTGAAGACAGACTGTGAAACTGGTTTTGTTAAGCACCAGTTAAGGGCACAGTTTCTGCTTTCCCAGCTTGTGGATCTCCCAGACACCTATCCTGCTTCTCAATTTCAGCATGATTCTTTTTGGAAATTAATCAGGCTATGCTTCAGCAGGGGAATGTGTGTTGAAATATGATCGAAATATTGAAATTCACCCACAAGCTAAGAATCAAAAGTGGAAGACAGGTAACATTTGAGACGGCAGAAGATACATTGGTCGGCAGTAAGCCTCTAAGAGGCACAGTCTTGGGAGCCACAACTGGTAGCTGAAGGGTGCTTTACAAGAAAATCCTGGGTATTTTATGAGGTTTGGGTGAGGAACACATGGGTATGCCATGAAAGCATCCCAGTTAAATGTTAACTGCAGATAACTGACAGTGACTGAGGGATACTACAGGGAAACAAAACTCACATCTTGTATTCTTTGCATCTCTTCTGTTTCCTTGATGATACTCTAAACTAAAAGCCAAATGACATTAATCACTGCTCTGGTATGCTTTCTTTGGCTGAGAAGAATGATGTGCATCCAAATTGGAAAAGGCACTATACTCAGGGAACACTAATTCATTCAAACTTCTCCAGAGGTAAGTTGGTTCTGGGTTTCTGCTTATGTTTAGAAATATTTATGAATAGAAGGACAGTGTTAGAGCATTCTAATGTGTCCTGTTGACTTAATGGAACTCTGGATAAAGTAGGACACACACTCTTTGGGTTGAAAGAATTCAAGTTTTAAGACAGTAAATTTGCTGATTCAGACATGTCAGGGAAGGTAAGGTCTAGGAACTACTCGGTGGAAATGAAAGCCCTATGGAGTTGTAAGCTTAGAGATTTCTATTTGCATATTTGTGGACTAGAAAATATCAGCCTGTGTCACTTCCGGCTCAAGGATGTTTAGGTGTTATTGAATTAGAAAAAGATTCTTCCATGTAGTCAAAGCCAGCTAACTAGCATTCTATTAATACACTATACACTTCTATCAATACACTTTGAAGCTGAAGTTCCAACTGTTTCTATATTCTGTTCTTCCCTACTTTGACTTGTTGGATGCTCCCAGGTGGGACAGATGGCTGGGAGAAGAGAGATTTCATAGCACTTGGTACGTTCAAAATCTCACTATGTCTTCTAAGAAGTTCTTTGTCCTATTACTTATTCTTTACCAACAAAGTTTCTGCATCTTGGTACTAAGAGATTTTAACACTGATTGTTATTATAGAATTTTCAGTGTCCACTTTAGAATATTTCACCTTCTACTGAAAAACATGGTAGGCCATCACTGCTCTTTCTCGGTGAAAGGTAATCACTGACATATTAGCCTTTGCAAGCTTCAGGTGTGACCTTTGCTTTCCCCTGTATTGTCACCAACAGACAAACACACAAAGTCAGCACGTTTTTTTTCCACAACATACTAATCAGGGATGTTCAGGGTTTTTTATAATCTTGTAGTACAGTCAAAGATGGAGAAGCTCTATAGAGTTAGTAAAAACAAGACCTGGAGCTGACTGTGGCTCAGATCATAAGCTCCTTCTTGCAAAATTCAGGCTTAAATTGATGAAAGTAGGGAAAACCACTATGCCATTCAGGGATGAGCTAAATCAAACCCCTATGACTATACAGTAGAGGTGGCAAATAGGTTCAAGGGATTCAATCTGGTAGACAGAGAGCCTGAAGAACTATGGATGGAGGTTTGTAACACTGTACTAGAAGCAGTGACCAAAACCATCCCAAAGAAAAAGAAATGCAAAAAGGCAAAATGGCTGTCTGAGGAAGCCTGACAAATAGCTGAGGAAAGAGGAGAAATGAAAGGCAAAGGAGAAAAGTGAAAGATATATCCATCTGAATGCAGAGTTCCAAAGAACAGCAAGGAAAAATAAGAAGGCCTTCTTAAATGAACAATAAAAAGAAACAGAGGAAAACAATAGAATGGGAAAGATGAGCAATCTCTCTTGAAGAGCATCGGAGACCTCAAGGGAATGTTTCATGCCAAGGATGGGCGTGATAAAGGACAGAAACAGTAAGAACCTAACAGAAGCAAAAGAGATGAAGAACAGGTAGCAAGAATACACAAAAGAACTATACAGATAAGGTCTTAATGACCCAGATAACCAGGATGGTATAGTCACTCACCTAGAGCCTGACATCCTGGAGTCTGAAGTTAAGTGGGCCTTAGCAGGAATTACTAATTTTAATTGGAAAAGACCTTGATGCTTAGAAAGACTGAAGGCTAAAGGAGAAGGAAGCAGCAGAGGATGAGATGGTGAGATGGCATCACCAATTCAATGTACATGAATTTGACCAAACTCCAGGAGACAGTGAAGGACAAAGGAGCCTGGTGTGCTTCAGTCTGTGAGGTCACAAAGAGTTGGACACAACTTACTGACTGAAAAACAACAGTAATAAATCAACCAATTCCCATAAAAGGAGAAAGAGGGACTTTGCTGATGAACTGTTTGGAGGTCTCAGGCGCATGCACTCTAGTTGACTCATGTAGTCAATAGCAAAATTTGGTGGGGGGGAGCATCAATTAGAGGATAAAATAGGCTCAAATAGAGGATAAAATGGGCTTTTCATCTACACTCAATTGAAAAGATAACCTTTCTTAGGAAAAGTCATAAGCAATCCACATGGAAAAACAGTAATACAGGATATTTGTAAAAATATACACTAGTCTAGAAGTCTTACAAGATCTAAACAACTATAATATGAATTATTCTGCAAATGCTGTTAAATTATACTCAAATGAAATAATTCCTCCAAGTAATAGTCACCTTAAATAAACACAATTATTTTACCAAGAAGAATCTGGAAGGGCCTAAATTATTAACTATATAAAATCTTTAAGATATAGGACACACTTAAAACTTACACTGTTAAGTGGGCAATTAAAACTAATAAACTGAAAATAAACTGTTTCAAGAAAACTATCAAAAGCAAAAAAGTAAATATTCAGTGGCTCTTTGTATTCCTCAAGCACTTGATTTCAAACCTAGACCTTGTGTAAGTGCTTCTAACAAAAGCCAGCATCAACCTAGTTACTCAAAATAGATATAAATCAAGAGGCCTTCTTCAAAACTGGCATTAAATTTATTAGTGTTAAAGTGTTAGTCACTCAGTCGTGTCTGACTCTTTGCTACCCCATGGACTGTAGCCTACCAGGCTCCTCTGTGCGTGGAATTCTCCAGGCAAGAATACTGGAGTGGGTAGCCATTCTCTTCTCCAGGGGATCTTCCCAACCCAGGGATCAAACCAGGGTCTTCTGTAATGCAGGCACATTCTTTACTGTCTGAGCCACCAGGAAAGTCCCCAAAACATGGTACATTGAAAATCAAAATGCTTCTCTTCACATTAGAGGCCAGAATGATCAGTTCCAAGTAGTAAGTAATTTATTATGAGTTCTAATAAGAAAAAATGAATTTAATATTTAAACTTTGAACAGGTATGACAGAACATACTTCTAGAAAACAGTCCTCTTTAGATGAAGAGAAAAAGCTATTTTTAAAGTTGAATCTCCTGGAGGCACTTTGAGCCTCAAGATTTGATAGGCATTTCCTCAAGACCTCTAGCCTTTCTTTATGCATTTAAAGGAGACATAATAAATTGTTTACTAGGGTTGTGTGTGTGTCCACATGTTTAGTATCTGTTAGCTCATTAGAATGGTTGCAGGGGGCAGAGAAAAAGACTAGGGGAAGAAAGGAAAAGGGAATGGAAGAAAAGAAATAAGGGAAGGAAATTTATATGACATATCTAACATTCACTAGGTTAAATTAGGCAAATGGAGGAAAGATGGTTAAAAGAGAACATCCATGATCAAAATAATCAAAAGATGATAACAGATTCAGCCTTTGCAAAGACCAAAGTGCATAAATACAGGGTTTATTATATTTATTCAGTAGGAACATACACAAAACCACCTGAAGGAAATGAGTCTGTGTGCAGAGGGACTACAGGGAGGCATGAATGAGGGAAAGATCTGAAATCATGGCAGTGATGGAGCAGGCCATCCTGCTATTGATGGGACTCTGGGGACAGTATCCATATTTTGTCAGAGCAGCTAGTCAGATTTCACAATCTTTAGGAAACATAAAAAAACAATTTCTCGTGTGCCCTGGGAAATTAACATGAAACAAAGCCCAAAACATGGCAACAGACTGCATTTTCCAATTACCATCAGAGACAGTGACATTCACTAAGCTGTTAATATCATAAAATATGATTTTTTTGTGAAGATAATTACCCAATTTGAACAACTAGTCTATATTATGAGATTAAGACCTTTAAAGTTTTGGTTTAATGATGGTAAGAGTAAAATACTTTGACTTGTTTTTTTTTTTTTTTTCCCATGAGGGAGAGCTGTGGATTACCTTCTAGGGTTTGACCTTATTTGATTAAAGCAAAAGCAGGCAACCTTTGTGCATCCCCTTATTATTATTATTATTATTTTTTTTTTTTTAGAGCTTCCCTGATGGCTCAGACAGTAAAGCATCTGCCTACAATGCAGGAGACCCAGGTTCAATCCCTGGGTCGGGAAAATCTCCTGGAAAAGGAAATGGCAACCCACTCTACTATTCTTGCCTGGAAAATCCCATGGATGGAGGAACCTGGTAGGCTGCAGTCCATGGGGTCGCAAAAAGTCAGACACAGCTGAGCGACATCACTTTCTTTCTTTCTTATTATTTTGAAATTTTATAGGTCCCTAAAATCTCAAGTCCTAGAGTCACTGATACAGAACACCAAAAGCATAATCTCTCAAGTTAGGAGTGCAATAACTCAGACACCCAGAAGAATATTATGAAAGCTCTGAGTTTAGAGAGCTAAATAAATAAATAAATTCAAAAGACTGCTACAAGAAATGTATAAATAACCTGGCAGCCTGGTCTTTCAAACTAAAACCTGTATTTTCAACTGGGAAGACACTGGGAAACTCCATTTTCACCATCACCACTTATAATTCCATGGAAATCATATGATGACTTTCTTAGTATTGTAATAATCATTTTAAAATTTGAGGATTCAGAATTCTGTGAATATAACGCTAGATTACTTAAAATTATTACTCTATAAATGATTAGTACTGACCTTTCAAATTAAATGTGCCCTTTTGTTGCTTTTTCTTGCCAAAGAAACAAGAATAGCTTCCCATCTGTTTGCTGTCAATGACGGCGACCCTAAAGATAATTTATGTTATTATTTTTTTGTTTGGTTGGTTTTTTTTTCCATTTATTTTTATTAGTTGGAGGCGAATTACTTTACAATATTGTAGTGGTTTTTGCCATACATTGACATGAATCAGCCATGGATTTATATGTGTTCCCCATCCCGATCCCCCCTCCCGCCTCCCTCTCCATCCCATCCCTCTGGGTCTTCCCAGTGCACCAGCCCTGAGCACCTGTCTCATGATAATTTATGTTATTAATACAGGCTTAGTTCTCAAAAATGCTTCTTAATGAAAATGAAAAGACTCAGCCATTAACCAAAAATTTAAAAAAGAAACAATCCTGTAAATGTGCAAATTAGAGTATTAGCATAACATTCAAGTGACAGCAAAGGAAAGAATGCTCAGTCAGCAAAAGTATCTAGAATTTAACTGATTTCATCTAGCCATACAGGTTAAAATTTTATATACTCACCTATATTGGGTATACAGGATACTTCCCGTTGCATTGACGAGATAATTATCCTCAAGTAATGTATCACCTTTTTTCCAAGTCACATTTACTGAATTCAAATCTCCAGATGTGAATTGGCATGTGAGTTCTACATTAGAAGGTCTTTCTAAAGTGATATTTTTTTCTACTGGCATACTGGAGTTTTCTACTTGCCACAAAATAAAACAAACAAAAAAAAGATGTAAAAGTTACATTTAGGGAAAATGCAACATATAAAAAGTTTAAATAATCAACAATAGTGCTATATCTACGGTTACCTAATGTAACATTCCTTTGAAGCATTATTCCTCTGTCAACACAGATTTGGTTCCCCTTATTATTTTCTTTCATAGGCATAGCTGAAAAAAAAAGGTTTGTTGCAACAGTAATGGAATCACAAAAGCCTAACTCTATGATCTTAATCTACTCAAACTCTTGCTAGCTGACAAGGATATAGGGGGAAGAGTTCTATTTAAAGAAGTGCCACATGCTCTTGACAGGGTAGAAACAGTATAACTGGAAAAGCAAAAACTAGTGGGGACAGAGAGATGTGACTGTTTTAACTCCTTATACTAATCATGTTATTGGTAGTTACTACAAGAATGTTTTGTGAATATACTTTGTGTGATATACTAATTCTCTCATTCCCAGTTTTCTTAAATCCTTAAGAACTTGTAGGGATGGGATAAAGATGCAGTTGTGAGACAGAAGAATTTAAATAAACATCCTGCAGTTCTGAATTTTCACTGAATTTGAAATACCAGTGCAAAGCCATTAGGTGATATATCTATATATAAATAGGAATATGTAAATATCAATATATATAGATATATCAAACTTTAGGAAGATATGTAGAGCCAACTTATTAAAATTTTGAACAGTGGTAAATAAAAAAAAAATCAAGTAGGCACACTGCTCTTTCTATAATAATTGTACCACTGGTAATCAAATAATAAAGAAGGATAACTTTCTCTTTATAGAATTCCAACAAATAAATGCAGAAATCATAGGAACAGGCATTTTGCATCAATCGCTGAAATCATCTCAAAAACAGAATTGTGTGTCTCCTGAAGAGGAGCACCCCATTACCTAAGTATTAAGTTTGTCCAAAAAAAAAAAAAAAGTAAAGTGGAAGGGAGCCCTAAAACTTAAGTCTCTCAGTCCAATTACTAGTTTTTAGGAAATACAGAGAATAGGAAAACATTTTAAAACATGAATTTTTTAAAAAGTAAAATAAACTATAATATTTAGGGATGTACACCTAAGTGATAAAACAATTTTAAAAAGCAAGGAAGAGACTATATAAAAATCAGAACAGTGATGCTTACTTCAACTGGGAAGGAAAGGGGTGGGTTTGGGAGGGGACATTGCTTTATAGAAACACATTTTTCCATCTCATGTTCATTAGTATAGTATCATTGAAAGTGTAATGCAAAGCCAAAATGTAGAAAGAAAAAAACCTGAATTTAAAACAGCATAACAGCACTCTTAATTACATTTAAAACTTTACAAAAAGGCTTCTTTAAGCAATGGCTAGGTGCAGTTTTTCGAACAGTGAAGTACAGCTAGTGTGAAGTGCTTTGTGAGTGAGCACATGCTTGAAATGACTACCCATGTAATTCCAACAATGCTGAATTGAATTTTATGCCTAAAAAGCAAAACAAAACAAAACTCCTAGGTATGGAAAGACCTTAACAAAATCCAATTATACAGGAGAAAAAAATATGAGTCAGGTAAAACTGAAGAGATTTATACATTTCAGCATATGTACATGCACAAATTATACTAGATACTAATAACAGGAGAAAATGTTTCTAGATCTGCTGTATTTGGTCCTGAGCTTCTGTTTTCTGTAAATTTTCCTCGCTCTAGGACAGCCATAAATCTTAGTCCTGTCTGTCAAAGAAATCTACTTCTTCCTAAGAGTCTCTATCTTCACCCACACCCTCATTTCAATATAGAATATTCTATCTTACCACATTAGAGAAAGTGCTTTCTCTTGGGTTAAAAATGGCCTATTTAACCTGATGACTTCTTTTCCAAGCTCATGTTTTGTCTGATGTCTTCGAAATATCAGATTTTGCCAGAGACTACTCTATGTGCTGAGTCGCTCAGTCATGTCCAACTCTTTGTGACCCCATGGACTGTAGCCCACCAGGCTCCTCTGTCCATGGGATTCTCCAGGCAAGAATACTGGAATGAGTTGCCATTTCCTTCTCCACAGGATCTTCCTGACCCAGGGATCGAACCAGTGTCTCCTGTACCTCCTGCATTGGCAGGAGGATTCTTTACCACTGAGCCACCTGGGAAACCCGAAATTCCCTTAACTTTGCTCCTGTTTCACAATCCTAACATTGTGAAAATGTGTATATTAATTAATGTGTACATTAATTCTTCCAACTACCCCTAAATGTTGGTCTCCGTTGGGACTCTGCTCGCTAGTCTTTTTACTTTTCAATTTGACCTTCCCAGGTTGGACTCAACTATTATTTCTAATATCCTTTATTTGTAAAACTGTTGGCTGCATTCAAAACTTTCTTCCTGACCTCCAGGCCCACAGCTCCAGCTGTCTACTGAGCATCTAAATCTAGATATTCCAAATGTTCTTCAAACTCAAAAGGGCCAAGGGAGATGCCTTAGCCTTCTCTTCTCCTGACCCCTAAGAAAATCGCATCCAGTAGAATTCAGTTGATTTTTATCTCTGAAATGTCAGATTTGCCCAGTTGTCTCTAATCCCCCTTACTGTGGGGCTTTGATGAGATTGAGAACACGCTACCCCCAAAATATGGCACCTTGGTATACTAAATATCTTAAGCTGAAGGAGTTTGTGAAAACAGCAGAAGCAGGAAGGTCACTGACATTCCCCTTGCCCACCTCTCCTGAAACAGCTCATAAAACCCTGATGGAGAGGTGCCCTCTCGTACCTGGGGGAAAGGAGCATCTTTATCTCTAAAGACAAAGGGACACATAGAAGAATTCTAACAACAGGATTTTCTAAATTTCTCCCAGTTTATCAAATGTATCTCATACCCTCTATCATATTCTCCTACAACTGTCCACTTTTCATCAAGCCTAGCATAAAAATATGCAGATTTAACTGTTTCCTTGGGTCTTCATTTCCTTCTGAAGGATGTGTGTCACATAAAACTTACATTAAATTAATATTCATGCTTTTCTCCTATTAATCAATTTTTTCAGTTTAATTTTCAGACCCAGTCAGGGACCCCCTAAGAGGGTCCAGGAAAATCTTTTCCTCCCCTACACTTTCATTATCTTTCACCATGACCAGAAAAATGACTTCCTAACTTCTCTTGACTACAGTTCCTCTTCTACTTGTTCTCTATAACAACAACAAAGTTGTCCTTCTAAAGCAAAACTTGGATTATTTATCTGCTCTGATTAGATACCTTTCATCTGCCAAAAAAAAAGGGGGGGTATTCTTTTTCTTTTAATCATAGAAGGAACACTTACCATGAGACCTACCATCTTATCTGTAGGCACACTGTTGTATAGTAGAACTTACTCATCTTGCATAACTGAAACTTAGTACAGTTGACTAATACCTCCCCATTTCCCCCTCCCACTAGCCCCTGGCAACTACCACTATATACTTTGCTTCCATGAAAATGTCAGTCACTCACTTGTGTCTGACTTTGTGATCCCATGGATTGAAGCCCACCATGCTCCTCTGTCCACGGAATTCTCCAGGCAAGAATACTAAGGTGGGTAGCCATTCTCTTCTCCAGGGGATCTTCTCAACTTAGGGCTCAAACCTGGGTCTCGTGCATTACAGGTGGATTCTTTACCATCTGAGCCACCAGGGAAGCCCTTGCTTCTTTGAATTTGACTATTTTGGATACCTCATATCACAACAGCCAAGATATAGAAACACCCCATCCATCCATCAATGATGAACAGACAAAAACAATGGGATATATACAAACAGTGAAACATCACTCAGCCTTAAAAAAGAAGGTAATTCATTCAGCAATATACAACAACATTGATTAACTCCAAGGATACCATGCCCATGGACACCACACCATGTGAAATACGGCAGCCACAGGACAAACACTACACAATTCCACACATATGGAGGGGTCTGCGTCTCTGTAGTCTCTGCTCATAGCAGTCACAGCCTTTGCTGGTACCGCATGGCTCCTCAGAAGACTGAACTAGTTTGGTTTATTCCCCTCCTTCATTTTTGAAAGGAAAGCTTAGTTTGTAAAGAAAGTCTCAGGAAGTCAAAATGTCTAGGAGATGTGGCAGATAGATGCACCAGCACTCAAATCTCCAAAACACCCTTTCATATCTGACAAAACTCTGCTTCAGGGATAAAGTCTTTGTAGACATCTGTGAATCTCTTTCCCAAGTCGGAGTTGAGTTTATTCCTGCTGAATCCTGAATGCCGCTCAGCCCGTCTTAACTCTGGCAGGGTTCCCCTGTTCAGAGTAAGGAGAGCCGGGCCTCGCTGCAGGGCAAGAGATGCTGAAGGTCAGAGAACCCAGAAAAGGCTATTTGATTCTTGCATTATACCTCTGGCCCCTCATAGGCTGATGACAAACTTTCCTGGGGAGAACTGGCAGGGAGATGCAATGCCATTATCACTCCTAGCAGGAAGCAGTGTAGAGATATTTATGTTCCAGAAGGTGGTTCCAGGGCACCATGCTCTTCTTGGTGATGCAGTTAACTGGAGCCTCCCAACATAGCAGGAAGTTAGAATATGAATCATTCCCCCATTTCACAAGAGAGCGGCCTGATGTTAGGGGCTCTTGTAGGGGAAGGGCAAAACAAAGTATATTGGACACTTCAATTTCCCCATTTATAAAATGGGACAATACATATTTTATGAGACAATAGAAAGGATGAAATGAGCTATCATGAGAAAAGGAGTAGTCATATAACATAGTAATTGCTGAATAATTACCCACTTCTTTCCTCTCACCATTTATCTCACTGGGGAATATAACAAAGTTATCATGTATGTTGCTAAAAGTTATATATTAATTATATCATTTAATCTTCACAGCAGTTCTACAGTGTTAAGTACCATTATTCTCTCACTATTTCATGGATGAGGAAGCTAAAGCAAGCAGAGGTTGACTATCTTGCCCAAAATCAAGCATAAAGATAATAATAGCAGAGATTCTCAAACTTAGGTGTGGCTGAGTCCAGATTCTCATAACCAATAAACAGTATATCCCAGCTCTCAAAGATGTGAAATGCTCATGACAATGGAAATAACTTCATCACTTTCAAACTATTGAACCAAGATTTTAAATGAAAGAAAACACTACCAGAGATGAAACAAATTTATAACATAGCAATATACTTCTTCTGCTTGCTCCTCAGAAGAAAAGCTATGACAAACCTAGACAATGTATTAAAAAGCAGAGACATCACTTTGCCAACAAAGGTCCATATAGTCAAAGCTATGGTTTTTTTCAGTAGTCATGTACAGATGTGAGAACTGGACCATAAAGAAGGCTGAGCACCAAAGAATTGATGCTTTTGAATTGTGGTACTGGAGAAGACTCTTGAGAGTCCCTTGGACAGTAAGGATCAAACCAGTCAATCCTAAAAGAAATCAACCCTTAATATTCATTGAAAGGACAGATGCTGAAGCTGAAGCTCCAATACTTTGGCCACCTGATGGGAAGAGCCAAGTCACTGGGAAAGACCCTGCTGATGGGCAAGACTGAGGGCAGGAGGAGAAGAGGGCTACAGAGGACAAGATGGTTGGATGGTATCACTGACTCAATGGACATGAGTTTGAGCAAACTCCAGGAGATAGTGAAGGACAGGGAAGCCTGGCATGCTGCAGTCCATGGGGTAGCAAAGAGTCGGACACAGCTGAGCAACTAAACAACAAAGCAATACAGCAGTGTGTTACTAGATGAATGATGTGATTAACATTTTTAATTAAAAATTCGGTTCTCCTCCAGTTTGAGACATAATTGCCATATAACACTATAATAAGTTTACAGCATAATGTTCTGATTTATGTACACTATGAAATGACTACCATAAAGGTTTAAGGGACATCCATCACCTCATACAGATAGAAAATAAATGAAAAAGAAAATATATTTTACCTTGATCAACATATTTTAAACATTTATACTTTCAACTAAATGCTTCCACTAAAAGTGCAGTGTAGCCTTTCTTCTTGCCAAGTCACTCTCCAAGCCCTGTTATCTCACTGCTTTTTATATATGCTAGTGTTTCTGCAGCCTGATTTCCTTCCTGTGGGGAAATCACAAGCACTGAAAACATGTAAAAAGTTTTATCTCTAACATGGAAATATTTTTGGTTAGCAAAAAACTAGTCTGTCTATTTAACTCAATGGACAATGTTTCAACTTCCCCAAAACTCCACAAGTACAATGCATTTCTGCTGTTTCACTGTGTTATAAAAGCATCCATAACATCTATATTTCTCAGACCGTACTTATTTGCTCAGTTTCTGAATTATATTTTTAAAAAGAATGTTCTTTAAATCATAGAGTAATTTACCTCTTTCCTAATACAGTCTTAAAATTTTAAACGTATATGAACCTTTCTCAACATAAAAAAACTGCATAAAAAATCGGCAAAGGACCTGAATAGAAACTTTTCCAAAGAAGGCATACAGATGGTCAACATGCACATGAAGAGATGTTCAACATCACTAATCATAAAGGGAGATGCAAATCAAAAGCACAGTGAGATATCACACCTATCAAAATGGCTATTACCCAAAAGACAACAAATAGCAAGTACTGATAAGAATGTGGGAAAAAGGGAACCCTTGGGCACTACTGGCAGAAATATGAATCGGTGCACCCATTATGGAAAACACTATGGAGGTTTCTCAAAAAATTAAATATAAAAAAAATTAAATATAGAAACACAAAACAATCCAGAAACTCCATTCCTGGGTATTTATTCAAAAAACAAAGAAGCATTAATTCTAAAAGATATATGCACCCCTATAGCCACTGCAGCATTATTTACAATAGCCAAGATATGGAAGCAACCTAAGTGCTCAATAAGAGATGACTGATAAGGAAGATGCAATGTACACACACACACACACACACACACACACACACACAGGAATATTACTCAGCCACAAAAAAAATAATGAAATCTTGCCATTTTGCAACAACATGAATGACTTAGAGGGTATTATGCAAACCAAAGTAAGTTAGAAAAAGACAGTTCCATTTGCAACATGAATGACCTAGAGGTATTATGCAAACCAAAATATGTCAGAGAAAGAAAATTACTAACTGATTTCACTTCTATATGGGATATAAAAAGCAGAACAACTGAACAAACACAACCAACCAGAAACATAGTCACAGATACAGAGAACAAACAAATGGTTGCCAGAGGAGAGGTGGGTAGAGGGTTGAGAGAACTAGGTGAGAGAGATTAAGAGGTATAAACTTTGTTACAAAATACAGAAGTCACAGATGAGAAATATGCAGTGTGGGGAATATAGCCAATGATAATGTAACATCTTTTTATGACTACAGATGGTGTAGACTTACTAGACTTACAGTGTTGATCATTTTGAAACATAGAGAAATATATAATCACTGTACTATGCACCAGGAACTAAAATAGTGTTGTAGTATTATACTGTAAAAACAAACACACTCATAGAAAAAGGTATCAGACCTGTGATTACCAGAGGCGGGGGTGGGGGGAAGGGAAACAGGATGGTGGCCAAAAGGTACAAACTTCCAGTTATAAGATAGATAACTACTAGGGATGTAACTCAAAATGATCAACACCACCGCACAATTGCACTCATCTCACACGCTAGTAAAGTAATGCTCAAAATTCTCCAAGCCAGGCTTCAGCAATATGTGAACCGTGAACTTCCAGAAGTTCAAGCTGGTTTTAGAAAAGGCAGAGGAACCAGAGATCAAATTGCCAACATCCGCTGGATCATCGAAAAAGCAAGAGTTCCAGAAAAACATGTATTTCTGCTTTATTGACTACGCCAAGGCCTTTGACTGTGTGGATCACAATAAACTGTGGAAAATTCTGAGAGAAATGGGAATACCAGACCACCTGACCTACCTCTTGAGAAGCCTATACGCAGGTCAGTAAGCAACAGTTAGAACTGGACATGGAACAACAGACTGGTTCCAAATAGGAAAAGGAGTACATCAACGCTGTATATTGTCACCCTGCTTATTTAACTTCTATGCAGAATACATCATGAGAAATGCTGAGCTGGAAGAAACACAAGCTGGAATCAAGATTGCCGGGAGAAAGCAATAACCTCAGATATGCAGATGACACCGCCCTTATGGCAGAAAGTGAAGAGAAACTAAAAAGCCTCTTGATGAAAGTGAAAGAGGAGAGTAAAAAAAGTTGGCTTAAAGCTCAACATTCAGAAAACTAAGATCATGGCATCTGGTCCCATCACTTCATGGGAAATAGATGGGAAAACAGTGGAAACAGTGGCTGACTTTATTTTGGGGGGCTCCAAAATCACTGCAGATGATGATTGCAGCCATGAAATTAAAAGATGCTTACTCCTTGGAAGGAAAGTTATGACCAACCTAGATAGCATGTTAAAAAGCAGAGATGTTACTTTGCCAACAAAGGTCCGTCTGGTCAAGGCTATGGTTTTTCCAGTGGTCATGTATGGATGTGAGAGTTAGACTGTGAAGAAAGCTGAGCGCTTAAGAATTGATGCTTTTGAACTGTGGTGTTGGAGAAGACTCTTGAGAGTCCCTTGGACTGCAAGGAGATCCAATCAGTCCATCCTAAAGGAGATCAGTCCTGGGTGTTCAATGAAAGGACTGATGCTAAAGCTGAAACTCCAGTACTTGGGCCACCTCACGCGAAGAGTTGACCATTGGAAAAGACCCTGATGCCGGCAGGGGTTGGGGGCAGGAGGAGAAAGGGACAACAGAGGCTGAGATGGCTGGATGGCATCACCGACTCGATGGACATGAGTTTGAGTGAACTCCGGGAGTTGGTGATGGACAGGGAGGCCTGCCGTGCTGCGATTCATGGGGTCGCAAAGAGTGGGACACGACTGAGCGACTGAACTGAACTGAACTGAGGGATCTAATGTACTTCTTGCTTCTTCTGTCTCCCTTCTGTTGGATGAGGATAAGAGGCTTGTGCAAGCTTCATGATGGGAGGGACTGCCTGTGGGGAAAACCGGGTCTTGCTCCAATGGGCATAGCCATGCTCAGTAAATCTTTAATCCAATTGTATGCTGATAGGTAGAGCAGTGCTCCCTCCCTGTTAGTTGTTTGGCTTGAGGCGACCCAGTCCTGGAGTCTACAGGCTCTATGGTAGAGCTAATGCTGACCACCAAGAGGACTTATGCCAACACGTGCCTTCCAGGATTGGTGCTGCCAGTGTCCCGGTCCCCACAGCAGGCCACTGCTAACCCATGACTCCACAAGAGACCCTAAAACACACACAGGCAGGTCTAGTTCAGTCTCCCGTGGGGTCACTGCTCCTTTCCCCTGGGCCCCCTGCACAAGGTCTTGTTTGTGGCCTCCAAGAGTTTCTGCTTCCCTGAATCCCATGGAAGTTCTATGATCAAATTTAGCTGGCCTTCAGAGTCAGATTCCTTGGGGACTCCCAGTCCCTTTGCTGTATCCCCAGGTTGGGAAGTCTAATGTGGAGCCCAGAACCTTCATAACATTGTGAGAAATGCTTTGGCATTACTGTTCTCCAGTTTGTGGATCGCCTACCCAGCAGGTATGGGAATTGATTTTAACATGACTGTGCCCCCTCTACTGTCCTGCAAATCAAAAAACAACAGATAGAACCAGATATGGAACAATGAACTGGGTTCAAAATTGGGAAAGGAGTATGTCAAGGCTATATATCATCACCCAGCTTATTTAACTTAAATGCAGAGTACATCATGCAAAACGCCGGGTTGGATGAATCACAAGCTAGAATCAAGATTGCCAGGAGAATTATCAACAACCTCAGATAGGCAGATGATACCATTCTAATAGCAGAAAGTGAAGAAGAACTAAAGAGCCTCTTGATGAGGGTGAAAGAGGAGACTGAAAAAGCAGGTTTGAAATTCAACATTCAAAAAACTAAGATCACAGAAACTGGTCCCGTCACATCACAGCAAATAGATGGGGGAAAAGTGGAAATAGTGACAGATTTCATTTTCTTGGGTTCCAAAATCACTGCAAACAGTGACTGAAGCCATAAAATTAAAAGACACTTGTCCTTGGAAAAGAAAGTTATGGCAAACATTGACAGCATATTAAAAAGCAGAGACATTACTTTGCCAACAAAGTCCATATAGTTAAAACTATGACTTTTCCAATTCATGTACAGATGTGAGAGTTGGACCATAAAAAATGCTGAGCACCGAACAATTGATGCTTTTGAATTGTGGTGCTAGAGAAGACTCTTGAAAGTCCCTGGGACAGCAAGGAGATCAAACCATTCAATCCTGAAGAAAATCAACCCTGAATATTCATTGGAAGTACTAATGCTAGAGCTGAAGCTCCAATACTCTGGCCATTTGATGCGAAGAGCATACTCATTGAAAAAGACTCTCGTGCGAGGAAAGATCGAGGGCAAGAGGAGAAGGGGATGACAGAAGATGAGGTGGTTGGATGGCATCACCGACTCAATGGACATGAGTTTGAGCAAACTCTGGGAGATACTGAACAACAGAGAAGCCTGGTGTGCTGCAGTCCATGGGGTGGCAAAGAGTTGGACACAACTTAGCAACTCAACAACAAAATGGGATGCTATCCTGTACAACAGGATAAATATGATTAACACCTGCTGTTTGTTATATATGAAAGTTGTTAAGAGAGTAAAGCCTAACAGTTCTTATCATAATGAAACTTTTTCTTTTTTTGCTCATACCACATGGCTTGCAGGATCTCAGTTCTCTAACCTGGGATTGAATCTGGGTCACAGAAGTGAAAGCCTGGATTTCTAACCACTAGGCTACCAGGGAACTCTCTTTTAATTTTTTTATCTACATAGGATGGTGGATATTCACTAAACTTATATGGTAATAATTTCATGATGTATACAAGTCATATTATGATGTACACCTTAAACAGTGCAATATGTCAATGATACCTCAATAAAACTGGAAGGGGAAAAAAAGCATGTGGACCTTTAAGCCATTTGCAACCTTCAGAGAAATGACAACAGTTAGACCTTAATGGGTTCATTTAGGAATCATATCATGTGAAATAAAAATCTACTTTGTTCTTGCATTAAAAAAAAAGAAACAAATGGAAAAAGCCAATGAAAATTTTGCACATAGGACAGTGTTTTCAAACATGCTTTAAAAATAGATACTCTTATTAAAAAGAGGTAAGTACATTAAGGACATTTTGCTAAGTGAAATAACCCAGAAAGAGAAAGAAAAATACTATATGATTTCACTAATATGAAAGTGAAAGTCGCTCAGTCATCTCCGACTCTTTGTGACCCCATGGACTCTATAGTCCATGGAATTCTCCAGGCCACAATACTAGAGTGGGTAGCCTTTCCCTTCTCCAAGGAATCTTCCCAACACAGGGATCAAACCCAGGTCTCCCACATTGCAAGCAGATTCTTTACCTGCCGAGCCACAAGAGAAGCCCAAGAATACTGGAGTAGGTAGCCTGTCCCTTCTCCAGCAGATCTTCCCAACCCAGGAATCGAACCAGGGTCCCCTGCATTGCAGGCAAATTCTTTACCAACTGAACTATTAGGGAAGCCCCTTCACTAATATGTGGAATCTAAAAAGAAAGTTGAATTCAAACAAGCAGAGAGCAGAATGTTGGTGTTATGAGGGACAGAAGACGGGTGGGGATGGGGCGATCAAAGGGTATGTATGAGGTTGCAGTTACATATAATGAGTAAGACTAGAGAGTCTAAGACTTTATGCCTAACTAAATAGATACTCCAAGTCAAATGAGATCTAAATCACAGCTGACAACAGAGTATTATAAAAATACTAATTCTCCCCCCAAAATAATCCATAGATTCAGTTAAAAATCAGTCAGATCCAAAAAGTATTTTTTATGGAACTTGGTTCCAAACAAAAAATCCACTTGAAAGAGTAAAAGTACAGGAATTAGGAAAAGCTATTTTTTGGAAAAAACTAACAAAAGTATAATGTTTCAAGAAGTAATATTAATTTGTTAGTGATGCTGGAAAATACCAAGAAAATCAATGATATAAAATAAGCAGAATTTTTCAGATTGCAAGTTGGAAACAATTAGTGGACCAGGAAATCAACTTAGTTACCACCAGATGTTTTTTTAATGGGTTGTAAAAGAGAAATCATTAAAGTGTAACACATCTATTACGTGTGGGTGTTGCTTGACATGTGCATGCATGCGTGGTAGTACATCAGTTCACAAGGTAAATCATTGATTACTTTGTAGAGCACTACTAAAAGTTTGAAAAACATTGAAACGGTAGAGAAACAAAATAGCATAGGGGAATTTGTAATATGACTAGGGTGGTATTTCAAAATAGTAAGGAAAAAAAGAACTATTCAGGCAAGGATTTGGGGACATTAACTACATATATAAAATATCTATATAAAATAATATGTCTATATAAAATAATACATCGATGTAATAAAGTTAGTGTTCTATCACACACAATACAAAAAAACCATGTTTTAAATGGTTTAAAAATGGAAAGTTAAAAAACGCCTATGAAAAGATTAACAGAGGTGCATAAATAAAATTTAATACACAATAAAAAACCATGTAAAATTTTAAAGAAAGAATATTTGCAATTTTTATAAAAAGTAAAAATTGCTACTCAAAATTTATAGCTGTCTCATTTGTGTAAACTGAAGACTATATGAGCCCAATGGTTTCCCTGGTAACTCAGACAGTAAAGAATCTTCCCACAATGCAAGAGACCTGGGTTCCACCCCTGGGTCTGGAAGATCCCCTGGAGAAGGGAATGGCTATCCACTTTAGTATTCTTGCCTGGAGAATTCCACAGACAGAGGAGCCTGGCAGGCTACCATCTCTTGGGTCGCAAAGAGCCAGACATGACTGAGCAACTAACACTTTCACTTTTTTCATAAGCCCAATAGACAAGTGAATAAATGATATTAACATATAAATGCACACATATATATGTATGTCTAACTCCAGAATGCAAATTAAAACAATGGATAGACCTTTTCATGCTCATAATAGCAAAGAGTTTAATATCAAGTCTGGTCAGGATCTAGAGAAAACTATACTCAAATATGCAAACGGGGGAGAGGAGTAAATTATCAAGATACTTTGGAGGGTAGTTTGCAAGTAGGGATTAAAATGTGCATAGTTTCTAATTCAGCAATTCTATTTTGTGGTATTTATCCTAGAAGAACACAAACAACCATGCCCAGAAAGAGATATGTAGAAGTGTCTGTTGCTCTGTGGTTTACATTAGAAAAAAATTTAGGCAAACTAAGGTCTCTTAAGAGAAAAATACCCAAGCCTGTGTATCTATACTGTGCACACAGGTAAAGAACATGCTACATGCATAGATGATATGGCTAGAACCCCCAGAATTAATGTTGAATGATGACCAAAAAAAAGCAATTTTCAGATGGATACATATGGGTTTATACTATTAATATTAAAGAGTAGCCAAAAACACTATAAAGTTTCTATGGTTACTACATACATAAACACATACATTGAACAGAGGTTACCACTGGAAAAGAGAGAGATCTGAGAATGGAGGCAGTGAATAGTCAAGTCTGACAAGTTTTGTTTTTATCCCGAGAAGTTCTATTCGGCTATTTTTCAAAAGTGATTTTTTTCCCCTTTCAGTTTTACTGAGATATGCTTGACATACAGCCCTGTGTAAGTTCAGTGCATACATCATAATGACTAGACCTACATATATTGAAAAATGATTATCTATCACCTTATACAGATACCCTCCAACAAATTTTTTTTTAATAGCATAATGTTCTTTTCTCATGTTTCAAGTATTTCTTCCTTCACGTTCTTCCCTATTCTAGAGTCTGAAGTTCTGGAAGGTGTAATCCTACTGCTCCTTAGTGGACGTTCAGTGTTAGAACTGCTTCATTGCACTTCACATTTCTGTCTTGCAAGCAGGTGCAAATATGAATTGCAGAGCCAAGGAGAATGACTCCTTCTTCCACAGATGTTTTTCATTTGCTTTCCTGCAGAAGTATCACCTGTCAGGGGTCATTTTTGTGTTATTTCTCAGTTTGGAAGCTCCTGTATTGTGCAAGTAATGTAAATCTGAATTCCAGCCTCAGGGAGAGCAGGTTCTTGTCTTAGAAAACTCATGGAAGTCTTTTGTTTCAGTGCAGAACAAGGCTAAAACCAAGAAGCCAGCTGAGCATCTCCTTGTGCTAACCAGCTGTTTTTTACACTATGTGAATCCTTTCTCTGTGTTTATAGAATTCTGAGGGTTTTCAGCTCCAGCTTTCTGGGGCTTTTCAGTTCCAACTCCGCTCCTTGCCTAACTTCAAGGCCTTGTTCTAAGTCTGTGGCTAAGAGAACTCAAGTGCCTTGGCAACAAACACAAGGAAACCTAATATGATATCAATCCACAATTGGATCCCTGGTCTAATTATAATTCTTGACAAACAAGTTAATTTTACGGTCTTTGCCTTTATAAACTTCCCCATTTTGTAGTCCAGAGGAACACAATTCAAGTGCTTCCTGAATCTGTCTCCTGGGCTATAGTCTTCCATTTGGCTCAAATAACACTCTTTTCCATTTCTATTATAGACTGGTTTATTGATTATATCTTTTGGCAGTACTTAGCTATATACTTAAAAGATTTTATATTTAAAAGAATGAATGTTTGCTATATTTTAGATTTTCTAGATGTGTCAAGAGAACTGTCAGAGTCTCTAATTTATTGTGGGCTAGAAATAACATTTTAGTATTTCTTAAAATGAATTCATTTTTATTTATGTAATTTAAAATTAATTTTAAAAATACTGGATACATATCAGAGAAACAGAAACAGTACTTCTCTATTTGTGCTTTATGGGGGACATAGCTTTTAACTTAATTCTCAAAGATGGGGAGGATTTGAAATCGGCAAAAGGGCAGGGAAAAGGCTTTTAATTGATCAGGTTCCCTGTCCCACTTATGTTCAGCACCATCATCTAAATTTTAGGTGAAATTTTTTATTAAATGTTAACAACCATGTGATTATTAAATCATCTGTCTCCCCAAGCTGAGGGGACAGGGAACAATAATATAGCTATTCGTTTTTATGTGCCAAGCAGTGGTTTACAATTGAGGATGTTTTTGTCTACCAGGGGACATGTGACAATATCTGGAGACATTTTTGGTTGTCACAACTTGGTAGGTGCTACTCAGATCTAGTGGAGAGAGGCCAAGGATGATGCTAAACATCCTACAGTGCCCCCAAACATGCATGCCCCCGACCCCAGCAACAGAGAATTATCTAGCCCAAAATGTCAGTGTTTATGATAATGAGACACTCTAGCGCAAAAAAAGCTGCTGACAGCTATTATCAATTGTGTTACTATGACGGATCCCTCTTCCACCTTCTCTTTCACTCTCTGTGTATATTAGGATTCACAGTCCTTTTCCTCTGTACATCAACAGTCTACTTAAGATTTGATAGCTGGTGATCTGCTTCTGAGAAACATCCTAAACAAGTACGCCTCACTGGAATCAATCTCAGATCTTCTCTGCAACAAAGCGTCTGAGCAGCCAAATGTGAGGGACACTCATTTCTTTCAGTTCAGTTCAGTTCAGTCACTCAGTCATGTCTGACTCTTTGGGACCCCATGAACTGCAGCACATCAGGCCTCCCTGTCCATCACCGACTCCCAGAGTCCACCCAAACCCATGTTCATTGCGTCAGTGATGCCATCCAACCATCTCATCCTCCGTCGTCCCCTTCTCCTCCTGCCCTCAATCTGTCCCAGCATCAGGGTCTTTTCAAATGAGTCAGCTCTTCGCATAAGGTGGCCAAAATATTGGAGTTTCAGCTTCAACATCAGTTCTTTACATTTTCTCCAACTCACTGACCAGTCACTTGAACCTGGAATCTGAGTCCTAACCCAGACTTCCTGCCTAGCTGGTCTAAACAACATGGCTGCCTTTCCCTACCTGGACTAATCTTCCCAAATTTTACTCTGTGCTTTAATATACTCATCTGTACCTCCAATGCCTGCTTTGTCTACCTCCCTGTCTCATCAGGTCCTTGCCAGGACAGCTAATCACATCTTAAAATGGTAAATAAAATGTGCCAGTGGGGACAGACTACGCCAACATTACCGGGGTAGTCAAGAAAACTGCCAGCAGATGTTTTGATTGTAACCTCTTTGGTTAAACTGTAACACACGGATGGAGACACCAATCACCATAACATACACAGAGAAAGAAAAAAATAAAACAATAAACACTCTGATTGCTGAAATGCAAACAATGACTTCCGAATATTGACACTGGGAAACCTAGCGGAGTGATATAAAAATAGTCCATTGTTAAAAGATCAATTTTGAAACCCAGTGGTATCAGACAACTGGAAAAAAAGCATACCTTATTCTTAGTCAAGTCAGTTATACTTTTACAAATATATCCCCTATCTTAGCAAGCGCGATTTCCAAGACAAACCTATTGAGCAAGGAGCAATTAAAATACCTCGTTTTCATTGGTTTTGAAACTTTTTCCATAGTCTCAAAAACAAAGCTATGTTTCCTTAAAATAGGTATAATTATATTAGGCACTCTGTTGAAAGAAATGAGTAACTGGGCGTTAAGAAAGGCTGTGTAGGAAAAAAAAAAAGAAAAGAAAGGCTGCGTACATAGTATAATGGTTAATAGTAGAGCCCCTGGTGCCAGAGAGTCTGGTTTGAAAATCAAACTCCCAACTTACACCTGTGACTGTGGCCGGCTCACTTGGTCTCTCAGTGCTTTTCCTCATGAGCAAGTTGCAAATAGTAGCAATATCTATTGCTTAGGGTTCTTATGAGGTTTAAGCTCAGTTATGTGTAAAAATACACACCTGGCACCTAGACATTACCTTGTATCTGTTAGGTAAATTACTAGCAATATTTTTAAAACATAAAACCAGTAGACAGTTTGCTATCATGACTCAAAGGTCATGCTGTTCACTCTCCAAGGCACAGGACCTGTTTCTCAGTCTCAAGCATCTGTGAGTCAGTATGCTATGAACTGGGGTCCACTCTGCAACCAGTGTCCACATTTAGATCTCTCTACAAGAGACATTCTGTCCCAAAAGAGATGTTAAAAAGGCCAGAGGAAAAGAAAAAATAATAAGCAACAAAACAGAAATGTTGTTAAGCACAATTCAAATAAACAAGGTGAAAATACATGAAAACATTCTCTTTATGAAGTACCTTAAAAATCCTAGTGATAACAATAAGAAGAAAACCGGCTGCTGCTGCTGAGTCACTTCAATTGTGTCCGGCCCTGTGTGACCCCCTAGACGGCAGCCCACCAGGCTCCCCCGTCCCTGGGATTCTCCAGGCAAGAACACTGGAGTGGGTTGCCATTGCCTTCTCCAATGCATGCAAGTGAAAAGTGAAAGTGAAGTCGCTCAGTCGTGTCCGACTCTTAGTGACCCCATGGACTGCAGCCCACCAGGCTCCTCCGTCCATGGGATTTTCCAGGCAAGAATACTGGAGTGGGGTGCCTTCTCCGAGAAGAAAGCCTATGGTTCCTAATAAACTTAAGTACACCTTCAGATTTAAATTCTATATTTCAATAAAAGCAGTTCCTAAAACCAAACTTTTAGATGGAAAGGCAACCAGAACAACAGCCTGTGATGAAAACGGTCACAGCTCAGAGACGCTGTGTTTCAAAGAAAAGTGAAAGTGAAGGTAGGTCAGTGAAGTGAAGGTCGGTCAGTTGTGTCCGACTCTTTGCGACCCCATGGACTATAATACAGTCCGTGGAATTCTCTAGGCCAGAATACTGAGTGGGCAGCCTTTCCCTTCTCCAGGGGATCTTCCCGGCCCAGGAATCAAACCCAGGTCTGCATTGCAGGCAGATTCTTTACCAGCTGAGCCACAAGAGAAACCCAAAGTTAAGGTCAATTTTTTTTTTTTTTGAGTAAAATCAAATCCAGACTTAAATAAGCAACAACTATATTCCAAATGTCTACTGCAATAGGGGAAATGCTGCAAGCTTTGGATCTACAGGCATCTCAATGTCAAATAGAAAAAAAAACACTTTTATAAGACAGGATAAGAGGGCTGGAAGGAACTGTTGAGAAGAAATGAAGCTTCTACCCAGTGGTAAAAGCAGACAGCACCATTGGAATGGTGTAATGCATTTACTGCTTGCACAGACTGGGGGCAAGCCAAAGTCCAGGTGTCTGAGAGGAAGAAAAAAGCATGACTCAAGTTTGATCAGGCCAAGGTAGACAGGGTGTTGTATTAGCTGCTCAGTCATGTCCAACTCTTTTGTGACCTCATGGACTGTAGACCACCAGGCTCCTCTGTCCATGGAAAACTCAGGCAAGAATATTGGAGTGGGACGCCAGTCCTTCTCCAGGGGATCTTCCTAACCCAGAGATCGAACCTGGGTCTCCTGCATTGCAGGCAGATTCTTTACCATCTGAGCCACCAGGGAAGCCCCAAAGCAGACAGAGAGTGATGGACAGTTGTGAACACCTGCTCTCTTGGTACTGTAGGAACACTGGTTTTAATAGCAGTTATCAGAACAAAAGAGTGGTTAGGAGCGAAACCCTCCAAACAGGTTAAGTAAGTAAATAATCAGCCTGACATCAACTAAAAGTCCCATTTTCACTCCTTCACTGGGCACCTGATCCTTTTTTCACTGAGCTCCAGCTATACAGGATACATGAGGGGCGTCTCCTGCCAGCATTACCAGGTTAATGAATAGATTTGCAAACTTATGTCCTTACCTAAATCTCTCTTAAAGAAACACTCCGCCCTCACAAAGGAAACCAACCACCAGAACCTGTGAAAGGTAAACAACAAGCAGCAACACAGGAGTGTGGTGAGTCCTTTTTACAAGAAGGAACACACTCCAGATACTAGAATGGGGACATCCGGAAACAAACATGAGTGGCACCAAGTCATAGAGATGTTCTTCTGTCAGAAAACTCACTGTGAACATTCCAATGGTATGAGATTCCAGGGAGGGCACACCTTTTACTCATATTAAACAGAGACAGAGAAACCGTTCTTAAGACTAGAGGACAGTTAAAGACTGGACATATACTTGGATAAAACTTATCAGTGACTTAATAAACAGGTTTTCGAATTCTAATTATACTTTTAATATTGTTACTAAAACAGGTAACTACTCTTAGTCATTTAAAGGGCTCTGAGATTACTTTTAAAACACTGGAATCCAAAACTGTGAAAAGAGAAAGCCAATCTGGATTTCAGGATTCTTTACTTGTTTTCCCCACAGCACTGTCCCTGACTCATAGATAACATCTTTAATTTCTTTGCCTGAAATTCTTCCAGTAGATGCATGAATTCTCCTCTCAAGGCAGAGTGGCTTGATTGGCTGTACCAGTAAGGTGTGAGGACAACAGAAGAGTATCTGCAAATTAAAATGAACCCTCCCCTCTCCTCCCGTGTCTGTCTTCTAGAGAGCCTTCCTTAACCCTCCCAGCTGGACTGGTCCTCCTCCCTGCACTGGAGCCCCTCACAGTATTTTATCTGTATGAGATACTGGTGTGCTTCTCCCACCAGACTGTGAGCAGAGATTAGTACTTCATAAGGCAAAATACAATGGCTTAATTAGAAATAAAAATTATCTGGGTATTATATTATTTGAAACATGAAACATGATACATTTACCAGTCATTGAGATGCTGTGACTCTCCAAGGAAAGGTTAGAGTACTTTGTCATCATTTCTTCCTGGACAGGTAGACTTGTATAAGGTGCAGCTGTAAGAAAAAGAACATGTGATTACATATTATTATCAAGGTTAAATGACTGCATAAAAGTTACTTCACAGCAGCTAAAATACTATATTGTATGCTAGTAATGAAAAATGTTTTTAGGAATCTCTGATTCACTATGTTTTATATGCTCCATAGACATTCAGAAATACACTGAGCTAATGAAGGTAACAAAATTTCCAGTCTTTCTATTTTTTTTTCCTGAAAAATCCCTACTGACTTGTATCAATTGGCTTAAAAAAAAACTTTCCTTATCCTACAATTTGTAATTTCTTTCTAAAACACGAATGAAGACATTGAGAAATTAGATAAAGAGTGCCAGAAAATAAAAGACATTGAAAGGCAGAGAGAAGATGGAAGGACAAAAAAGGACAGACAGATCATAATAAAGGACATAAAAAGTGAAGACAGAGAGAATGTACTGGGTGCTGGAGGACAGAGAACACACAATACATGCACAGGAAAGTCTGTGCTGTTGTTTTCCAGCTATGGGACAGTACAGCCTTGTTTGTTTTTATTTTTAGTTGCTAAGTCATGTCCAGCTCTTTGGTGACCCCACAACTGCAGCATGCCAGGATACTCTGTCCATGGGATTTCCCAGGCAAGAATACTAGAGTGGGTGGCCATTTCCTTCTCCAGGGGATCTTCCTGACCCAGGGATAGAACCCGTATCTCCTGCATTGGCAGGAAGGTTCTTTACCACTGAGCCACCATGGAAGCCCAAATAAGGACAGTCTTTATTCCAAAAATTCTACTGTAATCAGGGAAATGCTACAAGCTTTGGATCTACAGGCATCTCAGTGTCAAATAGAAAAAAACACCTTTCTTTTATACAGAGGGATAAGGCTGGAAAGAACTTTTAAGAAGAAATGGGGCAACCGAGTGGGGAAAAGCAGACAGCACCACTGGACTGTGGTCATGCATTATTGCTTGCTCAGACTAGGGGCAAGCCGAAGTTCAGGGGTCTGAGAGGAAAAGGAAGGCCTGATTCCAATTTGATCAGGCCAAGGCAGACAGTGAGTAATGGACAGTTGTGAACACCTGCTCTCTTGGATACTGTAGGAACACTGGTTTTAATAGCAGTTATCAGAACAAAAGAGTGGTTAGGAGCGAAACCCTCCAAACAGGTTAAGTAAGTAAATAATCAGCCTGACATCAACTAAAAGTCCAATTTTTACTCTTCCAGTGGGCACCTGATCCTTTTTTCACTGAGCTCCAGCTATACAGGATACATGAAGGGCGTCTCCTGCCAGCATTACCAGGTTAATGAATAGATTTGCAAACTTATGTCCTTACCTAAATCTCTCTTAAAGAAACACTCCACCCTCACAAAGGAAACCAACCACCAGAACCTGTGAAAGGTAAACAACAAGCAGCAACACAGGAGTGTGGTGAGTCCTTTTTACAAGAAGGAACACACTCCAGATACTAGAATGGGGACATCCGGAAACAAACAGGAGTGGCACCAAGTCATAGAGATGTTCTTCTGTCAGAAAACTCACTGCGAACATTCCAATGGTATGAGATTCCAGGGAGGGCACACCTTTTACTCATATTAAACAGAGACAGAGAAACCGTTCTTAAGACTAGAGGACAGTTAAAGACTGGACATATACTTGGATAAAACTTATCAGTGACTTAATAAACAGGTTTAGAATTCTAATTACATTTCTAATATTGTTACTAAAACAGATAACTACTCTTAGTCATTTAACTAAAAGTCCTAGATGTTAAGTCTTAGATTACTTAAAGTCTTAGATTACTTTTAAAACACTGGAATCCAAAATTGTGAGGAAAAGCAGACCTGCATTTTGTTTCAGGATTCTTTACTTGTTTTCCCCACAGCACTGTCCCTGACTCATAGATAACATCTTTGATCTTTCTGACTAAAGTTTTTCCTGTAGATACATAAATTCCCCTCTCAAGGCAGAGTGACTTGAATGGCTGTACCAGCAAGGTGTGAAGACAACAGAAGAGTATCTGCAAATTAAAATGAACCCTCCCCTCTCCCCAGGTGTCCTTCTTCTAGAGAGCCTTCCTTAACCCTCCCAGCTGGACTGCCTGCCTCCTCCTTGCACTGGGGCACAATGCCCTATTCACATTCGACTCTCATCACACTATATTATAACTGTTTTAGGTACTGGTGTGCTTCTTCCTCCAGACTGTGAGTAGAGATTAGTACTCCATAAGGAAAATACAGTGGCTTAATTAAATATAAAAAATTATCTGGTTATTAAATTATTAGAAACATGATGCATTTACCAGTCACTGATATGTTATGACTCTCCAAAGAAAGATTAGAGTACTTTGTCGTCGTAATTTCTTCCTGGACAGGTAGACTTGTAAAAGGTGCAGCTGTAAGAAAAAGAACATGTGATTACATATTATTATCAAGGTTAAATGACTGCCTAAAAGCTACTTCACACAACAGCTAAAATGCTGTACTGCATACTATTAATGAAAAATAATGTTTTCAGGAAACTCTCATTCACTAGGTCTTCTATGGTCCACAGACATTCAGAAATACACTGAGCTACTAAATGTACCAACATTTCCCATCTTTCTATATTATTTTTTTTTTTTACTGAAAAATCCCTATTGCTTTACATCAAGGGGCTTAAAAAACAAAGCTTTTCTCATCCTACAATTTGTAATTTCTTTATAAAATATAAATGAAGACATTGAGGAATTAGACAAAAGTACCGGGGGGGGGGGTGGAACAAAGGCATAGAAAGGCAGAGAGATGAGAGGACAAAAAGGGACAGAGACCATAATAAAGAACATTAAAAAAGGAAGAAGAGAGTGTGGCAGCTGCCAGAGGACAGGGCACACACAACGGATCGACAGGAGAGTCTGTGCCGCTCTCTCTTTTCCAGCTATGGTGGCAGTCCAGTCTGCCCTCGGCCAAACTGACTTTCAGTCTTGCTCTGTCACTCATCTCTTCTTTCGAAAACTTTCATCAAAAAAGCAAGATTTCTGTTTCCACCTGTCATACTCTCCTTAAAAATTCCTTTTGTTTTTTTTTGTTTTTTTTAAACACCAGCTATTCTCTCTTTGACTTTAGGACAGAGACATTACGTCCCAGGAAGACCACCCCAACTCTACCAAACAAGGCAGAGAAACAGAAAGGCTCATTATTGTAAACTTGACTGAATTCTGAAAACTTTAAATTAAACTTGGGCCTCTTTTATACCACATTTTTTAATTCTCTGCTTAAAAAGTTATTCCATTTGCAAGATTAGATTTCTAGTTGTTTCTTTTTCTAACATGTATGAAAAATCTTACCAAAGCAAGTTATCACTTTTGTTGCTTCAGCTACACACCACTTTTACAATATTGCCTAATTTTTTTAAAAAAGTACTTTGCAGAATCTAACTCTCCAATATACCATGTTCCAAAGATTTGGTCACTTCTAATACAACCTTGGAAGGTAGGATGCAGTTTCCCATAAAATAATCCTTTAACAAGTAACATACCTAAATCACACTGCTCTTTGGGGCTTCCCTGGTGGTTCAGCTGGTAAAGAACCCGCCTGCAATGTGGGAAACCTGGGTTCGATCCCTGGGTTGGGAAGATCCCCTGGAGAAAGGAACAGCTACCCACTCCAGTATTCTGGCCGACAGAATTCCACAGACTGTACAATATATGCATGCTTTATATTTATGGTGGCTTCCCCAGTGGCTCAGATGGTAAACAATCCACCCGTAATGCAGGAGACCTGGGTTCGATCCCTGGGTTGGGAAGATCCCCTGGAGGAGGGCATAGAACCCACTCCAGTATTCTTGCCTAGAGAATCCTCAAGGACAGAGGAGCCTAACTCTCCAGTAAGTCATGGAACAAAGATTTGATCACTTCTAATACAATCTTAGAAGGTGGAATGCAGTTTCTCATATCCTTTAACAAATAACATTCCTAAATCACACTGCTCTCTGACAGGGATTATTTAGGAAAATATGCCCTGAGTTTCTCACTAGGCTGTCAGGAATACAAACTTCTCCTTCATCCACACCTAATATTCATTCATTCATATTCTCTGTCACTCTCTCTCTCAAACACACAGACATTGCCAAACAGTTTATCAACACTAAAGTTCCTTTTTTTTTTTTTGTTATTGGGCATAGCTCACTTAGAGGTTGCATTAAAGAGAGAGCATCTCAAGGAGATCAAGACAGATCCTCCACTCTATCATCTGTTCTGTGAAGCCTGCAGACACAAGCTTGGATATTTGTACTTCCTTTGCTTGGGAGGTCTTTCCACTTGGCCTAGCCTACTGTACAGTGAAATACCATCATGAAGGTCTTCATCACACTCTATTCCTAAAACAAGCTCATACCCCTTTTGAGATGGTCTGACATTTATTATCATTACTATTATCCACACTATCAACAACAATATGAGTGACATAAGCTGGAAGAAACACTGTCATTATCATTTCACGTAAATAAGTGAACATATAGAGCATACATGCAGGATGTCAATATGGAATATAAAGCTACACGGATCATAATGATATTGACTGAGGCCCACCATTTGTGACTGAGAGTCATTAAAATTTCAGAGTAGCACCCATTCATAATATTGACTATAACTAGCCTGTGTGTTATACACAAGCTTGCATGTCATCTACAGAATATGAAGCATGATCTACATCTTTGAACAACTCTTGTGGTGGAAGAGAACTGGAGGTAACACTAGGGAGATGAGAGCTGAGGCTGGGTTATCTTCACATTGTGCATCATCAGGACGTGGGTGGATGGGTCCACCTAGGGCCTACATTAGAGCAAGAAGGAAAAAAGGGGTCTAGGCTTGGCTTGGGCAAAAATCTGAATTTACAAAAGTTGAAGGAACAGGAGAAAAAGGAAAAACCAAGCTTAAAGAGTAGGAAAACTGGGATAATTCCAGTTATTCTAGCTGTTGTGACTACTTCCAATTGCCAGCTCCTATATTAAAAACACAATCAGACATCCATAAACCAGCCACCACCCGTATCCTAACTTCATATTGCCTTTAAAGCATTCATGATCAGGCTCTGGATTCCACTGAAGAAGTCCCAAGTGCAAAAGGGCATGTCTAACTGTTGTGAATTTTGTCTTGGGAAGACCTTTAAGAGTCTTCAGTACAAGAGCAGGGCAGTCTGCACAAGGTGTCAGAATAGCAAAGTGAGAAGTTCTTTGTCTAGCCAAGATATGTTTTAATCAAAAAAGTGAGAATGTAAACCTTATTGCTTTCAGTAGGACGACAGGAGGCTGACTCAGCCAACGATGGTGTTTGAAGGAAACTGGCAGGAGAGTCAGGCAGATGTGGTTTGAATACTTCCCTGAAAGGATTAGGCTGAGTCACAAAAGAGAAGTACACAAAATGGAGAAGCAGAAATTTGTATCCTGATCCAAATACTGCCACCAACGTGTTCTCTGGGGCTTCATTTCACAGAGGAAAGAAAGGAGGATCGGAAAAGCTGCAAAATATTGAGTGATGCCACTGAGATCAGAACACACATTCCCCAAGTGACCATGCTCACTCGTTTCTTAGTCATTGCTGCAGGCTTTCCACTCAGTATTCTTTTACAGGTAGTGGCCAAAATGCCAACATAAGAGAGTAGCTAGCTTCTAGTAGTTGTGCCAGAGATTAAAACATTCTCTTTCTCTCCTCAAGGAATCGGGTTTCCCAGGCGGCACAATGGTAAAGGATCCATCAGCCAATGCAGAAGATGCAAGAAACGTGGGTTCGATCCCTGAGTGGGGAAGATCCTCTAGAGAAGGAAATGGCAATCCACTCCAGTATTCTTGCCTGAGAATCCCATGGACAGAGGAGTCTTGAGGGTTACATTCTGGGGATAACAAAGAGTCACACATCACTGAGTGACTGAGCATGCACACCACACTTGGCAAATGGGGCATGAGGGTATTGTGTCAAAGAACTGAGTAACATCTTGTTTTCACCCGTTATTATTGTTTCATGGGAAATTGCAAAATGGTCTCTACTTAGATATCTTTAACATGTTATCTTTTAAAATAGGCATTGCTGGAAGGGTTTATAATTTATGCTATTAACATTTTTTTAAATGAAATAAGCATGCCATGCTTTCTACCTAATATTAAGGAAACATTTTCACATATTTAAATGGGGCCCTATTCAATTGAAGTAAATTCTGAAGAAAAAAAAGAGGATGAGTTCAGTTCGGTTGCTCAGCTGTGTAGGACTCTTTGTGACCCTCTGGACTGCAGCACGCCAGGCCTCCCTATCTATCACCAACTCCTAGAGTTTACCCAAACTAATGTCCATTGAGTTGGTGATACCATCCAACCATTTCATCCTCTGTCATCCCCTTCTCCTCCCACCTTCAATCTTTCCCAGCATCAGGGTCTTTTCAAATGAGCCAGTTCTTTGCATCAGGTGGCCAAAGTACTGGAGTTTCAGCTTCAACATCAGTCATTCCAATGAATATTCAGGACTGATTTCCTTTAGGATGGACTGGTTGGATCTCCTTGCAGTCCAAGGGACTCTCAAGAGTCTTCTCCAACACTAACGTTCAAAAGCAACAATTCTTTGGTGCTCAGCTTTCTTTATAGTCCAACTCTCACATTCATAGATGACTACTGGAAATCCCATAGCTTTGACTAGATGGACCTTTGAAGGCAAAGTAATGTCTCTGCTTTTTAATATGCTGTCTAGGTTGGTCATAGCTTTTCTTCCAAACAACAAGCATCTTTTAATTTCATGGTTGCAGTCACCATCTGCAGTGATTTTGGAGCCCCCCAAAATAAAGTCTGTCACTCTTTCCACTGTTTCCCCATCTCTTTGCTTTGAAGTGACAGGACCAGATGCCATGATCTTAGTTTCCTGAATGTTGAGCTTTAAGCCAACTTTTTCACTCTCCTCTTTCACTTTCATCAAGAAGCTCTTTAGTTCTTCTTCACTTTCTGCCATAAGGGTGGTGTCATCTGTATATCTGAGGCTATTGATATTTCTGTCAATCTTGATTACAGCTTGTGATAAGTAACACTAGAAAATTGCATTGGGTTTTAACATTTGCTTTTACTTAAGTCAGAAAATAAGTTTAAGAATAAGCATTTTCTCTAATCCCTCCTGAAAATCTCTTAAATTTTATAATCTCCAAAGGATCTGAACTCCATTTAGAAAAAAGTGTAAGTAAAAGCTATTGGTAGGATAAACACCATTCCTTGCCTCTCTCTTATTCACATAATGTGCTGTACTGTGCTTAGTTGCTCAGTCCTGTCTGACTCTTTGTGACCTCATGGACTGTAGCCCACCAGGCTCTTCTGTCCACGGGGATTCTCCAGGCAATAATACTGGAGTGGGTTGCCATGCCCTCTCCAAGGAATCTTCCCAACCCAGGGATGGAACCCAGGTCTCCCGCACTGCAGGTGGATTCTTTATTGTCTGAGTCACCAGGGAAGCCTTTATTGATTGCTATCAAGATATTGTAAAATTTAAATTATTTTAATAAGTCTTAGTTTTAGCATTCTGATACATAGCATTATGGGCTTCCCAGATGGTGCCAGTAGTCAAGAAGCTGCCTGCCAATGCAGGTGGATGTAGCCATGTGGGTTCAATCCCTGGGTTGGGAAGATCCCCTGGAGGAGGGCATGACATCCCACTCTAGTATTCCTGCCTGGATCCCATGAACAGAGGAGCCTCTCAGGCTACTGTCCATAGGGCTGCAAAGAGTCAGACATGACTAAGCAACTTAGCACACATATAGCATTATAAACGTGAAACTCAGTTACAGAAACAAAATAACCTAGGAATATATAATGTATACTATTTATGAAACAAAGGTTTGGAACTCAGAATATATTTCCCCATGGAAGGAATGCTGTATATAACCATGAAACCCCAGGCCAAATTCTAAAAGCCATTTAAGTCATGATACAGCTGAACTACAGCATTAAAATATCTAATTACCAATACTGCTTGTAAGCAATACATTTAGAGTTCTACCTCTGGGTTCTAGAAATATAGTATTTCTATCCACTGTCTACAGCTGCAGTACAAAAATGAAGAAGAATAAGGCTACCTGATTCCTACAGACCCTACAGATTCCTACAGGAGAGAGTGTGTCAAGAAAAGATGTTTGGTAAGAAAATAAATTCCTGTTGGGAACATTTATAAGTAAGACTTTCTAAGTCATGGACAGATAACAGTCTAGATAGGGAATGCATATATTTTTTACATAGTATGGGGACTATTAGACAAGAAGGTCATTTTTAGATTCATTTTTAAAAAATTAAAAAACAATTAAAAAGCCTAATGACAAAAGCAATGTAGACTTTTACACAGCCTTATAAACCTGTTTTTAAAACTTGGTCACACAGAAATGCAAACAAATTGAACTTCTCTTTAAATATGATGTTTGCAATAAAATATATTTTGAAGGGCAGTGTGGAAACCCATATTTTAAACTACCTTTACATAGGTCATGAAGATATTTTTAACAGTGAACTTATGCTAAATAAAACTAGCATTTCTGCTCTTTCTAGAGACTGGGTTTTTTAAGTGTTTCACTGACTAGGTTATTCTTTGGAGACTGAGATATTGTTCCATAGTTTTCAACTAGGGATGATTGTGCCCCCCACCATCACCATGCCCAGGGACTACTTAGCAATGTCTGGAGACATTCAAGTTGTCACAATTTGTAGGGTACTACTTGTATCTAGTAGGTTATGTTAGTTTCATAGGGTTGCTATACCAAATTACCACAAATACAGTGCCGTAAAACAACAGAGGTTTATTTTCTCATTGTTCTAGAGGCTAGAAGCCTGAAATCAAGGTGCAGGGCCTTGTTCCTTCTGAAGGTGCTAAGTAAGCACTCTTCTGGGCTCCAAAATCACTGCAGATGGTGATTGAAGCCATGAAATAAAAAGACGCTTACTCCTTGGAAGAAAAGTTATGGCCAACCTAGACAGCATATTAAAAAGCAGAGACATTACTTTGCCAACAAAAAGTCCGTCTAGTCAAGGCTATGGTTTTTCCAGTGGTCATGTATGGATGTGAGAATTGGACTATAAAGAAGGCTGAGCACTGAAGAATTGATGCTTTTGAACTGTGGTGTTGGAGAAGACTCTTGAGAGTCCCTTGGACTGCAAGGAGATCCAACCAGTCCATCCTAAAGGAGATCAGTCCTGGGTGTTCATTGGAAGGATTGATGTTGAAGTTGAAACTCCAATACTTTGGCCACCTGATGTGAAGAGCTGACTCACTGGAAAAGATTCTGATGCTGGGAGGGATTGGGGGCAGGAGAAGAAGGGGACGACAGAGGATGAGATGGCTAGATGGCATCATCGACTCGATGGACATGAGTTTGGGTGAACTCCAGGAATTGGTGATGGACAGGGAGGCCTAGCGTGCTGCGGATCATGGGGTCGCAAAGAGTCAGACATGACTGAGCGACTGAACTGAACTGAACTGAAAAATTCTTTCTTGCTTCTGCTAGCTTCTGGGGTGGGTGGGTCAGGGGGTGGGTGAGAGGGTAAGAGAGAGAGAGACAGAAAGAGAGAGAAAGTATGTGCATGTTCAGTCACTAAGTTGTGTCCGATTTTTTGCAACCTCAAAGGTTTTACAATGTAAAACCCAACTAGCAGAGATGTTAGCTGAGGACACATGGTCATAGATAGCAGTAATGACCTGGTGACCATCCACAGAAAGAAGGGCCTTAACTTCCACTCACGTTTTTTTTTTTTTTTTTAACGTTTTCTTTCTTGTATTGTCTTGTATATATTTATGTATCTTCACAATTTTCCCCTCTTCTTTTCATCTCTCCCTTTATTTATATAGGGTATGGTGGTTGAGTCACTAAGCTGTGTCCTCCTTTTGCCACCCTATGGACAGTAGCTCACCAGGCTCCTCTGCCCATGGGATTTCCAGGTAAGAATACTGGAGTAGGTTGCCATTTCCTTCTCCAGGGACTCTTCCCAAACCAGGGATTAAACCCCCCTGCGTTTCCTGCATGGACAGGCGGATTCTCTACCATGAGCAACCTGGGCAGCCCCTGCTAGCTTCTGGCAGTTGCCAGCATTCCTTGGGATTCCCTGGCTTGTAGCTGCATCTTTCCAATCTCTGGCTCCATCTTTATCTGGCCATCTTTCCTCTGTGTGTCTGTATCTCTTTATCCCAATCTCCCTTTCCCTTCTATCATAAAAACCAGTCACTGGGTTAAGGGTCCACCCTAATCTAACATGACCTCATTTTACCGTGATTACATCTACAAAGACCCTACTCTCAAGTTCACTTTCATAGGTACCAATGGTGAAGACTTGAACATTTGAGGGGGTGGGGACACAACACACCCACTCACAGGTAGAGACCAGTGATACTGCCAAGCATTCGAAAGGATGCCCCCCCGCCCTGCCCCGCTCCACCCCTGCACCGCCCCAGCAGAGAATTTTCCAGCCCCAAAGGTCAATACTGCCAAGGTTGAGAAACCCTGATTTCAAAACAGGTACATCTTCAACCCTGATTCCTCAATGCAGTATTTGAAAATCTTCATATGACCCTGTGGCTCTGAGTTCCTATTTCACAGGTTTAGGTGCAGCTATTTTAAAGTGTGAACTTTTCTTGCAACCTTCATGGCTGGGGCCTGTTTTGAGAACTTGTTACAAAGATGCACAAAGTGCTACATGAAGTTTTTTTAAAATGCAAACCAAGAAACCACTTAGAGTCATTAGCTAGCTCCAGGCTCTTGGCTACCTCACAAAAGCACTCTAGGCTTCAAGATCAATCAGATGAGACATTCAAGTTCCCTTTCAGGATCTCAGAACTATGTAATTATGAGGCTGTAATAAAAAAAGATTCTATCTTGAGAGTAGGGATACATTAGTAATGATAAAACCACAATAACCTTACAGATACCAGAAAAATATTTTTTCCAAGTATAAGAGAAACACCATTTTTAAACATAATATCTATTATTTCTACACTAAAATATATTGAGATGTGCCTGAATAGTGACGTTTTATTGGGAGTAGAGAGCTTATTTTTAGTAAAATACTGTGAGGTTTTTTTTTCTTCTACGTCAATGCATGTGTCTAAAGTTGTTTATCTCTAAGGTTCACCTAGTATTGTGAAATATGTGAGGCCAGCTATACAAAAGTAACTTGAAACGATTACAGTCCAGGACAAAGAGTCTCAACACTTATAATCTGTCTCTGAGGACAAATATTCCTTTGGAAAATAGTACCTAATTATATAAACCAATGACTGTTTCTCAACTATACTTGTGGTGCCTCAGTCAACTCAAGATTTCTCAGAGGTAACTTTTTTTTCTTTCTTTGCTTCTTTTCAAGCCATCTCAAACTAACAGAAAAGTTTTAAGTTCAGAATAAAGAATGTTTCCCCCACTGGAGAATAAGTTGCTGACCTAAAGACCCACTTGACCTTGGGAAAAATAGAGTATGTTTCCTACAAAGGACACACCTCACAACACCCCAGTACTGCTGCGAAAATCAGGAAATTAGTATTTTATGCCCTCTGATCTCATCCCACACCTTACTGGAGTTTCAACAAAAGTCTTTATAATGTACTTTTTATTCAAAGGTTTCAGCTCAGGATCACATGAGCTGCCTTGAGCCACCATGTCTCTCTATTCTCTTCACTCTCACAGCTTTGGTCTCTCCTGACTTTTATGACCTTGATGCTTATGAAAGTTCCAGGATAGTTATGTTGTAATACAATTAGATTCAGAGTAGACATCTTCGGCAGGAATATCACAGAGGAGACACTGCCTTCCTCTCATTGCATCCTACCAGATGACACACAATTTTTATTTCTCTCCTTAATGATTTACACTTTGATCATCTGACTCAAGTGATGTCAGCCAGGATTCTCCACCTTATTCTTTTTCTCTTTTCATTAATACTTTGTGGCAAGTTACTTCCCAAAACATTGTGGGAAGATACTTTGAAACTGGATAAAAAAATAACAACCCACTCCAGTATTCTTGCCTAGAGAATTCCATGGACAGAGAAGCCTGACTGGCTACAGCCCATGAGGTCACAAAGAGTCAGACACAACTGTATGACTATCACTCACTCACTCACTTTGAAACTATATAATTTTGTGCCTCATCAAACTTTCAATTAACTCAATTAATTCAGTTAAATGTGTACTCGTGAATACCTATATAAGTCAATGGACATTTTTCAGTGGCTATGGATACTAGTCCATCAGTATTATTATTTACTTTGACGCTCTGTTTATCAAGTGGGAGCCCTTTCCCTCTGGCTTCTGCATCCTTTCCCATTACTCATCATTCTTTGAACACTTCATTGCTTTCTGGCACAAGAGGGTCCAAGCTTATCACATCCTCTCTCGACTCCAGTCCTAAAATCAGCCATTTCTATATAAAGTTCTAGTGATTATTAGGAAAAAATGTATTCAGAATCAAGATTTGGGTGCTAAGTATGCTCATCACTATGGGAAAATCTTTGCTCCATTTCACTGAACAGAGCTAAGAATACATTGTGCATATTCATACACACAGATGCATAACACATATTTATATACACCTATATGTAATGGGCATAATATATATACAGTTGGCCATGAACAGTGAAGATTCAAACTTTAAGGATCCATGTCTGCACATATCTTTTCAGTAGTAAAAAATAGATTACTATGTGGTCCACGGTTGATTCAATCCTCGGATGCAAAGGAACCACACTGATACAGAAGGCTGACTGTAAATTATACACAGATTAAGCTGTGTTGTTCAGTGGTCACCTGTAAATATATATGACATATATATGCATTATATGGGCTTCCCAGGTGGTGCTAGTAGTAAAGAACCTGCCTGCCAGTGCAGGAGATGCAGGTTTGATCCCTGGGTTGGGAAGATCCCACGGAGGAGGGCATGGCAATCCACTCCAGTATTCTTGCCTGGAGAATCCCAGGGACAGAGGAGCCTGGCGGGCTACAGTCCATAGGGTCACAAAGGGCTGGACACAACTGAAGCGACTTAGCATGCACGCATGCATATGCATTATACATATATTTATAAATACACGTTCATATCGATGCAACCATTTATAGAGATAGAGAGACATAAGAGATACAGATAGATATTTAAAGTCACAGCTTCACACGAATGCTGCCACTTGCAGTCTAACACTGCAAGATTCATGTTAGTTTTCCCTGTTTATTTCCTTCTTCTCTAGAGGAAAACCTCGGTTCTATTATCCTTGCCAACTTCACTCAATCTAGTCTCCCACTGCCGCTGCTGCTCATAGCTCCAAAAAGTGTCTTCCTCACCCACTCAGGCTCCAGCGTCCTGCCCTGGCTGCTCCTGCATACCTGACCTCCATCCCATGATCAGGATCAGACCCCGAGTCATGGCCGTTTAGAAGCCCTTGCTTCTAAGGCCTGAGGTCTGGCGCCAGCTTTCTGCACCAACAGCCACCTCCTGCGCTGAGGCTCTAACACTTCACACGGGGGGCTCTTCTACCTGGAGGCCATTCTGACTGGCTTAGCTTCTAATGCCCTCACCTGAATCCTCAGGTTCTCTTCACCAAAGGGGATGATTCCTGCCTTTCCCCACCTAATGGTTAGTAGGCCGGCTTCCCGGAAGGGAGGGAAGAAGGTGGGGACAAAAGACCGGGAAGAGGAAGAGCGAGTTGAACAGTGTGTATATAATATAATTGTAAATGTAACAATTTAGGGTCAAAATTTTGATCCATCAGATACAACCCTATTAAAGACAGGCTTATAGCTAATCTGTTCCTTTAAAGTTTAAACACTATGAAAAGTAAAAACAGCTAAGGTTTTATACTCAGATACAGACCAGCAATGTCAGGCATATGTAGGTGCTTGAATAATATCTATGGCAATGAGCATTTATTACTGGGCAGTTGCTCTGTGTGTCTCTTGAAAAGAAGGGAGCATTGATCAAGGAGGCAGGTAAGCAACATCATCTAGAGGTTAAAAATGATCATTTCAAATGATTCCCCGGCAACATTTTTCACTAGATAAGCATGGCTCATTCCTTCAATTTGTACCCCCCCCCAAAGAGTATAGTGGCATTTAAATATTCCCAATTATGTAATATTTCTCCTTCAATAAAGCTATTTTACATTTCTTAATTAAGAAATAGCCTAAAAGAGTTAAGGTGAGTCCTTGTGCCAAACTATTCTAGGACTCTAGACTGAGTCAGCATGCCCTTCAGTCCATATGTAAATAAAGTATTTATATCTACACACTCTGCTGTCAGTGATTCCAAACTTTCATACACATACACACCCACTTCAGAGAGACAAGTGAGTATTGTGTATAAGAAAACAGTATTGGGAGTCAGATTGAACAATGCTAAACTTCCTGCTCTACTACTTAACTAATTATGTGTACTTGGGCAACTATTTAGCTCTTTAAATTGCAATTTCCTCACCTGAAAGTCAGGAATAATAAAAAACTAACCCATAGAGCTATAAACTACATAGCGCAATGCCTGGCATACAGTTGTTACATAGTAAATATGATACATTTATGATAAAAAAATACAATAACCATTTTTATTTTCAAATTTGGCCCCAAATCTTAGGTTTATAGAACATCTCTTTTCAAGTAGTTCAAAGCACCTAGGTTTAAAAAAAAAAGGGGGGGGGGAGTAAACTTCACAATGGTCTTTAGCAAAGAGGAAACTGAATCTCATCAAGTTCGATACAGCATCTATAAAGTGAGATGAGGCTGCCTCACAATTTTTAATTCTCCCTTGAAATGAGATGCTAACCTCATGTTTTTTTATATGTCACATTCTTCCATAATTTTAGCTTTAAGCGGCAGTTAAAAGTTCAGGACTTACACTACATATATACACAGACATTCAACATAACATACATAGCATACATCATTCTACTTAAGATTCATTTGTTAATTTATTCCACCTTCATGTGTTTCCTACTTTTTTTCTCTTTAGAAGTCTACTCAAGCGTCAATTTAAACCTGACTCCCTGATACCAATGGAATACCTATCTAACAGTGTACTCTCTAGGTTGTATCATTTTATTTTTATTTTTTTTCATTTATTTTTATTAGTTGGAGGCTAATTACTTTACAATATTGAAGTGGGTTTTGTCATACATTGACATGAATCAGCCATGAAAGCAGTGGTTTTCAACCTGCTTAGGATCATATGATAAAAATCACATGGGAGCTTTTAAACCTCCTCACATCTAGACTGAATCCCAGGACAACTGAATCAGAATTTTTAAGGCAGGATTCACCATATCAGTATTTTTAATGCTCACTAGTAATTCGAACATACAGTCAAGTTGAGAAACCAAGTTCTAGCACACACCTAAGATGCATTGGTCCTCAGAAGTGCAATCCTCTCAGGTGAATGACACGTGAATGCATGATAGCCCCAGGGTGGAAAAAAAACTGTCCTTGACCATTCTTTATAAGTGGTATGAATGAGAAAGTGGAGCAAGGAAATTTGGAAACTGAGGCAACCCAAAATGTTTTGTCCAAGTAGTTAACAGCTAGACCCCTTAAAGTGCATTTATTTAAAAATGAACAATCTTATTATTTGATTATCTCTCCATTTTTAAAATATGTTACAAGTCTACATGTGATAAGCTCATAAAAATGAATTCCTATGAAACGTTCAAAACCTTGTGTAGAGTAAGATCCTGACTTGAGTCACTGGTGGGCAATATTTGCCAAGCTAGAGGTGATCTACTATCCTAATTAGCAGGTAATACTCTGAAATTTATAACACAGAAACTTACATTAGAAAGTACGTGAGATGAAATACCTTCATCATAAAAATTATAAACAGGTGAAGCGAAAATGGGCAAATCTGGTGTTGCTTTGCACCAAAAATCCCTCTTTCAAAGTGTCTTACACAACCAGAAAAACAAAAATAAACAAACGAAAAACCTACAGTCTTTCGTTTTCAAAGACCAAGGTGTAAAAGCAGACACACACTCACATTATCCTCCTGTCGTGGGGCTTTGTTTGGTTAGTTGGATGGTTGGCTGTGTTGTGTTGTTATTTAAACTCAGCTCTAAAAAACATCCTCAAAGCCAACCCGCCTGCCAGGAAGGAGGAGGTGATATTTAAGCCTCACTATCGCGACTGAGCACACACGCATCGATTCAAGTGAAGGGAGGTGGCCTTGGAAAACGTGTCTTTCAGAAATCCTGCCACTTTAGACAGGCCAAGTCGCTGCCTTGCTCCCACCCGCACCCTCACGCCCTCTCCTAGAAACACACAAACACTGCCCTACTACCCACGTCCCCGTCCCGCGGGGCGCCCCAGTCTCCCGGCAGGTTTCCATAACCCACGCGTGGCCCATAGGCGGAGGCGGCCGTGGCCCCCACCCGCGGCCGCCAGCATCCCGGGACTTCTGCCTCCCGACGCCCGCGCGCGCTCCGCCCGCCCCTTGGCCCTGCAACCATCACACCTGTGGAAAGGCCGTCCTCCAGGCTCCGGCGCACGGCAGCGAGGAAGCACAGCAGGAGCAGCCGCAGGGACGGCGCCCGGGGCCCCCGCAGACCCGGGAGGGCGCGCATGACGCCAACAGGTCAGCCGCGGTCCTCGTACACCCGACCGCCTTCGGTGTCGCCGCGCACACTCGCCCGCAGCCCGGCGCCGGCTGCCAGGCCCCGGTGTGGACACTCGAGAAAAGGCGGGGTGGGAGGGGCCGGCCGCCCTGCCCTCCTACGCCGAGACACTCGCACCGCGCCCGCAGCCGACCCGCAGGACCGTCCGGCTCTCCATCAATTAGGCAGCGCGCTGCCGCCTACAGGCGCGCCCGGATGTGCGGTGGTCACCCCCGCCTCCGTCCTCTCCGCCGGGCAGGTCAGGGAGGGAGGTTGCTAAAGACGCTGGCAGGCGACGCCTAGCCCATCTCCTGGGGGAGAGAGCGAAACCCTTAATATCTATAGATTCACCAGCACACTATATGCGCAGAGGTGCACACATCTCTGCAGCTCATATAAACCAAGGTTCACTTATTTACTTTAGTGGGACTGAGGATGGAAAACATTTCTTCCTCCCGGCCATCCTGTGTTATTAAAGAGGCTTCTCTGTACGCGCTGGTGGAAGGCAGTGTCCCTCCGCCCTGCATCCTGGGCTAATCAGTCTTTGCTCTGCCTACCAATCGTACCCAGCCTCTGCTCTGGTCTCTGAAGGCTTAACCGGTTCGCTCTAGATTAAGCTTTCAGAGTCTCAGGGTGTCCCAGTGTATGTTTTCCTTTCGTTTGCTTAGCCTAGCAGTTTCTGAGAAGCCACCTAGAGCTCCAGAAACAAAACTGTCGAAAGTAGACAGCTGTGTAAAATGCACAAGCCTGTTGACCTTTGTCAAACTCTGACACTAATGTTATCCCTTGCTTATGTAGCTTGGAATTTTTCAGTGCTCCCAATGAAATAAAACAACTAAAAGCTACTGCTTTATCTGAGGAGGAGGATGAAGGCTATGGATCTTTGAAAAAAAAAAAAAAATATAGACTGGGGATAAGGCTAAAAATTATTAAATATATAAAGAGTAGTTTTCACAACATAAAAAAGCAATAAGATGTGATAATTCTCCAAGATGTTATAATATGTTAAAAGATACATTTTAAAGTGTTTTTCATGAGCTTTGTTCCCTCTCCCTTTGTCTTTCCAATGTTAAGTTTGATAGTCATGAATTCAAAATTTATCAATGCCAAAAAAAAAATTGAAAGAAAATGTTAGATCCACGTTTTGAAAATTGAAGTGCTAAACAAGAGCTATGCTCCCCTCCTACAGGAATGACTAATTTTTAGTTGGTATATATTGTAAAAATATTCCTCTGTTTCCAGCTTATTACATAGACAAAACTTTGAGGGGAAAGGAAGGTATCTAAATTTGAAGACAGAGAAGATGAGTAATACAATTTGTTAAGCAGTGTTAAACATCTACCAAGTACCAGGCACTGTGTTCAGTACATGTACTGCACGCACATTAATCTAGAGAGCTATTTGTCTGTGAACTACAAACCTAAGGAATCCCTCTTCTCAGTCAGAAAATTATGCCTATAATGATTAAACCTTTCTGAAGGAAACCTTATGAGAGACCCTGAAGGACTAAACAGTTTTCCCAATTACCCTCTTAGGACCTTGAGCAGACTTGCTAAATCCAAACTGCCAGATCACTGTTTGCTAAATAACACCCTTGTCTTGCTGCCCTGCATCCTGTCTCAGGACTATCTACAAATGTTTCCCTAGGCCTTTGGAGAGTTCTAACAGAAAACACTTCTCAAAACAAAATGTACTCTGACCTACCTTCCCCAATTAACTCTATCATATCCTTAAGCTCAAATTCACCTTTTTTCAAATAAGCTGACCACATTTAAAGAAAAATTATCTTCACAGGCAAATCAATGTGTCTATGACCAGGAAAAAGTAACTTGCCACGTTGAAGCTAATTCCCACTTGCCTTTTGTTGTTAGAGCAAAATAAATTGATGAAGAAATATAATTCTTGTTTTGCTAAGTATTTTGAAAGTTTTCCCCATTACTCCTGTCTTATATTTACACACAATATTTTTTAGCCTTATTTCCATTCCTTTTTTTTCAAATGATCCATATCCTTTAAAACCAGTTTATATACTACCTTCCATATACAGCTTTTTCTGATCTTTCTGGTCCAAACTAACCTTTCCCTCCATGGTGAATTAAATAAGGCCACACCTGCTTTGACACGGTCCTTGTGGAGGTATGCTTCGTGTCCTACACTTCCTGTCCTCGGGCTGAGCGGTCCCTGTGGCTCCTGTTGACGTACTGAACGTTGCTGAAGTAACACTCTGTGAGTTTCCGTAGCTAGACCACAGGAGCCTGCATTTCCTTCCTCCCTTCTCTTACAAGACAGTTGTCAGGCCAGAAGCGTGACAACCTTGAGACCACCATGCTGTGAGAAGCCCAGACTACATGGAGTACCTGGAAGGATGAGATGCCATTTAGAAAGAAGGCATGAGGGTCAATAGGTACTAGATTTTTGCAGGACCCTTCTTGAAGCCTAAAACAAGACCCAATGAGTGCCACATGATGCTCCTTGAAGCAGAATAATTGCTCTGCTGAGCCCTGCCTGAATGCCTGTTCCACACAATTGTGAGATACAAGAACACGATTGCTTTAAGCCACTAAATTAAGAGTAGCTTGTCCTCCACAATAAATTATCCAAATGCTTTTCTCTAAACTCCTGCTATCCCTGGGATTAATTTGACAATTAATAATTTGCATCCTTGTCTGTGGCCTTCATTGTTGCAGTCTCCATTTAAATATCTGTTGTTATTCAGTTGTTAAGTCATGTCCGACGCTTTGCCACCCCATGGTCTGCAGTACACCAGGCTTCCCTGTCCTTCACTGTCTCCCAGAGCTCACTTAAACTCATGTCCATTGAATTGATGAAGCTATGCAACCATCTCATCCTCTGTCACCCCCTTGTCCATCTGTATTCGTTCCTTCCCAGCATCTGGGTCTTTTCTAATGAGTCAGCTCATCATATCAGGTAGCCAAAGTATTGGAGCTTCAGCTTCAGCTTCAGCATCAGCCCTTCCAATGAATACTCAGGGTTGATTTCTTTAGGATTGACTGGTTTGATCTTGAAGTCCAAAGGACTCTTAAGAGTCTTCTCCAGCACCACAATTCAAAGATGTGTATTCTTCAGTGCACAGCCTTCTTTATGGTCCAACTCTCACATCCGTACAGGACAAACAGGAAAAACCATAGCTTTGATTATATGGACCTTTGTTGGAAAAATAATGTCTCAGCTTTTTAATATGCTATCTAGGTTTGTATACCTTTCCTTCCAAGGAGCAAGCATCTGTTAATTTCATGGCTGCAGTCACCATCCACAGTGATTTAGAAGCACAAGAAAATAAAATCTGCTACTTTTTATATTTTTTCCCTATCTATTTGCATGAAGTGATGGGATCAGATACCATGAGCTTAGTTTTTTGAATGTTGTGTTTTAAGCCAGCTTTTTCACTGTCATTTTTCACCTTCATCAGGAGGCTCTTTAGTTCCTCTTCACTTTCTACCATTAGGATATATCACTTGCATATCTAAGGTTGTTGATATTTCTCCCAGCAATCTTGATTCCAGGTTGGCAGTCATCCAGCCTTGCATGTTGCATGATATACTCTGCATATGAGTTAAATAAGCAGGGTGACAATATACAGCCTTGACGTACACCTTTCCCAATTTTGACGTACACCTTTCCCAATTTCCCAATGTCTGGTTCAAATTGTTGCTTCTTGACCTGCATACATGTTTCTCAGGAGACAAGTAAGGTGGTCTGGTATTCCCATCTCTTTAAGAATTTTCCACAGTTCGTTATGATTCATACAGTCAAAGGCTTTAATGTAGTCAATGAAGCAGAAGTAGATTTTTTTCTGAAATCCTCTTGCTTTTTCTATGATCCAACAAATGATGGTAATTTGATCTCTGGTACCTCTACCTTTTCTAAATATTGTACATCTGGAATTTCTTGGTTCACATACTGTTGAAGACTAACTTGAAGGATTTTAAGCATAATCTTGCTAGCGTGTGAAATGACCATGAAAGTGCAGTAGTTTGAACTTTATTTAGCATTGCTCATCCTTGGGATTGAAATGAAAACTGACCTTTTCCAGTCATTTGGCCACTGCTGAGTTTTCCAAATTTGCTGGCATATTGAGTGCAGCCCTGTAACAGCATCAGCTTTTAGGATTTTAAATAGACCAGCTGGAATTCCATTACCTCCACTAGGCTCATTCTTAGTGATGCTTTCTAAGGCCCACTTGAATTCAGACTTCAGGATGTCTGGCTCTAAGTGAATGAAGACAGCATCATGGTTATTTGGTTCTTTAAGAACTTTTTTTGTACAGGTCTTCTGTGTATTCTTGCCATCTCTTCTTAATATCTTCTGCTTCTGTTAGGTCCATACTGTTTCTGTACTTTATTGCACCATCTTTCCATGAAATGTTCCCTTGGTATCTCCCATTTTCTTGAAGAGATCTCTAGTCTTTCCTATTCTATTGTTTTCTTCTACTTCATTTTATTGTTCACTGAGGAAGTCTTTCTCATCTCTCCTTGCTATTCTTTGGAATTCTGTGTTCAATTGGGTATATCTTTCCCTTTCTTCTTTGCCTTTTGCTTCTTTTCTTTCTTCAACTATTTGTAAGGCCTCCTCAGACAACCACTTTGCCTCTTGCATTTCTTTTTATTTGGGATTGTTTTGGTCACTGCCTCCTGTACAATCTTATGAACCTCTGTCCATAATTCTTCAGGCACTCTGTCTACCAGATCTGACCCCTTGAATCTGTTTGTCACTTCCACTGTATAATCATAAGGGATTTGATTTAGGTCATGCCTGAATTGGCTAGTGATTTTCCCTACTTTCTCTAGTTTATGTCTGAATTTTGCAATAAGGAGCTCATAATCTGTGCCACAGTCAGCCTCAGGTCTAGTTTTTGCTGACCTTATAGAGCTTCTCCATCTTTGGCTGCAAATAATATAGTCAGTCTGATTTCGGTATCAACCATCTGGTGATGTCCATGTGTAGAGTTATCTCTCATGTTGTGGGAAGTGGGTGTTTGCGATGACCATTGTGCTCTCTTGGCAAAACTCTGTTAGCCTTTGCCCTGCTTCATTTTGTACTGCAAGGCCAAACTTGCCTGTTACTCCAGGTATCTCTTGACTTCCTACTTTTGCATTCCAGTCCCTTATGATGAAAAGGAATTTTTTGTTTGTTTGGTTTTGGTGTAAGTTCTAGAAGGTCTTGTAGAACTCTTCAGCTTTGGCATTAGAGGTTGGGGCATAGACTTGGATTACTATGGTATTGAATGGTTTGACTTGGAAATGAACCAAGATAATTCTGTCATTTTTGAGACTGTACAGAAGTACTTCATGTCAGATTCTTTTGTTGACTATGAGGGCTACTCCATTTCTTCTAAGGGATTCTTGCCCACAGTAGTAGTAGCTAGAATAGTAATCTGAATTAAATTCACCCATTCCCATCCATTTTAGTTCACTGATTCTGGAAATGTCATTATTCATTCTTGCCATCTCCTGCTTGACCACGTCCATTGTACCTTGATTCATGGGCCTAACATACCAGGTTCCTATGCAGTATTGTTCTTTACAACATTGGACTTTACTTTCACCACCAGACACATCCATGACTGGGAGTCATTTCCTCTTTGGCCCAGCCTCTTCATTCCTTCTGGAGCTATTTATCCGCTTTTCCCCAGTAACATATTGGACACCTACCGATCTGGAGAAGCTCATCTTCCAGTGTCATATATTTTTGCCTTTTATACTGTTCATGGGGTTCTCAAGGAAAGAACACTGAAGTTGTTTGCCATTCCCTTCTCCAGTGGACCACGTTTAGTTGTTATGTGATTATATCTTCTTTCCCAACTACATTACAACTCTTTTCAACCTGGAAGTAGTTCTTTTTATGTCCTGCCATGTCTTAAAAAAATAGTACTTTTAGTGTGCTCTGTTTTTCACTTGTTAAAGGCTCACTATAGGCAAAATATATTCTGTTTTCTGTGTTTTCCATTTTTTTGTAGTAAAATAATGCTATAAAATGTTCAGTTTTTTTTTTTTTTTTTCCCTTAAGCCATCATTGAGTGAAAGGGTGTCACAAGATCCTCAGTTCAGTCACTCAGTCATGTCTGACTTTTTGCAACCCCATGGATTGCAGCATGCCAGGCTTCCCTGTCCATCTCCCAGAGCTTATTCAAACTCATGTCCATAGATCCATGATGCCATCAAACCATCTCATCCTCTGTCACCACCTTTTCCTCCCACCTTCAATCTTTCCCAGCATCAGGGTCTTTTCAAATGAGTCAGTTCTTCACATCAGGTGGCAAAAGCATTGGAGTTTCAGCTTCAGCAACAGTCTTTCCAATGAATATTCAGGACTGATTTCCTTTAGGATGGACTGGTTTGATCTTGCATTCCTAGGGACTCTCAAGAGTCTTCTCCAATGCCACAATTGTAGAAGCATGTGAGATCTAGTTCCCCGATCAGGGATTGAACCTGGGTTCCCTTCATTGGAAGCTCAGAGTCTTAGTCACTGGACCACCAGGGACACTCCTTGAGGTTTTTTCTTTAGTTCAACTCTCTGACAACTGTGTGTTGCACATTGTGGCACATGGGACACAAAGGTAAACCACACACTGTTTCCAAATTTAGGGAGCTAAATAACATAAGCAGGTGATTGCTGCTGTTGTTCAGTCATTCAGTTGTATCCAACTCTTTGTGTCCCATGGACTGAAGCACACCGGGTTTCCCTGTCCTTCAACACAGCCTGGAGTGTGCTCAAACTCATGTCCATTGAGTCAGGGATGCCATCCAACCATCTCATCCCCAGAGACTGTAACCTGCCAGACTCCTTTGTCTATGGAATTTTTCAGGCAAGAGTACTGGAGTGTGTTGCTGTTTCCTACTCCAAGGGATCTTCCCGACTAAGGAGTTGAACCCACATTTCTTGAGTGGCCTGCATTTGTTCTTTACAACTGAGCCACCTGGGAAGCCCTAATATAACTTCTACTCGTATCAAATACAGACACTCCATCCAATCTTAGTAATAGGCAAGTCTGGTTAGAAGGGGAAGTCAGATCCCTAACTCATACAGATGCATTTTAAGGCTCTGGGACTGGGACATAGTATTATGTTCATTTTCTGTATGATTCTTTTGTGAAATCTGCTAAAGTAAGTTTTTTAACTGAAACTACTTAATAGGGCCATCTATTTCTACTCTAATTTCTCGTGCATCATACTTTCTCACAGATCAAATGGCATGCTGTGACTGGTTTGGAGATCCTGCTAGAAGGGAATTAAAGATACACTTGGTGCAGGGGTTAATAGTTAGCCATCTGTTGCTCTGGCTAAGACATGAGAAACTCACCATGAGAAAAAAATAAAAGCAAAATGTAGCAATACAGCAGAACCCAGATAAAAGTATGTCAGGTAGATCAGTTGCAGTTCTCACTGCTAAACTAACGAAAAACAGTGTGGACCTTGAAATGCCGGGTCACTTCAAGTTCAGAACGCTGCTTGTGCACAAACCAAAATGTTTTCCCAAGGCATATGCAGGTCTATGACCTCCAGCTAGGTGATACCCCTTGTACAAGAAAATAACAAAGATCACTTCAATTCAGTCAGTTCAGTTGCTCAGTCGTGTCTGACTCTTTGTGACCCCATGGACTGCAGCACGCCAGGCCTCCCTTTCCATCACCAACTCCCGGAGTTTACTCAAACTCAGGCCCATCAAGTCGGTGGTGCCATCCAACCATCTCATCCACTGTTGTCCCCTGCTCTTCCTGCCTTCAATCTTTCCCAGCATCAGGGTCTTTTCCAATGAGTCAGCTCTTCACATCAGGTGGCCAAAGTATTGGAGTTTCAGCTTCAGCATCAGTCCTTCTAATGAACACCCAGGACTGATCTCCTTTAGGATGGACTGGTTGGATCTCCTTGCAGTCCAAGGGACTCTCAAGAGTTTTCTCCAACACCACGGTTCAAAAGCATCAATTCTTCGGCACTCAGCTCTCTTTATAGTCCAACTCTCACATCTATACATGATTACTGGAAAAACCGTAGCCTTGACTAGACAGACCTTTGTTGGCAAAGTAATATCTCTTCTTTTTAATATGCTGTCTAGGTTGGTCATAACTTTCCTTCCAAGGAGTAAGTGTCTCTTAATTTCATGGCTGAAATCACCATCTGCAGTGGTTTTGGAGCCCCCAAAAATAAAGTCAGCCACTGTTTCACCATCTATATGCCATGAAGTGATGGGACTGGATGCCATGATCTTAGTTTTCTGAATGTTGCGCTTTAAGCCAACTTTTTCACTCTCCTCTTTCGCCTTTCATCAAGAGGCTCTTTAGTTCTTCACTTTCTGCCATAAGGGTGGTGTCATCTGCATATCTGAGGTTATTGATATTTCTCCTGGCAATCTTGATTCCAGCTTGTGCTTCATCCAGCCCAGCATTTCTCCTGATGTACTCTGCATATAAGTTAAATAAACAGGGTGACAATATACAGCCTTGATGTATTCCTTTTCCTATTTGGAGCCAGTCTGTTCCATATCTGGCTCTAACTGTTGCTTCTTGACCTGCATACAGATTTCTCAAGAGGTAGGTCAGGTGGTCTGGTATTCTCATCTCTTTCAGAATTCTCCACACATAGTTAAAGCCTTTGGCATAGTCAATAAAGCAGAAATAGATGTTTTTCTGGAATGCTCTTGCTTTTCCAATGATCCAGCAGATGTTGGCAATTTGATCTCTGGTTCCTCTGCCTTTTCTAAAGCCAGCTTGAACATCTGGAAGTTCACAGTTCATGTATTGTTGAAGCCTGGCTTGGAGAATTTTGAGCATTACTTTACTAGCGTGTGAGATGAGTGTAATTGTTTGAGCAAAAAAAAGTGGTAGTTTGAGCATTCTATACCATTGCCTTTCTTAGGTATTGGAATGAAAAGTGACCTTTTCCAGTCCTGTGGCCACTGCTGAGTTTTCCAAGTTTGCTGGCATATTGAGTGCAGCGCTTTCACAGCATTGTCTTTTAGGATTTGAAATAACTCAGCTGGAATTCCATCACCTCCAATAGCTTTGTTCTAGTGATGCTTTCTAAGGCCCACTTGACTTCACATTCCAGGATATCTGGCTCTAGGTGAGTGATCACAGCATCGTGATTATCTGGGTCATGAAGATCTTTTTTTGTACAGTGCTTCTGTGTATTCTTGTCACCTCTTCTTAATGTCTTCTGCTTCTGTTAGGTCCATACCATTTCTGTCCTTTATTGTGCCCATCTTTGCATGAAATATTCCCTTGGTATCTCTTAAGTATCTTGAAGAGATCTCTAGTCTTTCCCGTTCTATTGTTTTCCCCTATTTATTTGCATTAGTTATTGAGGAAGACTTTCTTATCTCTCCTTGCTATTCTTTGGAACTCTGCATTCAAATGGATATATCTTTCCCTTTCTCCTTTGCTTTTGGCTTCTCTTCTTTTCACAGCTGTTTGTAAGGCCTCCTCAGATAACCATTTTGCTTTTTTGCATTTTTTTTTCTTGGGGATGGTCTTGCTCCCTGTCTCCTACAATGTCATGAACCTCCGTCCATAGTTCATCAGGCACTCTATCAGATCTAGTCCCTTAAATCTAGTTCTAACTTCCACTGTTTATTCATTAGGGATTTAATCTAGGTCTTACCTGAATGGTCTATCAGTTTTCCCCACTTTCTTCAATTTATGTCTGAACTGGCAATAAGGAGTTCAAGATCTGAGCCACAGTCAGCTCCCATCTTGTTTTTGCTGACTGTGTAGAGCTTCTCCATCTTTGGCTGCAAAGAATATAATCAGTCTGATTTCAGTGTTGACCATCTGGTATGTCCAAGTGTAGTGTCTTCTCTTGTGTTGTTGGAAGAGGGTGTTTGCTATGACCAGTGCATTCTCTCGGCAGAACTCTATTAGCCTTTGCTCTGCTTTATTCTGTACTCCAAGGCCAAATGTGCCTGTTACTCCAGATGTTTCTTGACTTCCTGTCTTTGCATTCCAGTCCCCTATAATTAAAAGGACATCTTTTTTGGCTTTTAGTTCTAGAAGGTCTTATAGGTCTTCATAGAACCGTTCAACTTCAGCTTCTTCAGCATTACTGATCGAGGCATAGACTTGGATTACTGTGATATTTTGAACTATTCAAAGATAGTTTTTTGAACTATTCAAAGATATTTTGAAGTAATCAATAAAATGGGAGACGTGACTGGAGACACAGGAGGCTGACTTCATCATAGCACAACAGATACTTTCTGCTTACGAAGACACTAAATAAAAGGGATGTGGCTCCGAGGAATGGGGCTCCTGATCCAAGAGGGCTTGAGTCCCCCAGTCCCATCTTTAAGACTTTGATTCTGTCTCTAGTTTGTTTTCCCCAAACTGTGCATCGACCACTTTTGATCCCTACCTGCTGCACTGGCTCCAGCAAGTGGCACCCAATGTTGGGCTGGAAACTGAAGGATTGCAGAGTGCAAAACTACAGCTGAAATATCAATATTGGCTCACGGTCCTGAAGAAGAGTGGGGTGAAGCCTCAGAAAACCCCTTTTTGCAGTAAGTATTACTCTCTTAGGTATTGAAACTGGGGTTAAGCATGGGAAATTCAGAAAGCTTGGAACAGTACCGGCCATATATATGCCTCTTAGAGCAGGTTCTAAAAGCAGAAGGAACAAAAATAAGTGAGGGCCGGCTACTGGATCTTTTACAAACCATTGAGAAACATTGCTTATAGTTCCCTTCTCTGGGTATTTTAGATTTAGGACCATGGAAGAAGGTAGGTAGTGAATTAGAGAAACTTCTTTGCAAGGGCGTGCCCTTGCCTGTATCTATCTGGTCAACTTGGACACTGATTAAAATCTATTTTAGAAACTTTTCAGACCCCAGAAGGCTCAGAAGGGAGTGAGGATGAATGTGAATCCCCATCAGAGGGAGGACCTGAATATGCAAGCCAGCGGGGATAGAACAAAAAACACAGGAGGATCTTAAAAGTATAGTTCCTTCTGTGCCTTAGCGGAGGATGAATTTCCTCTACCCCCACTTCCTCTCCCTCCTGTCTTAACCAGTGGAGTGACTTAAGCTTTTCCTTCCTTGCCACGAACAGTAGTTCTGTCACCCCTCCAGAAAGGTATTTGATGGGCTCGACAGGAGGGTGACTTGGAGGCTATGACTATGACATTTCCAGTGACAATACATGAATGAGTAACTCCTGGGACAGATCCTAATAATCCTAATGGGGTGTATGAGGCTGCTATTCCCTTCAAAATACTAAAGGAACTTAAGCAAACTGTTCAAAATTATGAAGTAAATTCTCCTTTTACCTTGGAAATAGTGCAGGGACTAGCTGAGGGTTCCCATTTGATTATGGTGTCTCATGACCAAGCCAGACAGATCCCCATCTCTTTAGATCAGTTGGCAGGCAGTGGAAATTGGGGGACAACTCAAGATTAAGTGCTTATGGAAGATCAGGCTATAGGATAGGTGAGGTGATACTGAATAAAAGCCTGGGAGAAAATAGAAGTTAAAGGACAGGCTTTCCTTACTTTAAGAGAAGACCTCACCTCATCAGAGAGACAATCCCTGCTGGGACAACATCTTATTAGTCAGGCTACCCCTGTCATCAGAGCCAATTTGAACATTCTCTGGTTCAATGTTTAACTATGAAACTATGACCACAAAAAGAGAGAGATGGCATTTTTGACACTGAATGGCCATGACGTTATTTAGACTCCAGAGAAAACTGGTTAAAATAAAATCTTTTTTGAAATTGCAGAACCGGTTCTCCTTGCACGTGCAATTAGAAAAAAGTTGGCTTGTTAAAATACTTTGTTGGAGCTCCAGTTCTTCCAGAGGAACAAAAACAGGCCTGGGAAAAAACCTAAAGTTAACTCTTATGTCCTTGGGATACACAGCCCACTCTGTCTGGGACTCCAGCCATGAACAAATTGGTAGAACTCAAACCAAGAAAAAAGGAAGGGACAAAGACATTTTAAATATCAAGCAGAAAACTATGAGATCTCTGTCTATCTGTCTATATTTATGTGTGGCTCAGTGTGTGTCTGTCCTTGGACAAAATTACTAAAGGCTGATTGGTCAATGCTGCTAAGTCGCTTCAGTTGTGTCTGACTCCGTTCGACCCCATCGACAGCAACCCACGAGGCTCCCCCGTCTCTGGGATTCTCCAGGCAAGAACACAAGTGGGTTGCCATTTCCTTCTCCAATGCATGAAAGTGAAAAGTGAAAGTGAAGTCTCTCAGTCATGTCCGACTCCTAGTGACCCCATGGACTGCAGCCTACAAGGTTTTTCCGTCCATGAGCTCTATTTAATTGGCCTAAAGAGAAGTAAGTGCTTACCAATCAAACAGTTCTAAATTCAAAAATATTAAACTAAAATGAATTTCAGGCTTGTGTGAACTAGTAAATATTCACTATTGAATTGATACCTGGTATTAATGTTTGTTTACTAATCTAATTCACATAGACATTGTAAAGATACTTTTGCAAATGATATAGCTTTGGGTGATTTATATTTACCAATCTACAGAATGATGATATAAAGTACAGTTCATGGTTGCTGAAGGAAAGTAGGATATGTACTTTCAATAAAAAGATATAAGGATGGAATTACATTCTGTTAAGGAAAAAGAAAGTAAATCTGAACTTACAGGTGGCTGTTCTCTGAATGGGCAAATAAAGTGATGAATACAGATGTGTAAAAAATGTCTACAGCAAGTGGAAGAGAGTTTTGTGCATGATGCAACTTTATTAAGACATTACACTGCCTTTGAAATCTTTTATTGTCACTTTGACTAAGTGAATAACTATTGTTTCACAATGAATATAAGTTGGTACCAATCTGGAATTTGGTTTTCCTGTTAAAAAAACAAAGTCTTCTTGGAGTATAGCTTTTGATAACAGACTATGTAAATTTATTTGTCTTTAAGTGATTCACACTTGCTTTTAAAATCTTTTGTTACTCTGATAAAAAGAATGAGTGTTATTTCTCAATGATCTATGGAGACTATGACACACATAGACAAAGCTCATTCTGCCTCTACAAAATTAACCCCTCATCAGGAAATTTAAAATGGATAAATAATGGCTATAAACCAAAGAGTCAGGGCTAGGGGAGGTCCAAGATGACCGCTTGGCTTTTCCTGCTCCCCGACAAACCTCACTTTTATTTGATAGGATAAAGCCTTTCCTGGCTGTAGGGTTAATATCTCACAATGGACAAAAAAATGATTAAAATACATTTTCTGCAATATCCAGTGATCAGGGCACCCACTTTGCTGGACAAGTCATACAGACACTGCAAAAACTTCATGAGCTTCTTGGAGACTATTACTTTCACTGACTTCTTGCCGTCAGGCAAGAACCACAAAACAAAAGGATTGGTTACATGAGACTGAACAGACTGCTAAATATGACTACAACTTTCATGATTTTTTGTCTGACATGTTACTGGCTTCTAATCTTTGTTTTCAGATATAAAGAAACTCTTCTCCTCAAGTCACTGATGGTTTAAAACAGTTTAGTGATTTACACCTGTGAGAAAAATTAAAACATTTTTCTTTTCTCTCTGCCTCATCCCTCCAGAAATTGGAGACATTTGGGTCCTGAACAGCCTCATCAAGGTACAAAAAAGACTGTCTCTAGACATATACAAAAATCTCAGAGTATACTGGGGAGCTCTAAAAAAAAAAAATCCATCTAACTGATGTCAAGTCTATGACATCTAATATGTTTCACTGAATCTTAAGTTCTAGTTTTGATAATTAATGTCCATATTTACTAAGACTCACTTCTTAAATAGTTCCTTGTGGTTATGTTACATTGCTAAAAGGCTTCATTAAATTAAATTTTAAAACACATTCATTAGTTAAATTAAAAAGATCCTTCACTAAAAAGGACACTCTAAGTTTGTTTCTAAAGCTTATCTTAGTAAGTCTTTAAATAAAGATCAGATGCTCTACAACCAGAAAATTAACAACAAGGTATGCTGCTGCTGCTGCTAAGTCACTTCAATCGTGTCCAACTCTGTGCAACCCCATAGACGGCAGCCCACCAGGCTCCGCCATCCCTGGGATTCTCCAGGCAAGAACACTGGAGTGGGTTGCCATTACCTTCCCCAATGCATGAAAGTGAAAAGTGAAAGTGAAGTCGCTCAGTCGTGTCTGACTCTTAGCGACCCCATGGACTGCAGCCTACCAGGCTCCTCCATCCATGGGATTTTCCAGGCAAGAGTACTGGAGTGGGGTGCCATTGCCTTCTCCGAACAACAAGTTATAGTCATTTAATAAACTAACTCAGATGACTTAAAGATGTCACTGGGCTATACTTAATAAAAGTTCTTGACTTAAGTCCTTACTTATAATTTTACTGTTACTGCTAACTAAGTTGTTTTCTAAATTACCTGTTTCAAGAATTGTTGTCCCTTACATTAACAAATGTGTTACTGAGCCACTGATATAATGATGGTATACAATTCCATATGAAATCCATAGTTATAATGGACGTAACTCATAGATCTTCCTTTAGTAAGCTCTCTTATGTACATATGAAAATTGATACATTCTCTCAATTTATATGGACCACTACTCAATCCGGTGAGACTACAAAACATGTACAAAGACATTTATATGCTTGTTTTGCTGTTATAAAACTACCAAAAACTATAAAAACTGATAATGGCCCTGCTTATACCAGTAGAACATTCCAACAATTTCTTAAAATTTGGTCTATAAAACATTCTACTTGAATAAAGCTTTATTTACTCCAAATTTTTTAAATATTTTGACACAAACTATGGAAACTTCAGCTGAGCAACATTTTCAGGCTACATGCACAAATACAAGTAAGCCTGTGATTTGGTGGAAGGCCCACTAACAAATGCTTGGTCACCAGGGAAGTTAATTACATGGGGAAGAGGGTTTGCTTGTGTCTCCCCAGGAGAAAGCCTAGAACCTGTGTAGATCCAAGGTCGTAGAGTAAAACTGAGCAGAAACAACGAATGACTCCAGGAAACCTCATCATGATTATGCTTGTCCTGATAACCATCGCAGTGAGTATACTCTGAGTATATTCATCACAGTGAGTATATTCACCAGAAGCAAAGAATTATACCTATTAGGCCTGTGTACCTAATCCCCTGTTGCTAAGGCCTGTCAATTGAGGTGAAGGATCTATCCCTGTTTATGTTAATGACTCTTCCTGGTCCAGAAGACAAGCATTTGCCCATTCATCAAAAGGAAGAGGGGACCCCCTTTAATAGTACTTTGGGTTATGACACTTGGCCTGTTTGCCTGGGTGCTGACCAGGGCTGTCTTAATCTATCAATGCAGACTTGGCTTTCTGTAAATTCTTTGAATAGAATTTACACTAAGGCTCAACTGTATTTACTAGATTGAGCTTTGGATATCAAGAGACTGATCAAAATAATCTAACTAAGCCAGATAGACCCTTATGTGAGAACAGACACATATGGGCCAACTGACAAGATCAAATACACTGGGATAATTGTCACGGAATTAAGGGGTGATCTTACTTAATGGTCCCCATGGAATTGTCTGGGACTAGTCACCTAAGGGGTATGCAGTCTCTAATTGCTCACACCATAACTCATCCTGCAATCCTTATAAGAAGGTGCATTGACGTATGTCTGTACACAAGCACACTAATGTTACTGCACGTTCAGAATATCCCATTATCTGCCATGGCAGTGGCGTGTCTCTGCCATAGCTACAGCTCAAATTGCTGCTGCTGCGGCTAGGTCACTTCAGTCGTGTCCGACTCTGTGCGACCCCATAGACGGCAGCCCACCAGGCTCCTCCGTCCCTGGGATTATCTAGGCAAGAACACTGGAGTGGGTTTCCATTTCCTTCTCCAATGCATGAAAGTGAAAAGTGAAAGTGAAGTCGTTCAGTCGTGTCTGACTCTTAGCGACCCCATGGACTGCAGTCTACCAGGCTCCTCCATCCATGGGATTTTCCAGGCAAGAGTACTGGAGTGGGGTGCCATTGCCTTCTCCACAGCTTGAATTAGGTAGGGCTCAAACAGAAATATGAAAGTTGGCCACAAGCCTGAAAAAATATCAGATTTGGTATGGAAATTATTCTCATTCCACAAATTAAACTTTGACAGTCAACACATCAGCAAATTGGACATTTTATACTCAAGTTTGTGTTGATGAAAATGAAAGAGGAGAGTGAAAAAGTTGGCTTAAAATTCAACATTCAAAAAACGAAGATCATGGCATCTGGTCCCATCACTTCAAGGCAAAAAGATGGGGAAACAGTGGAAAGAGTGACAGACTTTATTTTGGGGGGCTCCAAATCACTAAGGATGGTGACTGCAGCCATGAAATTAAAAGATGCCTGCTGCTTGGAAGAAAAGTTATGACCAACCTAGACAGCATATTAAAAGCAGAGACATTACTTTGCCAACAAAGGTCCATCTAGTCAAAGCTATGGGTTTTCCAGTAGTCATATTTGAATGTGAGAATTGGACTATAAAGAAAGCTGAGCACCAAAGAATTGATGCTTTTGAACTATGGTATTGGAGAAGACTCTTAAGAGTCCCTTGGACTGCAAGGAGATCCAATCAGTCTATCCTAAAGGAAATCAGTCATTGGAAGGACTGATGTTGAAGCTGAAACTCCAATACTTTGACACGAAGAACTGACTCATTTGAAAAGACCCTGATGCTGGGAAAGATTGAAGGTGGGAGAAGGAGATGACAGAGGATGAGATGGTTGGATGGCGTCACCAACTCAATGGACATGAGTTTGAGTAAGCTCAGGGAGTTGGTGATGGACAGGGAGGTCTGGAGTGCTGCAGTCCATGGGGTTGCAAAGAGTCAGACACGACAGAGCAACTGAATTGAACTGAACTGTGTTAGGGATCCATATGTGATTGTGATTGGCTCTATTAAGTATTAATCAGACATAAAGGAACCTGTCCTACCAGGATTGCAAACTGTATACCTGCTTGAACAGTTCTTTATTTAATCATTCCTATGTGTGGAGAAGGAAATGGCAACCCTCTCCAGTAATCTTGCCTGGAGAATCCATGGATAGAGGAGCTTGGCAGGCTACAGTCCATAGGGCTGCAAAGAGTCAGGCATGACTGAGCAACTATCACTCACTCATTCCTATGTGATTTTGCATAGATGTTTAGGAGTTTGGCTCCCAGTAACTCAAAATAGGCCTCAGGAACTCTCCCCTGACGTGCATACTTTGCTCACAGTACTAAATACTATTTTGAAAAGAGCCAAGCATTTTATTGGGCTCCTTATTGCTACCATAATGGGATTATTGCCATCACCACCACAGCAGCAATGGCAGGAATAGCTCTCCATCAGTCGGTACAAACCACCACCTTTGTGCAGGAGTGGCACAGAAAATGTCAGTTCTGCTTGGGGAGCCAAACTCATACAAGTGAGGAGATTAACAACTGGTTGGTGGATTTAGAAAATGCAGTGCTACTCTTAGGAGAAGTACAAAATCTTAAATTACAAATACATTTAAAGAGTGACTGGAACATTACTACTTTTTGTGTGACCCCTCAGGAATATAACCAATCTGAACACTCCTGGGAAAAAGGTAAATGGCACTTGCAGGGCCATACAGCTGACAACCTTACTCTAAATATTAAAAAGCTACAAGCAAAAGTCATTGGCATGCAGCATGCTTCTCTTAGGCTATTACCAGGTACAGATACACTTCAAGGAATAGCAGAGGGCCTGAACTCAAGTCCTCTCAAGTGGATCAAAGGCATCAGAGGTGGTCTCATTGGAACACTAGCTATGTTTTGCTGTTTCACTATAATCTTCTGTTTAGTCCTCAGATGCATGCGAAAAACCTTCCAAGCACGAATAAAGAAAGAAGTTGCGAGATCAACATATCTTCTGCTACAAAAACAAAAACGGGGATACGCAGGGGTTAATAGTCAGCCACCTGTTGCTCTGATTAAGCCATGAGAAAATCACCATGGGAAAAAAGTAAAAGCAAAATATAGCGATACAGCATAACCCAAATAAAAGTACATCGGGTTGATCAGTTGGGGTTGTTTTGCCCTGCTAAGCTAAGGAAAAACATAGGGTGAACCTTGGAATGCCAGGTCAGAGCAAGAATGCTGCCTGTTCACACACCAAGATGTTTTCCCAAGGCATATGCAGACATCCAGCTAGGTAATATCCCTTGTACAAGAAAACAACACAGATAGTTTGAAGTAATCGATAAAATGGGAGACGTGACAGGGGACACAGGAGGCTGACTTCATCATAGCACAGCAGATACTTTCTGCTTACGAAGACACTAAATAAACGTGATATGGCTCCGAGGAACAGGTCTCTTGATCCAAGAGGTCTTGAGTCCCCCAGTCCCATCTTTAAAACTTTAATTCTGTCTCTGGTTTCTTTTTCCCAAACTGTGTGTCGACCACTTTCAATCCCTACCTGCTGCGCTGGCCACAGCAACTTGGTAGAGATTTATTCAATTAAAATTTTGTGTTTTGCGATCCCTTTGGCATAGAAACAAGTTATTGCTAGCCACCCAGTCTAGAAATGACTTAAAGACATACAGACCTTTTACTGTGGGACTCACTCTGTACTTACTGAGGCAACTCTGGGCATCCCAGCATAAAGGTGAAGAGGGAGAGACTGAGTCCTGATATGCTATTATCACTTGGCACCAGAAGTAAGTTGATAGGGAAAAGGATATCTTTGCCAGATCAAAGTGTTATGGACTGCACTGTGTTCCCCCAAAATTTGTATGTCAAAATTCTAGCCTGCCAGCATCCTTGAGTGTGAGTGTATTTGGAGATGATTACTGACTTACTGGACATGAACCTGAGCAAACTCCGGGAGTTAGTGGAGGACAGAGGGGTCTGGTGTGCTACAGTCCGTGAGGTCGCAAAGAGTCAGGCATGGCTTAGCGACTGAACAGCAAGGTTAAACGAGGTCATGTGGGCGGGCTCAGAATCTAATATGTCTAATCTTGGACATAATCCAAGATTATGGAAGAGACAAGGATGTACAAAGAGAGAAAAGGCCATGTGAGGACACGGAGCAAAGATGGCCATCTACAGGGTCAAGGAATGAAGCCTCAGGAGAAATCAAACCTGCTCGGGTCACTTGTCACTGTCAATTTTGTTTTGGTGATAACTTTTCCCAGTATACCTTTTGTCTTATGACTTTATCACCAGCAATTATGTGTTATGCAGTGAAATTAATTAATCTTTCAAAAAATGGCTTTTGCTTCTGCCACATATAGAAAAGCCTCCCTTATTTTAAGAAAAATATAAAAGTGTGATTTCTTCTAGTATTGTTTTGCTTTCTCTCTTTATACTTGAATTTTGATGCATTTATAAACTGAACAGTTATGACTCGTCTTCCTGTCATATCCAATCATCTTTTATTTTAGAATTTCATTTTGCTTCTGTGTTTAGGGCAATAAAGTTATCCACTCATTTAAATGAATTATTCATTTATTATCTGTTTAATATTCTTGTTTCTCATATTTCAAGCAAGCTCAAACAAGTGACAATGTTTAATTAAAACTATTGGTAAGAGGGCTAACCACACATATGAATGAGAAAAGAAAATTAAATAACCTGAATGTATCCAATAATCTGATTATTTAGCCTAATGGAAGTAAAGATTTCACAGCTGGACTGATTCTCAAAGAGATCTCGTTCAAGTTCACATTTTAGAGATAAAGCAATTTACAGAAGGCAAAATCAAAGATGTCAAAGCCAGATGCATAAAATTTCATTTCAGCCTTTGTAATAGAAGTGAGAGGTAAAGCAGGGGATGGTGAGGGAGGACATTTTGCACTATAAATGATTTAAACATCTCAATTTTTATCCAAACATTTGATTTTATTCAGAGAGTTTTATTTCAAAATAGAGCCAATATATTATTTCCCGTGACATTTTAACTGTTTTGATAAATTAAAAAAAAATAAGATTGACAAGTTAAATAAAGCTGCTTGATCTCAACAGTTAGGTATTTGGCCATTTGTGGTGCTGTCCACAGGCTACCCCAATGGCTCAGTGGTAAAGAATCCGCCTGCAATGCAGGAGACAGGTTGGAAAGATCTCTTGGAGGAGGAAATAACAATCCACTCCAGTCAGTATTCTTGCCTGAAAAAATCCCCTGGACAGAGAAGCCTGGCATGTTCATGAGGTCATAGAGAAGCTACAGTCCACGGGATCACAGAGGCAGACATGACTGAGCACCCATGTACATTTTAACTTTAGTGTTGCCCTCACTTTTGCATTAAACTGTTGCCGAAAAAGCATATTGTATCTTAGTTTTTACAACCTGTTAGGTGCTCTATAAATGTGTTTTTGATGACATGGTATGAGAAATAAATAAATAAATCATTACCCTGATTTTTGTTCTGATACAAAGCAGCTTTGTAGTTCTGGAAGATTAATGGTTGCTAAGGAAAGTGTTTAGTTAATAAACTTAGGTATTATTTAAGGAGCTCTTGACAAAGAGGGAAAGACAGGAGGATTAGCTTTCCTCAATGAATAACTTAGCAAAAATGGATTTAATATTTTTAAAATATTAAAAAAGAGCAAACTCAGCCTGTGGATAAGACAATCTTGCATGTTCACACTGGTTAAGAGGCTGTTTAGAGGCAGCAATTTTGAGTCTGAGCATTACCACTTAAACTTTTTGTAAATTTGGGTACATCACTTAACTGCCCCAAGCTTCAGTTTCTTTTCCTATAAAATAGGGAGATAATGCATGTCTGCCAGTGTTGTAAAGGTAAAAATAACAGTCTTGGCAGCACTGCAAATGACAAAACAAAATATATGAATGTTTGTTGCTATTACTATTATTATTATAGGTTTCAAAAAAGTGATTTTTTTCTAGTTTTGTGCTATAAGAAAGGAAAAACATTTTTTTTTTCTGCCTTTCTAGGTTTTTCTGGCTGATCTAAGAATTAAATTAACTTGAGATAGATTAACAGGAGAAAATCAAAAGCTTCATAACATGTATAGAAAGGAGAGACCCAGGAAAGCTAAATAGCTAGCCAAAATGGCCAAAACCCTTGCCTTGGGACTTCAAAGGGAAGGAAGGCAACTGACGGAAATGGGAAAGCAAACGTTTGGTAAATAAATACTGTCTAGACCAGACACAATAGTAAATTAAGACGGCTCTGTTCTCCCAGCCTTGCTGAGTCTGCAACACACCTAGCCCAGATTCTTTGCAGATAGGCCTAATGATAGCTCTATTCTGGGAACAGACACTCTATATAAAGTCTGCTAGGTAGTTAAGGGGAAGGTAAAAAGAACAACGTTTTAAGTCTTCTGTTTCTTAAAAATAGCTAGCCTATGGTCTTCCCTGGCGGTCCAGTGGTTAAGAGTCTAGGCTTCTACTGGAGGGGGTGTGGGTTTCATCCCTGATCAGGGAATTAAGATCCCACATGCTGCATGGTCAAATAAAATTTTAAAGCAGGTAATGGTCAATAGTAGGAAATAAGAATTTAAAAAAAAGAAAACAGCCTAAATCAATCCTTATTCCAAAGAGCCACATTTTGAGGTGGCAAATTTTGTTCCCTCACAGTATTGAATGCATCCATTTGGGGCTGTGCCTTGTTGAAGCTGCTACCAAGTCAGTCTAGTGGCAAAGCACAAAGTATGTGATGAGCAGAAAGACAGGCACAGGTCCTCCAATACCTCCCCTTATCACACAGAGAGGTATTCTAGAGCCAGGGTTCTCCACTGGTCACACAATGTAGGGCTGGCAGTCAGAGGAAGGACCCTACCTCACTGTTGATAAAGAGTACTTATCAACAGACATTCTGAATTTGGATTGCTGGCCACATATAGGAGTGGCAGAGAAAAATCAGCTTCCGGTAGGCTTGGCCTTGGTGCCAGTGGAAAGCTATATTTAGGCACAGCTACTTTATGAGGAAGGGGGATGGAGGATAAAAGGCAGGGCTAGTGAATTCTGTGAGGTCCAACTTAGAAACAGTTAGATCCCTAGATGCCCAGTTGTATTATATGTTGTTAGGCAAATGCCCTTTTTCTACCCTCAGAGAGAATTGGAGAGGATAAAACTGAGGGTCTTTGGCCTTGGATCTGCAGACTTGAGGGTATAGATACCCAGGGCTGGATACATAACTTCTGGGGTCTATGATTCAAAAATTACAATTTCAAGATGATCATAGTAGACGATGAAATCAAGTACAGGGCTCTTCTTGAGGCTCAGTGTGACTGTACAACTTGATTCTGCCTCCATAGAGTTGGTCACATAGTATTTTACTGAAAATAAGAGGTCAATATCCACACACATACTGAATACTGAACTCTGGAAACCATTAACTAATGAGCCATTACATTTACTTTACAGATAGGAGACGGAAAGAATATTTTCAAGAATATATGACCAGCCCAAGGATCCCTCAAAACATATTATTTAAGACCATCATCAAGTAAAGTTTAAAGTCAAAGAAGTCCCATACACTCTCAGTGATTAAAATAAATGTATATTCCCACAATTTTAAACAAAAATAAACAACTACCAGGCTGCCAAACACTCAGGGAAGTATTTAATATGGAAGAGAAGCCAAAATAGAAAGAGCATGGTTTATAAGCAATATATATATATATATATAAATTTTAATAGAAAAATATCATAAAACCCCTCATATTGAGACAATATTACAGCTATGAAAAAAATGAACAAATGCAAATGAACATTTAGAAAAGCAAAAGGTGATCAGATTTTAAAACATGATAGAAAAAATGAAAGACATTTTGGAAAATAAAGTTAAGAGAGATCTTGTGGAAAGTGGAGCAGAAGGACAAAGATTATTGTAAGAAAGGAAAAAGAATATTAAATGATTAGTCCAAGTGGCTCAACAGCCAAATAAAGATTAAACAGAGACAACAGAGGGGAGATGATCAACAATGGGATATTAATAGTTCAAAAACGAAAACAGAAGGAAATGCAGGCTGAAGAGTTCCTTTAGTCGGATGAATGAAAATAGACCCATTCCAAAGGCACATCATTGTGAAATTTCAGAACACTGTGGTCAAGGAGAAAATCCTATACTTTCCATAGAAGGAGAAAGGGATATTAGAAGTGGGCAGAAAATAGAATAGCTTTGATGTTTCTTAGCAAAAGAGAAATGCCTCCAAAATTCTGAAGGAAAATATTTCCAACTTAGAATTCAAAGCCCTGTTGAAAGGTCAAATATGAGAACGAAATAAACCATATTAATGTATGAACTGTTTCAAAAATTTTATGTCCTATGCATACGTTTTCTCAGCAAGCTACTGAAGAAAGTCCTTCTCAAAATCAAGAAAGTAAATCAAAGTGAAGGGGGAAATACAGGAACAGAAATCATCAGGATGACACTGAAGGGATATGACAAATGCACGCAGCACAAAGCACCATGAACTCAGACTGGAGCAGTGTAACTTGTTGAGGGCTCTCATTCCTGTCTCTGCAACAAATCAAGGAAGAGGGAGATGGGAGCCACAAGCAATAGTTCCGGAAGAGAAGATGAAAAATTCGAAGTATGAAGGAAAAGGAGAGTCCTAGAATGACCATTGTGCTTCAAAAAAAGAGTCCAACCAGCTCACACAGGAAAAAGAGTGTCTCCAGGAGGGTTGTTTCCAGGAAAATAATTGAAATGTCTGAATTTACCAGATGTGATTGACCTTGTTGAAAATTATACTGTACTTAGAGTTACTAATGATAAGTGGTGGAGGGAAATAGCAATTCTCACAAACATGCACACAAACACACACAAGAGAGAAACAAAAGGAAGGAAAACAAGTATTCATAATATGCTAAAATTATCAGCTGTGAAATATACTTACATAGGCTTAATAATGTAAACATTGAATATTTAGCAATACCACCAATAACACCATAATAGAAATTTAGCAATAATACCACAAGGTCAAAAGGGGTATATTTTGAAAGAATAATTCAACATTAGGAAACTATAGAATCTGTCTTCCAATGCAAGAGACGTGGGTTCAATCCCTGGGTTGGGAAGATCCCCTGGAGTAGGAAATGGTAACACACTCGAGTATTCTTGCCTGGAAAATTCAATGGACAGAGGAGCCTGGCAGGGTACAGTCCATGGGGTTGCAAAGAGTCAGACATGACTGAGTACACACCCAAGCATGTGATTTACTATTTTATATTAGTGGAGAAAATATCCAATTATCTCTATACCTACTCAAAATGCATTTGGTAAGAAGTCAACATTGATTTTTCTATTAAAACAATAACCCAAAACTTGAGTAAACAAGGAATGGAAGAAAACTTTCTTTGTATTATGTAATTATGGGTATCTAGCAAAAACAAATATATACACTTAACAACAGAATACTATAAGAATTCCAATCAAAGTAAGAACAAAATAAATCACAAATTTTAACTATGTAAAATTTTAAATAAAATATATACACGGTCACTCAGTCATGTCTGATTCTTTGTGACCCCGTGGACTGTAGCCTGCCAGTCTCCTCTGTCCATGGAATTCTCCAGGTCAGAATACTGGAGTGGGTAGCCATTCCCTTCTCAGGGGGTTCTTCCCAACCCAGGGATCAAACCCAGGTCTCCCACATTGCAGGCGGATTCTTTACCTTCTGAGCCACCAGGGAAGGCCATACATGATGAAAGCCATGACAAAACAGAAATGAAATAAAGATGGGGAGAAAATATGTGCAGTGAGTCATCTACAAAGCTTTAATATTCTTAATATTAAAAGAATACTGATAAATCAGTGCAAAAGTGAAAGACTGCTTTTGAAAAGAGTGGAATGGGATGCATTTGAGACAACACATATGTAGATTTAGATTAGGCTTAGTCTTAAAAGTCTGGGTGGAAAGTGGAGTCTGTTGCAGTTTCTTAGCTTTCTTCACTTAGCCCCAAACACCAATCTCAGTTGATGGTTTCTATAATGAGTTTCTACATGGAGGAGAAATAAAAAGGACAGGTAGAGTCATCAGCAAAGTCATTGGCACAGAGCCAACCTGAAAAGTAACCACCAAGTTCATTCACATCATGGGATTCACAGAGGAGCCAGGTGCAAAGTGAGTACTGCAGGTTCTCTGTATCTTTCAGACCTGTGAGGGGATGAATTACATTCTTTGTTTGTGGCTCAGCCAGACTCCTTAGGCAAAGGAAAAGAGCTCTAATGTTTTGGCAATACTGTGGGAAAAAAAAACACATTTTAGAAATGCCAGCCCCATGGTTGGCAAAGCAAGTAAACAGTCCAGGCCAGGGCAGTGGTGTGCGTCTGAGTGAGTTGGCCGGAGCAAGCTGGCTTAGAGAATCTGGAGAGGTTTGCCACAGTGGTGGAGCCAGGAAGGATGGTCAAAGTATCTGTTACAGCACCTGGGAGACAGAATCACCAACCTGTAAGCCACTGTAGTATCCTCTCCAGAGCCTCTATAAGTTGGGCAGAGATAACTCGATAATTTGCAGAACTCAGTGCAATATGCAAATGCAGGACCCTTATTCAAAAAGCAGGAAGAAGTTCCATTACCAGTACTTAACTATACAGTTTTTTTTACTTTCTCCTGTGGTCTCTCCCTTGAATTATCATGTCTTTTTAATTTCCCATGTAATGGTGTTCTGAGTAAAGAAGTTTGTTTTTAATTATTAGAAAGAATTTTATCATTCATCTTTATCACGACCCTACGCTCTTCCCCAGTAGTATATTGAACAACTTCTGACCAGTGGGGCTCCTCTTCCAGTGTCATATCTTTTTGCCTTTTCATACTGTTCATGGAGTTCTTGTGGAAAGAATACTGGAGTGGCAAGAATACTAGAGTGTTGAGCCATTCCCTCCTCCAGTGGACCACGTTTTGTCAGAACTCTCCACCATGACCGGCTGTGATCCACTATGACCCCACTCTGTCTTGGGTGACCCTGCACTGCCTGCCTCATAGCTTCACTGAGTTACACAAACGCCTTCATCATGACAAGCCTGGGGTCCCAGATTAGGTACAAATATAACAGCACTGAACTCATTTGCACAATCACTGAAATCACCCAATTCATATTTCATAGCTTATATGTGTGTGTATTTGGTTCTTGCCAAGTACTGCACAAAAGTGACTCAACTGTTTTTATTTTGCTTTCTGACACATGCACGTATATCTTCAACTTACTACTAAGTAAAGAAGGACTGACATGTGATAGAACCAAGAGTTGCCTTAGCTTTCCTTCTATGTCATTTTCAGTGTAAGATGAGGACTCATACCTTCCATATATTGATTTCAAAAGTGATCCAACTTTTGCAATCAGCATTTATTAGTGATGAATACTTGGTACATTAACCTTTATAAGATTATAATGTATAAACAAAAATGTATCTTATATTTCAATATTTACTTTCCTGAATAGATATGTCTACTATATACCAACTATACCTCAATAAAAAGATTATATAATAAAACAAAACTTTAGAATCTACAGAGAAAATGTTTTATATTTAATCAAAAATTACTATATCAGAAATGACCATGAATACATAGCAAAATTTTTTTAAATTCAGAATTATTGTTTATTTTGACAGCAATTGCCAAGTTTTTGTCTTAAATGTGAATTTCCCAAAGTTCCAGTCAAATAGAATCTGGTCCTAATATGTCTAGTTGTCTGTGTGTGTGCATGTGTGTATAATGTATGGAGGTACTCATCACTGTATATTAAGTAGGATCTGTACCTTATTTATAGACTACCAGTTTCAGTTTGGGCTTCCCTCATGGCTCAACTGGTAAATCATCTGCCTGCAATGCAGGAGACTTGGGTTTGATCCCTGGGTCAAGAAGATTCCCTGGAGAAGGAAATGGCAACCCACTCCAGTATTCTTTCCTGGAGAATCCCATGGACAGAGGAGCCTGACAGTCTACAGTCCACAAGATCACAAGAGTAGGACACAACTTAACAACTAAATCACCACCACCACCAATTTCAGTTAAAGTAAATGCAAAGCTGCTTTTATGAAAGTATAATACTTAACTTTAACTATTACATATATTCATCAGATAACTACTGATGCATTCTGCATTGCATATAAATAGACTTGGACTATAAAATGATATCTTTCTCTATATTATCTTCTAATGAGGAATTTCATCATTATATGTATGCTATAAAAATTTCATACCATTAGACATACAATTAGACTTAAAGTATAACTAGAAATAGTTATCTATTTAATACCTTTTATTAACCTGAATTATAATTAATCATCTAAAACACTTGTTAGTTTGTCTAGAGTATTTTCCTTAATTCTATTTTGTCTGCAGAAAAAAAATATTCAGAAACTCTCAGATTACAAAAGTGGTACTCTCAGGTAATGGAAGTAATTGAGATGGCCTTAAAATACTTAAATTCAGTGCAAATTATACATAAAAAGACACACACATTTTTATATAGAACTATATATATTCATATATATTATTTAAAATCCATACATATGACAAATTTTTCAGTTTAATAAATCTGTATCCTCAAAATATGTGATTAAAGAAGTCAGAATATTTAACTGAAGGCCAAATATTTCACAAAAAAACAAATTTCAGTGTTTATTATCCTTTAAAATATAAGTATATATACAACTTAAAAATAATCAGAACATTTTTGTATGCTTGATTAGTAGTACTAAAATAGCAACACAATTCTGTCAAATAGCAATAGCTGTTACATCTAAACTTCAACCTTAAAAAAAATAAAAAATAAAAAAATAAACTTCAACCTTCTCTAGGATCAAACCTAAGCTACTTTCAATCCCTATCTTTCTCAAATTAAACTATGTAGTAAAAATAGACAAACCAGAAATGCACTGCAGTTTGAAAACTGCACATCACTGAAGCTCTGATACTGTGATCTTTTTTAATCCAATACTATTTGATTTTTAAAGATATTTGACTAGAACATACTTTTAAACATCTAAAAATCAAGGTGTCTCAAAATGTAACTACTACAGCAAAGTCCAACTTTAACATTGTAATCAATTGAAGTTATTTTGGTTAAAAAATCTGGACTCTGAATAGATAATGTTCTCTTTAATACTTCTTTTTATTGTTGTTGTTAGGAAAGAAGATTTTAATCATATTTTAATAATTTGAGATAGCATGGTAGGCTGTTCAGGGGTGCATGCTTCTTTATGGATCATGTTTTTCTCTGGTTATATGCCCAGGAGTGGGATTGCAGGGTCATATCGTAAACTCTACTTTTAGTTTTTTAAGGAGCCTCCATACTGTTCTCCAGAGTGGCTGGACCAATTTACACTCTCCATACCCTCTCCAGCATTTATTGTTTTGTTTTTTTTTTCAGGGTTTTTTTTTTTCCCATTTATTTTTATTAGATGGAGGGTAATTACTTTACAATATTGTAGTGGTTTTTGCCATACACTGCCATGAATCGCCATGGATTTACATGTGTTCCCCTTCCTGATTCCCCCCTCCCGCCTCCCTCTCCATCCCATCCCTCTGGGTCTTCCCAGTGCACCAGCCCTAAGCACTTGTCTCATGCATCCAACCTGGGCTGGTGATCTGTTTCATCCTTGATAGTATACTTGTTTCAATGCTATTCTCTCAGAACATCCCACCCTCACCTTCTCCCAGAGTCTAAAAGTCTGTTCTGTATATCTGTGTCTCTTTTTCTGTTTTGCATATAGGGTTATTGTTACCATCTTTTAAAATTCCATATATATGCGTTAGTATGCTGTATTGGACTTTATCTTTCTGGCTTACTTCACTCTGTATAATGGGCTCCAGTTTCATCCATCTCATTAGAGCTGACTCAAATGAATTCTTTTTAATGGCTGAGTAATATTCCATAGTGTATATGTACCACAGCTTCCTTATCCATTCATCTGCTGATGGGCATCTAGGTTCCTTCCATATCCTGGCTATTATAAACATGCTGCGATGAACATTGGGGTACATGTGTCTCTTTCAGATCTGGTTTCCTTGGTGTGTATGCCCAGGAGTGGGATTGCTGAGTCATATGGTAGTTCTATTTCCAGTTTTTTAAAGAATCTCCACACTGTTCTCCATAGTGGCTGTACTAGTTTGCATTCCCAGCAACAGTGTAAGAGGGTTCCCTTTTCTCCACACCCTTTCCAGCATTTATTGCTTGTACACTTTTGGATAGCAGCCATCCTGACTGGCATGTAATGGTACCTCATTGAGGTTTTGATTTGCATTTCTTTGATAATGAGTGATGTTGAGCATCTTTTCATGTGTTTGTTAGCCATCTGTATGTCTTCTTTGGAGAAATGTCTGTTTAGATCTTTGGCCCATTTTTTTGATTGGGTCATTTATTTTTCTGGAATTGAGCTGCAGGAGTTGCTTGTATATTTTTGAGATTAATCCTTTGTCTGTTTCTTCATTTGCTATTATTTTCTCCCATTCTGAAGGCTGTCTTTTCACCTTGCTTATAATTTCCTTCATTGTGCAAAAGCTTTTAAGTTTCACTAGGTCCCATTTGTTTATGTTTGCTTTTATTTCCAATATTCTGGGAGGTGGGTCATAGAGGATCCTGCTGTGATTTATGTCGGAGAGTGTTTTGCCTATGTTCTCCTCTAGGAGTTTTATAGTTTCTGGTCTTACATTTAGATCTTTAATCCATGTTGAGTTTATTTTTGTTTATGGTGTTAGAAAGTGTTCTAGTTCCATTCTTTTACAAGTGGTTGATCAGTTTTCCCAGTACCACTTGTTAAAGAGGTTGTCTTTTTTTCATTGTATATCCTTGCCTCCTTTGTCAAAGATAAGGTGTCCACAGGCACGTGTATTTATCTCTGGGCTTTCTATTCTGTTCCATTGATCTATATTTCTGTCTTTGTGCCAGTACCATACTGTCTTGATGACTGTGGCTTTGTAGTATAGTCTGAAGTCAGGCAGGTTGATTCCTCCAGTTCCATTCTTCTTTCTCAAGATTGCTTTGGCTATTCGAGGTTTTTTGTATTTCCATACAAATTGTGAAATTATTTGTTCTAGTTCTGTGAACAATACTGTTGGTAGCTTGATAGGGATTGCATTGAATCTACAGATTGCTTTGGGTCATATACTCATTTTCACAATATTGATTCTTCCAATCCATGAACACGGTATATTTCTCCATCTATTTGTGTCCTCTTTGATTTCTTTCATCAGTGTTTTATAGTTTTCTATGTATAGATCTTTTGTTTCTTTAGGTAGGTATGCTCCTAAGTATTTTATTCTTTCTGTTGCGATGGTGAATGGTATTGTTTCCTTAATTTCTCTTTCTGTTTTCTCATTGTTAGTGTATAGGAATGCAAGGGATTTCTGTGTGTTAATTTTATATCCTGCAACATTACTGTATTCATTGATTAGCTCTAGTAATTTTCTGGTAGATTCTTAGGATTTTATTTGTAGAGAATCATGTCGTCTGCAAATAGTGAGAGTTTCACTTCTTCTTTTCCTATCTGGATTCCTTTTATTTCTTTTTCTGCTCTGATTGCTGTGGCCAAAACTTCCAAAACTATGTTGAATAGTAGTGGTGAGAGTGGGCACCCTTGTCTTGTTCCTGATTTTAGGGGAAATGCTTTCAATTTTTCACCATTGAGGGTAATGCTTGCTGTGGGTTTGTCATATATAGCTTTTATTATGTTGAGGTATGTTCCTTCTATTCCTGCTTTCTGGGGAGTTTTTATCATAAATGGATGTTGAATTTTGTCAAAGGCTTTTTCTGCATCTATTGAGATAATCACATGGTTTTTATCTTTCAATTTGTTAATGTGGTGTATTACATTGATTGATTTGTGGATATTAAAGAATCCTTGCATTCCTGGGATAAAGCCCACTTGGTCATGATGTATCATCTTTCTAATATGTTGTTGGATTCTGTTTGCTAGAATCTTGTTAAGGATTTTTGCATCTATGTTCATCAGTGATATTGGCCTGTAGTTTTCTTTTTTTTGTGGCATCTTTGTCTGGTTTTGGAATTAGGGTGATGGGGGCCTCATAGAATGAGTTTGGAAGTTTACCTTCTGCAATTTTCTGGAAGAGTTTGAGTAAGATAGGTGTTAGCTCTTCTCTAAATTTTTGGTAGAATTCAGCTGTGAAGCCATCTGGTCCTGGGCTTTTGTTTGCTGGAAGATTTCTGATTACAGTTTTGATTTCCATGCTTGTGATGGGTCTGTTAAGATCTTCTATTTCTTCCTGGTTCAGTTTTGGAAAGTTATACTTTTCTAGGAATTTGTCCATTTCTTCCAAGTTGTCCATTTTATTGGCATAGAGCTGCTGGTAGTAGTCTCTTATGATCCTTTGTATTTCAGTGTTGTCTGTTGTGATCTCTCCATTTTCATTTCTAATTTTGTTGATTTGGTTCTTCCTCCTTTGCTTCTTAATGAGTCTTGCTAATGGTTTGTCAATTTTGTTTATCTTTTCAAAAAACCAGCTTTTAGCTTTGTTGATTTTTGCTATGGTCTCTTTAGTTTCTTTTGCATTTATTTCTGCCCTAATATTTAAGATTTCTTTCCTTCTACTAACCCTGGGGTTCTTCATTTCTTCCTTCTCTAGTTGCTTTAGGTGTAGAGCTAACTTATTTATTTGACTTTTTTCTTGTTTCTTGAGGTAAACCTGTAATGCTATGAACCTTCCCTTTAGCATTGCTTTTGCAGTGTCCCATAGGTTTGGGGTTGTTGTGTTTTCATTTTCATTCGTTTCTATGCATATTTTGATTTCTTTTTTGATTTCCTCTATGATTTGTTGGTTATTCAGAAGCGTGTTATTTAGCCTCCATATGTTTAATAGTTTTTTTTCCTACAATTGAGATCTAGTCTTACTGCATTGTGGTCAGAAAAGATGACTGGAATGACTTCAATTTTTTTGAATTTGTCAAGGCTAGATTTATGGCCCAGGATGTGATCTATTCTGGAGAAGGTTCCGTGTGCACTTGAGAAAAAGGTGAATTGATCATTTTGGGGTGAAATGTCCTATAGATATCAATTAGGTCTAGCTGGTCCGTTGTGTCATTTAAAGTTTGTGTTTCCTTGTTAATTTTCTGTTTAGTTGATCTATCCATAGGTGTGAGTGGGGTATTAAAGTCTCCCACAATTATTGTGTTATTGTTAATTTCCCCTTTCATACTCATTAGCATTTGCCTTACATATTGTGGTGCTCCTATGTTGGGTGCATATATATTTATAATTGGTATATCTTCTTCTTGGATTGATCCTTTGATCATTATGTAGTGTCCTTCTTTTTCTCTTTTCACAGTCTTTATTTTAAAGTCTATTTTCTCTGATATGAGTATTGCAACTCTTGCTTTCTTTTGGTCTCCGTTTGCATGAAATATTTTTTTCCAGCCCTTCACTTTCAGTCTGTATGTGTCCCTTGTTTTGAGGTGGGTCTCTTGCAGACAGCATATATAGGGGTCTTGTTTTTGTATCCATTCAGCCAATCTTTGTCTTTTGGTTGGGGCATTCAACCCATTTACATTTAAGGTAATTATTGATAGGTGTGGTCCCGTTGCCATTTACTTTGTTGTTTTGGGTTCACGTTTATACAACATTTCTGTGTTTCCTGTCTAGAGAAGCTCCTTTAGCATTCGTTGGAGAGCTGGTTTGGTGGTGCTGAATTCTCTCAGCTTTTGCTTGTCTGTAAAGCTTTTGAATTCTCCTTCATATCTGAATGAGATACTTGCTGGGTACAGTAATCTAGGTTGTAGGTTATTCTCTTTCATTATTTTAAGCATGTCCTGCCATCCCCTTCTGGCCTGAAGAGTTTCTATTGATAGATCAGCTTTTATCCTTATGGTAATCCCTTTGTGTGTTATTTGTTCTTTCTCCCTTGCTGCTTTTAATATTTGTTCTTTGTGTTTGATCTTTGTTAATTTGATTAATATGTGTCTTGGGGTGTTTTGCCTTGCGTTTATCCTGTTTGGGACTCTCTGGGTTTCTTGGACTTGGGTGGCTATTTCCTTCCCCATTTTAGGGAAGTTTTCAGCTATTATCTCCTCAAGTATCTTCTCGTGGCCTTTCTTTTTGTCTTCTTCTTCTGGGACTCCTATGATTTGAATGTCAGAGCGTTTCACATTGTCCCAGAGGTCCCTGAGGTTATCCTCATTTCTTTTGATTCTTTTTTCTTTTTTCCTCTCTGCTTCATTTATTTCCACCATTTTATCTTCTACCTCACTTATCCTATCTTCTGCCTCCATTATTCTACTGTTGGTTCCCTCCAGACTGTTTTTTATCTCATTTTTTGCATTATTCATTTTTAACTGACTCTTTTTTATTTCTTCTAGGTCCTTGTTAAATATTTCTTGTATCTTCTCAATCCTTGTCTCTGGGCTATTTATCTGTAACTCCATTTTGTTTTCAAGATTTTATTATCATTATTCTAAATTCTTTTTCAGGTATATTCCCTATCTCCTCCTCTTTGGCTTGGCTTGGTGGGCATTTTTCATGTTCCTTAATACTTCTATGTTATATTCATGACAGCATTGACTTTGAAATTTATTATGACTTCAGATTCTGTGTAGTTGTTTTCTTAGACTTTTCAATATTTTGTTATGGAATAATTTGGAATCATATTCCAGGTAATTTTGATATGAGAATGAGCTTAATGGAGTTGAAATGACAATTTTGAGTCATCTTTTTTTTCTTTAGAGAGCTCCTTCTTGCCATAATCACCCTATACCTACCCAGTCTCTATAATTTGCATTTTCTTACAGGCAATCCTTATTGCTATATTTCTTTCATATATATTATTGAATTTACAAACCTGTATCTAATTATTACAGAAGAGAAATGGATCAATAGAAATATAATTGAAAATCTCTTACTGCCTCAAAATTATTCTAATTACAAAAAATATTGAGAATTTTGAAAATAATATATCAGCATCTTTTTAAGGAAATGGTCAGTTTTCTGCATGTGGATCAAGTCAGAAAATTTACTGGTGTTTGGCTTATAGGTGATCTATGTAGAGAGCAAAAGAATGTGACCTAGAACCTTCATAACTCAGTTGGTAAAGAAACCGCCTGCACTGCAGCAGACACCGGTTGGATTCCTGGGTCAGAAAGATCCGCTGGAGAAGGGGTAAGTGACCCACTCCAGTATTCTTGGGCTTCCCTTGTGGCTCAGTTGGCAAAGAATCTGCCTGCAATGCAGGAGACCTGGGTTCGATTCCTGGGTTGGGAAGATCCCCTGGAGAAGGGAAAGGCTACCCACTCCAGTATTCTGGCCTGGAGAATCCCATGGACTGTATAGTCCATGGGGATGCAGAGAGTCGGACACAACTGAACGAATTTCACTTTCACTAGAACCAGGATAGTTATTCATTGATCCAATCCTGACTGTAGGTGTCACTAATATTCTAATGGTGAATCAGTAGCTTACACTGGATTCATATTATAGATGAGCTTTTGTGATTCTGCTCATTTTTCTTTCAATTTGTTACCAAACCCTTTAGATGATGGTTCTTAACCTGAGTTACACATCACCATCAATTCTGAAAATGTCTAAAAACACGGTTTCACAGTACAATCTGATTCAGATCTATTGATTCAGAATCTTTCAGAAGAAAATCTATAAACCTAACCCTAGCCTCCATCCCTCTTGCCCTACCTTCCTTCATCTTTTTCCTTCCTCCCCTCCCTTTTTCTCCCTTCATTTTATTAGGATGAAAGTCATTAGTGTAAGATGAAAGAGAGAAACAAAGAAATAATGAAGAAATCAGTATCAAAAAAAATCCTTGCTTAAAAGAACAAAAGCAAATGCTCAAATATCTTAGCTCTGAGTTTCTTTTTTTAAGTGAAACACACAATGGTTTATCCAGCTCATTTAAAAGTCACACTAAACTGTCTGAAAACATATATAAGACCAAAAAAAGACAGCCTCCACTTTATGCTCTTTAAGATATGAGCTTTTCAGGACTTCCCTGGTTGTCCAGTGGTTGGTACGTTGCCTTCCAATGCACGGGGTGTGGGTTCGATCCTTGGTCAGGGAGCTAAGATCCAACCTACCTCAGGGCCAAAAATCCAAAACATAAAACAGAAGCAATATTGTAACAAATTCAATGAAGACTTTTAAAGTGGCCCACACCCAAAAAGTTTTAAAAATAGAACATGAACACTACTTTCAGTAGTTCCCACTGTTATTTTCATGTAGTATTTTATTGAAACTTCTGGAGAAGCTTCTCTGAAGGCCCAATCTGATGGTTGGTTTATTTGCCTACCTGTATTTCAATAGTATGAATTCCTTAAAGGAAATTTAACAGTACTGAACTTGTCCTCAATTTTTCCTATGTGCCCTGATATTCATGGCTTCCACTGGCTAAAACACCCTTCCCCACTTTATTCACCTCTTGAATTTCTTCTTTATCCTTCTAAATGAAGCTTGAACATTCAGTAAATAATTATTGAGTGCCTCTCTAATGCCAAGAATTGTGATTGCACAGAAAATACAGAATTGAATTAGGCTTTGTCCCTTCACCAAGGATATTACTGTCTGGCTGTTGAAAGTGATAAGTAAATAAACAATTACAGCAATGTGTGATAAGGATGATGTTGAGAACACTTCGCTAACATTGCAAAGCAACATATCAGTTGAACTAGAAGGCCATGATAAGGTGAAGCTACCAGTAGCATGTGTCTGTACACTGTCCTTGAAACTTTCCTCTTAATATTAGTATTTTTATCATTTGAAAGAAAACATTAAAAAAAATACTTTTAGTAAGACTTGAGGGAAAGCAAAGCTTCAGATGGGAAATCTAATATACTAGAGAGATGAACTAAGATCCAACCTAATATCAACAGTCTAGTTTGAGGGTTTGAACTCAAAGTAATCACATTTAATAAGGGGAAACTCTAGCATGAAGTCCTAGGCAGGCAGTCAGAAAGGGAAGATGCTCATAAAATAGAGGAGACCAAGGGAAAGTAGGAACCCATAAGCACAAATTGAAAACACAAGAGGGCAGATGGAAACCTATGTCAACTTTTGCTGCCTGGGACCTTGGTGACAAGGATATCCTGCAGAATTTCCAGGGTCCTTTGTCACAGAGGTAACGCACACCCCTGACCCAGGATTCAGGGTCAGGTGAAACTGAAATGAAGCTGACCGCAGATTCGGGGCAAGCTAGAAACAGTTACAGGCCCAGCTAGCTGCTCCTCCACCCAAGGAAGTGAGTCAGCAGATCAGAAGCATGTGTGAGCTCAAACAGAGCTGTTGGTTCCCTTGACCCTCCAGTCTCCTAAGGATCTCCCTTGTGGTCCACTCTAGAACAGAAAAAAGAGAGTTATGAAAAATGTAGTTCCGCATCTCCAAAATGACACATTATGAAGTGTCATGGTCTGCACCATGGGTTGAAAAAGAATTTCCAGACACGAGGCAGAAGCAGAGGGGAATAGAGCTTGTGAGAGCAGGAGACTGTGTCAGAACAGACGACTGGCTCAAGGGAGAGCCAACGACCAACATGGGTCATCTGCCTGTTTTTATAGCCCGGAAAAAAGGAAGGAGGTAGAGATCTTGCCTTATGGGGGAGGAACATATACTTTCCTTATATGGAGAAGGAGAAGAACAGGACAAATGCCTTTCCTTACATAAGACAAAAGGAGACAAGCCAGGCTGCCCAGGAGAGCTAAGAAATTTAGCAACAGTTGCAACGTTGTGAGAAGGAAGATAAGCATCTGGTGCTTTCTGTTCCTGTGTTCTGAGGCTCTGCAAACTTATTTTGTTCTTTAGTCCTCTGGGCACCACTTGAAGCCTAAACAGTAATGACATCATGTGGACATGCCGGTTACTTAAAAATACTTTCGTATATTCGTATGAAGTATTTTTAAGAAACTGGTATGTCCACATCATGTCATTATTGTTTAGGCTTCAAGTGGTGCCCAGAGGACTAAAGAACAAAATAAGTTCGAGGAGCCTCTGAATAACTGAACTGTTTGGGTAAACAGTACCTACAATCAATTCTGGGTATTGCAGTTTAAGAGGGTCTTGGTGGATCTGAGGATGCACATTATAATTCCCAGGTGGCACTAATGGTAAAGAACCTGCCTGCCAATGAAAGAGACATAAGAGATGCAGGTTTGATCCCTGGGTTGGGGAGATGCCCTGAAGGGGGGCATGGCAACCCACTCCGGTATTCATACCTGGAGAATCCCATAAACAGAGGAGCCTGGTGGGCTACGGTCCATGGGGTGGGTCTCAAAGAGTCAAACTTGACTGAAGTGACTTAGCATATATTTATATACATATATATATACATAAAGATCCTGGTGATTCTTGAAATGTTTAAAGAGCTCTCGTGTAGAAGAGGTAATATGTTTATTTGGTTTGCTGCAGAGAATGAGCAGTTAAAATGTCACAGAGAGGTAAATTCTGGGAAATTTTTGGTTCAATTTAAAGTCTAAAACCCAATATGGAATGCACATTCTACAAAGGCAGGGAATAGTGTGTGTGTGTGTGTGTGTGTGTGTGCACGTGTGCTTTTAATTTCCAATGTTTAGTACATATCAGCTTGTGTGTAAAATGATTTTCAAAAGTTTGTTGGATTAATCAACTAACTAATGGACAACCAGGGAAATTTTCTAACAAATGAAATTGAACTAGCTAACTGAAATGAACTATGTATATATTCCATAATTCCATTATATCACAGTATAGTAAGCTCACCATCTCTTCACAAACCTGTGCTATTAATATTACAAGGTGGTAAAATTCAGGAAACAGGAAACTGAAAACATTAGCAAGCTTCATAAAAGATTCATAGAAATCTCAGATCTTAGAGAAATTAGTTCAATAAAATCATAGGGTCCAGTTATAGGATCCAGCCAATGAACCTAAGAAGGGTACAGGGAAAATAATTTTTTCTTCCCCTATACTCTGAAAATTGTATTTTATTTAGGGAGTGTAAGTGTTTTGAATTTCACTGATTGATTGTATTCTATTGGCCTGGTTGGTTTTCATTTTTTTTCAGTTTAACATTATTTAAAAATCTATCCATGCTCTTTAAATAGCTCATCAAGCTCAGTGTTTCTCCCTGCCACACTGTTATTCCTAGTATGCTTTGATATTTTTTAAATTAATTTTCCTGGTTAAAAACAGCGAGAACAATCCCTTATGATTATACAGTGGAAGTAACAAATATATTCAAGGGATTAGCTCTGATATATAGAGTGCTGAAGAAAATGGATGAATTTCATGACATTGTACAGGAGGTGGTGATCAAAATCATCCCCAAGAAAAAGAAACGCAAAAAGGCAAATGGCTGTCTGAGGAGGCCTTACAAATAGCTGAGAAAAGAAGAGAAGTGAAAGGCAAAGGAGAAGAGGAAAGATATACCCATCTGAATGCAGAATTTCAAAGAATAGCAAAGAGAGATTAGAAAGCTTTCTTAAGTGAACAGTGCAAAGAAATAGAGGAAATCAATATAATGGGAAAGACTAGAGATCTCTTCAAGAAAATTAGAAATACCAAGGGAATATTTCATGCAAAGATGGGCACAATAAAGGACAGAAACGGTGTGTACCTAACAGAAGCAGAAGGTATTAAGAAAAGATGGCAAGAATACACAGAAGAACTATACAAAAAAGATCTTAACGCCCCAGATAATGATGATGGTGTGATCACTCACCTAGAGCCAGACATCTTGAAATGTGAAGTCAAGTGGTCCTTAGAAAGTGTCACTTAAACAAAGCAAGTGGAGGTGATGGAATTCCAGTTGAGCTATTTCAAATCCTAAAAGATGATGCAGCTAAATTGCTGCACTCAGTATGTGAGCAAATTTGGAAAACTCAGCAGTGGCCACGGGACTGCTCAGAAAAGATCAGTTTTCATTCCAATCCCAAAGGGCAATGACAAAGAATGTTCAAACTACCACACAATGGCACTCATCTCACATGCTAGCAAAGTAATGCTCAAAATTCTCCAAGCCAGGCTTCAACAGTATATGAACCAAGAACTTCCAGATGTTCAAGCTGGATTTAGAAAAGGCAGCAGACCCAGAGATCAAATTGTCAACATCCGTTGGATCATAGGAAAAGCAAGAGAATTCAAAAAAAAAAAAAAAAAAACCCATCCACTTCTGCTTTATTGACTATGCTAAAGCCTTTGACTGTGTGGATCACAACAAACTGTGGAAAATTCTTCAAGACATGGAAGTACCAGAACACCTTACCTACCTCCTGCAAAAGCTATATGCAGGTCAAGAAGCAACAGGTAGAACCAGACATGGAACAACAGACTAGTTCCAGATTGGGAAAGGAGTATGTCAAGGCTGTATATTGTCACTCTACCTATTTAACTTCCATGCAGAGTACATCATGGGAAATGCCAGGCTGGATGAAGCACAAGCTGGAATCAAGATTGCTGGGAGAAATATCAATAACCTCAGATATGTAGATGACACCACCCTTATGGCAGAAAGCAAAGAGGAACTAAAGAGCTTCTTGATGAAGGTAAAAGAGAGTGAAAATTTTGACTTAAAACTCAACATTCAGAAAATGAAGGTCATGGCATCTGGTCCAATCACTTCATGGCAAATAGATGGGGAGACAATAGAAACAGTGACAGACTTTATTTCTTGGGCTCCAAAATCACTGCAGATGCTGACTGCAGCCACAAAATTAAAAGACCCCTGATCCTTGGAAGAAAAGCTACAACAAACCTATTCAGCATATTAAAAAGCAGAGACATTATTTTGCCAATGAAGGTCCATCTAGTAAAAGCTATGGTTTTTCCAGTAGTCATGTGTGGATGTGAAAGTTGGACTGTAAAGAAGGCTGAGCACTGAAGAATTGATGCTTTTGAACTGTGGTGTTGGAGAAGCCTCTTGAGAGTCCCTTGGACAGCAAGGAGATCAAACCTGTCAATCCTAAAGGAAATCAGTCCTGAATATTCATTGAAAGGACTGATGCTGAAGCTGAAACTCCAATACTTTGGCCACATGATGCAAAGTTCATTAGAAAAGACCTTGATGCTAGGAAAGATTGATGTCAAGAGGAGAAGGCAATGACAGAGAATGAGATGTTGGATGGCATCACTGACTCAATGGACATGAGTTTGAGCAAGCTCCAGGAGTTGGTGATAGAAGGGGAATCTTGGCGTGCTGCAGTTCATATGGTTACAAAGAGTTGGACACGACTGAATGACTGAACTGAACTAAACACCTGGGATAACTTGTGATGTGACGTATGACTCCAAATTAATTTTCTTGAATTATATCAGTTTCCTAATGCCATCTACCAAAAAAATCTATTGTTTTTGCCCTCACTTATAGTGCAGCATTATCATATAGAAAATTCACATGTGTTTGTACATGTGTGTATATATATTCCTGAGCTTGCCATTATGTTCTGAGGTCTTTCTATCTGTGATGAATTCCACATTGGTTTCATTATTATCATATCATTATTATGGCTTTGTACTATGCCTTGTATCTAGCAGGATGTGTTCCCATTCTTTGCTTTTTTTTAGATAAAAATAACTAAATTATTCAAAGACCTTTATTCTCCCATGTATAATTTTTAATATAATTCCTGCTGCTGCTGCTAAGTCACTTCAGTCATGTCCGACTCTATGCAACCCCATAGACGGCAGCCCACCAGGCTCCCCCATCCCTGGGATTCTCCAGGCAAGAACACTGGAGTGGGTTGCCATTGCCTTCTCCAGTGCATGAAAGTGAAAAGTGAAAGTGAAGTCGCTCAGTAGTGTCCGACACTTCATGACCCCATGAACTGCAGCCTACCAGGCTCCTCCATCCATGGGATTTTCCAGGCGAGAGTACTGGAGTGGGGTGCCATTGCCTTCTCCAAATATAATTCCTAAGTTCCCCTAAACATGCCTGATTGAACTTTGATTGAAAATAGGATAGCATCTCCTGAAAATATTGACCGGGCATATTTTAGACCCTTATTCTGTCTGGTCCATTAATCCTACTGACTTTTAGTTTTCAGTGTATTGCCTCTCTTTTATAACACTGCCACGACAGTTCCCTAATTTTTTTCCCGTGTGTTGGTATTGGAGAATTAACTACATTGACAAGTCATATGTGCCCATGGCAGGTTTGAAATTCAGGCCCTAAATTACAATAAACTGGAAAGTGTAGAAATGGGATGGGTCCAGAGAGCATGAGGTTTAACAATCAAGGCTCAGCCATTCTATTTTAAAATGTACCTTTCTCCATACAGCACCAGTAAGACCGAAGGACAACCTGGGGTCTCCGGTCTTCCCACCCCTGGTATCATCCAGCGTTTACCAGGAGAGCTCCAGCACAGCCCTGTATCCACCTTCTGTGTTTGCTTTATGCAGCTACTCTTCCATTCTAGGGTCGGCCTCCCCTGACACTGTTAATGTCACCATCACAGGTCCTGCTTATTAGTTCAGATTATCCAGAAAACTTATTAGAGTTGGCAGTTTGCAACATTAACAAAACACATTTTTAGACTTTTATTCCCCAAGTTAGTACATGAGGGAACTTCCCAAGTGGCATGAACGGTAAAGAATCTGCCTGCTAATGCAGGAGACATAAGAGATGCAGGTTCAATCCCTGAGTCAGGAAGATAGCCTGGAGTAGGAAGTGGCAATCCACTCCAGTATTTTTGCCTGTAAAATTCTATGGACAGAGGAGCCTGGAAGGCTACAGTCTATGGGGCTGCAAAGGATCGGACATGGCTGAGAGACCCAGCACACATATACTTATATGAGACCAGTCACAAAATTTCCAGCTTGCCAGGTAATGCAGTAGAAATTTATCAAGCTAGAAAAACTAACAAACAAACACCACTTTCTCTCTATCACAGTTCAGAGCATGACTGTACATACTTTTCCATGTAATAAAGTACACACACACACACACAGAGAAGGGACATAATCATTCATGGGGAAAGGGAGTGAGTATATGTACAGACTTGACAGTAAAATTGCCTGGATTGGAACCCAGTGATGCTTTTAAGTTACTACATGACCTTGCACTAATTATTCAACCTCAGTTTCCCCAACCTACCAGCTACCTACCTCACAGGGTTGTTGTGAAGTTAAAATGAATTACTATATATATATATGTGCATATAAAATTGGGCCCAGTACATGGTAAGTACCTTATAAATGTTGACTGTCGTTATTATCATTGCCCTCAGAGATTTCAGGAGCCTGAAATTTTTCAGTCTAGGAACTCACTGTTATTTATCCTTTTCCCCATTTTATGCCCTCTAGTGGTAATTTTAAACATAGCTTGTTTGATTTTACATGGATTCTTTTCCTTTTTGTTTTTTTAAATTTGTTTATTTTTTAAATAAAGGATAATTGCTTTACAGAATTTTGGTGTTTTCTGCCAAATATCAACATGAATATAAACATACTTTGTTTCTCTGATTTTATAAAACCCAAATTATTTTAAGTGCAATCTTATATGTGTATCATTGCAGGCAATTTGCAACCATCTTTTATGGATTTGGTAAGGAATGAAATTAAAAGATGCTTACTTCTTGGAAGGAAAGTTATGACCAACCTGGACAGCATATTAAAAAGTAGACACATTACTTTCTCAACAAAGGTCCGTCTAGCCAAGGCTATGGTTTTTCCAGTGGTCATGTATGGATGTGAGAGTTGGACTATAAAGAAAGCTGAGCACCAAAGAATTGATGTTTTTGAACTGTGGTGTTGGAGAAGACTCTTGAGAGTCCCTTGGACTGCAAGGAGATCCAACCAGTCCATCTTAAAGGAGATCAGTCCTGGGTGTTCATTGGAAGGACTGATGTTGAAGTTGAAACTCCAATACTTTGACCACCTGATGTGAAGAGCTGACTCATTGGAAAAGATTCTGATGTTAGGAAAGATTGAGGGCAGGAGGAGAAGGGGATGACAGAGGCTGAGATGGTTGGATGGCATCACCAACTTGATAGACATGGGTTTGGGTGAACTCCGGGAGTTGCTGATGGACAGGGAAGCCTGGTGTGCTGCGGTTCATGGGGTCACAAAGAGTCGGACATGACTAAGCGACTGAACTGAACTGAAGGAATAGTTTGAGGATTGTCTTGCAAAAGAAATTTTCTTCTCTTCAGTGCTTGTTTGGATTCATTTCTCAAGGAGAGCTTTGTCCAAAAGCAATCCCTTTCTCTAGAAACTAGAACTCTACTTTACCTTGCATTCCCTACAATCTCCATTTTAAGCCTTGTAAAAGTAATAAGGCATTTTTACATTAGCAGTATTACTTCCCTGCCTCCTGAAAAGTAAGCATTAATCTACAAAGAAAACAATGTTCCAAAAATAAAATGGTAGCATCCAGAAGCTATTGGAAGCTTAACCAAATAATGATAAAACACTTACCTGAAGCTATTGGTTGCCTTGAAAAATCAGTCAGCTTCCTTCCTTTCCCTCCCTTTCCTTATTAAAACCTTTACTTATTCTCATTCTGAATTTAGACATAGAGCAGATTATTCTTTTTTTCCAGATCCCCTGAGATATAACTTCATGTAAGTTTAAAGTATACATGTGGTGATTTGATACACATATATATTGTGAAACAGTTGCCATAATAGCATTAATTAACACCTCCATCACCTCACATAATTCCCATTGTGTTTGTGTGGTGAGAACATTTACAACCTACTCTCCCAGCAACCTTCAAGTGTATAATAAAATATTGTTGACTATAGTCACCATGCTGTACTCCTAGAACTTACTCATCTTCTACCTGGAAGTTTGTACATTTGATCAGCATCTCTCCATTCCCCCTATATCCCAGTCCCTGTCAACCACTATTCTACTCTTTAAAACAGATTATTCTTAACTGTTTTGTGGTGAAGGAGATTACTGTCAATTGGTATGAGCAACGGTTGCCCAGTCCCTTCCTTATTTTCTTTTCCCCTACTATTGCTGTTGTTGTTCAGTCGCCCAGTCCTATCCGACTGTTCACAACCCCATGGACTGCAGCACTCCAGGCCTCCCTGTCCCTCACCATCTCCCGGAGTTTGCCCAAGTTCATGTTCATTGCATCAGTGATGCCATCCCCTGACGCCCTCTTCTCCTTCTGCCCTCAATCCTTCCCAGCATCAGGGACTTTTCCAGTGAGTTGTCTGCTCACATCAGATGACCAAAATACTGGAGCTTCAGCATCAGTTCTTCCAGTGAATATTCAGGGTTGACCTCCCTTAAGATTGACTGGTTTGATCTCTTTATTGTCCAAGGGAATTTCAGGAGTCTTCTCCAGCACCACAGTTCAAAGGCATCAATTCTTTGGCATTCTGCCTTCTTTACGGTCCAGCTCCCACAACCACATGTGATCACTGGGAAGGCCATAGCCTTAACTATACAGACCTTTGTCAGCAGAGTAATGTCTCTGCTTTTCAACACACTGTCTAGGTTTGTCATCGCTTTCCTGCCAAGAAGCAATCACCTTCTGATTTCATGGCTGCAGTCACCGTCCACAGTGATGTTGGAGTCCAGGAAGAGGAAATCTGTCACTACTTCCACCTTTTTCCCTTCTATTTGCCTTGCAGTAATGGGGCCAGGTCTTAGTTTTGTCACGATTTTAGTTTTTTTAATATTTAGTCTTAAGCCGGCTCTTTCACTCTCCTCCTTCACCCTCATCAAGAGGCTCTTTAGTTCCTCTCGGCTTTCTGCAGAAAAAAAAACTTCGGTTTCCCCCCACACTATCAGAAAAAAAAAGCAAAGACCTAATTGAAATTTTTCTTTTTCTATTTTACAGACTTAATTTTTTAGGGTGGTTTTAGGTACACAGCAAAATTGAGAGAAAATTAGGACATTTCTCATATGCTCCTCACAGGGATAACCTTCCCTATAACCAGCATTCTTAATAACAGATCTTAGATGTTTTTACAACACAGCTCTTTATATACATTTTTAAAATATCAACTTGGACCACACAAACAGCAAATAGACATATAAAGTGGGCTATATTAAACTGTAAGAAATTAATCAAGTTATTTGAAAGACCTTTTATTTTTATTTATATCCCAAAAAATTAAGTCAGAAAGGAGAATTGGAATAATAAACTATACGATTTAGTGAGTGCATCAAATATTCAAAAAATGCTCTTGAGCTACTTAATTTGTTCATACATTATTTTGTCCTTGATCATAATAGGAACATAAATATAAGAGAAGGAAAGAACCTCCTTCATGGCTTAATGAGTCTGTTTGGTTTGACTGATAGCATTTATTTCATGATCCCTAAAACTTCCTTCTTTGAGCTTGGAGTGGAAAAAAGCTTACTATAAAGAAAATTTTATTACCTCCCCTTTCTGAGTTAGTGAAAGAAGACATGTCTTTCTGATGCAGATTGCAAATCATTACCATTGAGTAAGAAAGATAAGAGCAGAAAAAGATGGAAAGTCTGACTACTTGCTTCAGAAAAGAAGTATGAGTCACTCTAGGAATGGCCAACGAGGACTTTTCAGGAAAAGACATAAACCAGATCCATAAGCCGTGACTGGCAAACAGCACAGGTATTAGAAATCAATTTTTGCTACCAGTTCTTATCAACTTTCAGTTCTAAATTCTACAAGCATAAACCGTGTAAGCCAATATACCTATGATACATTTAGATTATATGCTAAGATTTATTTAATACACTTCATTTAATTCCATTGGATGGAAGAGTTAGCAAAAGCAAAATAATATTAAAAAGAGATTTTTTAAAGTATTCAAAGAAGAGACAAAGATTGTCTCTTCTGACCAAATTCTCGTCAGGCTCCTCCAAGTCCTACTCTCTACCAGACCTAAAGCTTGGTCTTTAAAGACTTAAACAGGGATTCCCAAGTAGTACTAGTGCTAACAAACCTGCCTGCCAATGCAGGAGACATAAGAGACTTGGGTTCCATCCCTGGATTAGGAAGATCCACTTGAGAAGCGCATGGCAACCCACTCCAGTATTCTCGCCTGGAGAATCCCATGGACAGAGCAACCTGGAGGGTGACAGCCATGGAGTCACAAAGTGTCAGACATGACCGAAGCAACTTAGCACAAACACATAGCTTCTAATCACTCAAAACCAGAGAAAACTCACAGCTGCCTCCAAAATTTACTATGTGTTCCAGCCAAAACCTGAAGAGGGAGCCCTTGTCTCCAGCCTTGATGGAGGATAGGAGCTTAATTTCATTAAACTATAAATGCCAGTTAGCAAACCCAGATGGCTTTCACATGGACCAATTCTCCTACCTGCTCTTTGTAAGTTTTCACTTTCTTGATTTTATGAGTCCTCAACCACTCCCTTCCCCAGTCACGCCTTCTCCTTTTAAAATGCCCAGTCACTTCCGTACAAATCAAAGCCGAGTTCAGTTCACACCAGACTCTTTTCTCTATGTGATATTATATTACTGATTATCTGTGCAATATTATGTTACTATCCTTATCACTTTCATGTCCAGCTTTATCTCTGACAGAGGAAGTGAAAGAAACAGAAAAAATAAGATGTTCCCTCTCAAAAGAAAAATGCCCAGTCCAGTAATATTGAACTAAAGGGAAATATATGAACTCACTGATTAAAAATGTTTTATTCGTGCTTTTTGTGGAGTCCTATCCCAATAATCTACAGGTGGGAGGTACAACTGAATAAAAAAAGCACCAGGCTAAACTGTTGGTCACTCAGTCAAGTCTGACTCTTTGCGACCCCAAGGACTGTAGGCCATCAGGCTCCTCTGTCCATGGAATTCTCCAAGCAAGAATACTGGTGTGGATTGCCATTCCATTCTCCAGGGGATCTTTTCAACCCAGGGACTGAACCAGGGTCTCCTGCGTTGTAGGCAGATTCTTTACCTTCTGAGCCACCAGAACTTACTCTATTCAAATCTTTAGGCAATGAATATACCAGAGGACAGAATGTACTGTGTAAATCAAAATACACAATACAATTACTACATTTCTTTGGTACAACACACAGACAGTGAATGGGAACAAAGAACAAAGACAAGTGAATTTCAATCTATGAAATAATAAAGCAGACAAAAAAGATCCAAGAAGTTGGAAATCAAGAAATTAAAATATGTAAATAGGTAAGAAGTGGACAGTTGGAATTTCTCCATTATTCTTCAGGAGCTACATTTAAAAAGATTAGGAAAATAACCATTAAGAAACACCACACCTTAAAAATCCAACCACCAGAAATATTCATGCAATTTTTACTTGAATTTTTAAATTATTGTACTTCTTCTCTCTGCCTGCAATCCAGGAGATACAGGAGATATGGGTTTGATTCCTGGGTCAGGAAGATCCCCTGGAGAAGGGCATAGCAACCCACTCCTATATTCTCGCCTAGAGAATCTCATGGACAAAGGAGCCTAGTGGGCCGCAGTCTGTGGGGCCACAAAGAATAGGACAAGACTGAAGTACTGGACATGCGTTTATTCTCTGTACTTTAACTGAATTTTTTAGTCATTTACATTTTTACATATTTTATTTGTCTGATAATTATGAAATGGGAAAAATCTTCGCTATTTTCCACTCAGATAAGAAATGCTGCTATGAAACCTGCAAATTTATACCAGAGATAGGCAATGAAGAACTTCTGGAGTTTGTTTGCTTTCTTCCTCTCTGCTCCAAAAACACACAATTTCAGAAACTTTTTTTGTTGGTTTTACCACACAAAGGCATAGTTCTCTTTAAAAATGGCATTGGACCCATTGGAAATTCTCTTAAACTACCAGTGCTAAGTATAACATGTTTTATATTTAACAGTAACAAGAGTTATTCTGTTCTTAGTGAGATTCTACATTACAAAATAAAGAGAATAGTTTCACTTAAATAAGGTAACTGATTCCATTAATTTCTTTCTGATAATTAATATATGTATATATTGCTTTAGGTGTATTTAGAAACTACTTTTATCTTATTCTTAACAGTACCTGTAAAATTTAGGTACTGTAGCAAAATTTTACAAGCTAGAATTTTACTCAAATCCTATCTTCTAATGGAAACCTGCCTGTGAATTCTTTTGGCAGTCTATTTTGCCATTTATCCATCTGTAAAATTTTTTGATCTTTTACAATGGACTGGACACTATTTTAGGTGCTGAAAATATAAGGCAAGCAAAACCAAAAAGGGCTCTGGCTCTACAGAACATGTGTTCAGTACAATGACCTAAGGCAAAGTGCAAAATACAATGCAAAGGACTTGGGAAGTTCTAAAAATCAAGAGCTCAGTGCAATAGAGAGAAGAAGTAAAATAGCAATAATAATACTGTAATCTATTGTTTTGCTCAAAAAGTGAGCCTCTGCTTCAAATTTTATTACAATTAAAGTACAAAAATGCCACTACAAAGACAACACTTGGGATCAAGGTGGAAATGTATATGAAACTGCTCAAGCTAATGGAATGGAAATAATCATATTTTAAGATTTCTAGTGTGTGATATTTCATTTTTTAAAAACAATTTAAATGTGTACATTATGTGCATACTCCCAAAGTATCTGCAGAGAGAATAGACTAGTATACAGTACAGACTCCTATCTTACTATGCTCACTGTAGCTGAATCTTTATTCCTTGGGCTTTGTGAATGAAACTAAATGTTTACTCCTTGGGCTGTGTGAAAAAGTGTCCTAAGCATTTCTTTCTCACAAATTTAAGTTAGGTAGAATATTGTTACTCATGCTTATAGCTAATTTTCTGGTAATTTTTTTAACAGTTTTTATACACATCCTTGCTAGAGTGTAGCTTAATTGTAGAGGTTTTAATCATTTGATTTTTCTTTCCTGTTCAATTGGCTTCGTTTTATGTTGTTTATTTGTTTTGTTTTATCTTGTTTTGTTTGCATGGAGATTTAAGAGTAAACAGTTTATATATGAAAAAAGACACAAGAAGCATCCTAAAGGGCTCAACTCTCATAAATATTTACATATGTGCATGTGTGCTAAGTCATTTCAGTTGTGTCCAACTTTTTGCAACCCTAAGGCTCCTCTGTCCATGGGATTCTCCAGGCAAGAATACTGGAGTGGGTTGCCATGCTCTCCTCCAAGGGATATTCCCAACCCAGGGATTGAACCCACATCTCCTGGGTGTCCTGCATTGGCAAGCAGATTCTTTACCACTGAGCCACAGGGAAAGCTCAATAGACTTATATTATATAAATATATGGGCTTCCCAGGTGGTGCTGAGCTTCCGAGGCAGCTCAAACTGTAAAGAATCTGCCTGCAGTGTGGGAGACCTGGGTCAGGAAGATACCCTAGAGAAGGAAAGACAACCCACTCCAGTATTCTTGCCTGGAGAATCCCATGGGCAGAGGAACCTGGCGGGCTACAGTCGATGAGGTCCCGAAGAGTCAGACACGGCTGAGCGACTTCATATAATATATACTGCAGGTGGCGCTAGTGGTAAAGAATCTGCCTGCCAGTGCAGGAGACACAGGAGATGCAGGTTCAGTCCTGGGCCGGGAAGATCCCCTGGAGAAGGAAATTACAACCGACTCCAGTATTCTTGCCTGGAGAATCCCATGGACAGAGGAGCCCGTCCATGGTGAGACAATCCATGGGGTTGCCAAGAGTCAGACAGGACACAGCAACTATGCAGACATGCATATCCATTTAGTCCTATAAGGAATTTGCTCATGCAGTCATGGAGACTGAAAAGTCCCAAGATCTGCAGGGTGAGTAAGCAAGCTAGAGACTCAAGAAAACTGAAAGCATGGTTCCAGTCCTTAGGCCAGTAGGCTTGAGACCCAGGAAGAGCTAGTGATTCGGTTCAAGTCTGAAAGCAGGAAGAACTATTATCAGTTCAAAGCCAGTCAGGCAGAAGGAGTTTCCTCTTACTCAGCTTTTCTGTTCTATTTGGTCTACTGATCCAAATATGAAATCTCATCCAAACACCTTCATCAAAATATCCAAAATAATGTTTCACCAAATACATGGGTCCAGTCAAATTGACACATAAAATTAACCATCATACGTGACTTTAATTAGCATCCTTTGTCTTCTCAAGCTTACAAATAATTCCATAGCATTCAGAGGAAAGAGAGAGAGAGTTGACACAATAACAACCCACAGACAACTATTTACTGCATACCTACTGTTTGTTCATAGACTGCCTTCTATGTTTTGGTCATCTGGCTGTGAATCTAATCCATGCAATCAGACCTAATCCATTTAGGTATATGCAGCAGGAGGTCAAGATGAGATGAGAATTTTCCTGGGAATTTAGGTAATATTAAAGGGGGAAAGGTGAGCACACAGATTGAACAAGCAGGAGTAAAGATAGGGATAGATATGACACGTTAGGATAGAGAATTCAGTTTACTTGGAGCGGAGTATGCCCACAGATCAGTGATGGGAAATAAGGTTAGACAGGTAGGGACGCAGTAGTCCATTTATGAGAAATTTGAAACTTACATAGTGCATCTGTATAGTGATCTACAATTTTAAAACTGCTTTGAGATATTTATCGTTTTTTAATCCTTAAAACCACTTTTAACAACTTTGTAAGGTATATATTGTCATTATTCATTTTTATAGTGGAGAAGGCTTATTATTATATAGACATTGGAGCACTCATCTGATTCCTACATCCGTGGTCTTTTCCCACTGAAGTGCCAGTCAAGGACCATTTATGATTCTTGAGCAAGGAGTGTTACTATAAAAACAGTGTTTTAGAAGGTGTGATCTTAGTTTATGAGATGCATTGAAGAGTGGCACCTGGGAAGTCAGGAGGCAGCAATAATGCTTTGTGTTTATCCAGGCATTAAGTGTTACCACAGAATAAAGAAATGTAGGAATATTGATATGGGTGCAGTCATTTTTAAAGGAAGAAATGAAAAATTCATATGTGTGATCTATTAACATGTATGTAGTTAGATATACAGTAAAGACATAGAGATAAGAGAAATAGATCCCCACTTAAAAATTTTAGAGAGATATATTTTATCTAAGTTTAAATTCACGTTAGTTTTAAAGCTGTGCAAATGTTCAATGTCATTTTTGTCTTACATCATCTTGTGATACCCCTCACATTTAAGGGGAAAAAACTCTCACAAGAAGTTCATTCTCATAAATTTAAAATCATCTCATGGAACACCTAACAGATTCAAACAACTTGAAAAAAAGATAATTGTTGAAAGTACTTCTATGTTTAAGCTACTTTTTTTTTCAGGTCTTTCTTTTCTCATGATAATGACCTTCATTATAATACTGCTAAATATATCTCACAAACACTTTTGGACAATGCTCATATATAGTTTTTTTTTTTCTTTTATTGGATACACAGAAAATTGAAAAATAGGCCCTCAGCGAGAGAGGATAGAGAGAGAGAGGAGGCTATTCTTAGAATTTAAAAATCAGAACAAAATGAATCATTAAATTTCCACTTATTTTTAAGATACACATTGAAAACAAATAAAATAAATGTAGTTCTTGTAGACTCAGAGCAAATCCAGTCATTTAAAAGACTCTGTCATCATATTTAAAGTAACAGTCAAAGAAAAATTGGCTTTTATAGGTAGAGTTTATGCTGACCAATTCTCTGTTTTGTTTGGTTTTGGACACTTACTCATTTAGAATTTAGATAAGAAATAAAATATTTTTTAATATTTTTTAAAGATTTTTTAATATGGATCACTTTAAAAGTCCTTATTGAATGTGTTACAATATTGCTTCTATTTTATATTTTGGGGGGGTTTTGACTATAAGTCGTGTGGGACCTTAGCTCCCTGACCAGGAATCAAACCCATACTGCCTGCATTGGAAGGCAAAGTCTTAATTACTGGACTGCCAGGGAAGTCCCAAAACACTTGTTCTTTATCTTACATAAAGATTCAAAGAATGGAAAAGAAAACACAAATAAATATGACATAGTTTCTACTATTTAAGAGTTTAGAAAAAGATTTATGAGTGCCAGAAAAATTTAGCAATTGTTGTTTTAGTCAAACTCACTACATATGAGGAAGAAATAAGTCCAAATTGAGTTTATCTAAATCAGTGGTACAGTTACTGGGGTCAATGAGAGTAGTCACGATGGGTATCAGGTATAAGAGGGAATGTACATGATAAAGCTTCATCTAGATCTGTCCTGCAGGAGGGAGCATATCTGCAATGCAGTGAGGAAGGACAAACAAGCTGGGTGAGTGTGAGAAACAGCTTGACTATTGGGAAGTGTGCGGCCAAGGGCCTTGCATGTTAATAAAGATTCTCTAACTCAGTGGAGGGGAAATTTTTTTAAAGCAGCATGGAAATATATCATGAGACTTCTATAGACTCAAGATACTTCAAAATGAAACTGGCCAAAATGCCAAACCTTACATACTTTCCACCAGAATACAGAAATGGAGATTCTCTCTAAAAGTATGATGTTTTGATTTCTTGTAAAAAGAGAAAGCAAGGGAAAAAGGAAAGAACATTTTGTTAGGCTGAATTAAGTACTTTCTTACAAAAATAAAGTTCAAGATTAATAGTAATTAGAAGGGAAGGCAGGCTGAGGGAGAGCAAAATGGCTTAAGGGATCAAGTGTATGGTGACGAATAGAAACTAAACTTTGTGACGAATGAAAACTAAACCATTGCTGGTGAGCACGCTGTAATGTATACAGAAGTCGGAATATAATCTGAAATTTATATAATGTTATCAGCAATGTTGCCTCAATTTTTTAAACCATCAGCAAAAAAAATGTAGTTCTGCCTCAGACTTTTTGTTTCCTATTGGCAGAAAAAATAATCAATACAATTCAAACAAACCTTAATATAAACTTTATTTTCTTCCTCATTACCTTATGCATAGTTGAGCTACCTATGGATCATTTATTCCACCTACAGAATTGCAGAAAAATTTTTTAAACCTTTTCCAAACATTTTACATAAATAATAACCTATTTGTGCTTCATATTTGATTGGCTTCATGTAAGTTTATTTTTCTTTAAAAAAAATCACATATCAAAATGTGAGAAACATTCCTTCCTCCATCTCAAGCTATGTTTAAAATTGCTCAGGTGGTGCTATCATCAGCATTTTACCTATTCTTTGTGCATATACGATAATCATCATTTGTGTTTCTTACAAGTCTTGTAATTTTTACTAAAATACTGATTTCCTGCTGAGATACTTCCAGTGCATACACACCATATTTTTGTATTCTTTCATCCATCTGCTAGTTGTGAACATCAAACTATAACTCATATCTAAATAATCAGAATCAATGTTAGTAGACGGTCAGAACTCAGTAACTGAAGACTAAAGAAACAAATGACTGGATGAATGACAAATGAATGGATGTTAAATACAGCCATGTGGAAGAAGGGATATATTGATTATATCTGTAATTGATCTGGAAAAAAAAAAAGATAAAATAAATATCCTGGCAAGATAAAACTTGTATTTCAGCATTAAACTAAAATTACAAGTAGAGAGTAGAAATAATTGTAAAATTGTATCTTGCATAAGTAATACATACAATTATTCTCTGTGTAAAAGCTTTATGATATTGTATATAAGATTAAGGTCACTTTGAATATAATACCATGGATGATACATATAATACTGATTTGTGGATATGTGGAGTTCTTTTCCCCAAGTGAACTTTGAACAGATGGTTTGTAATAGAAATGAGGGACAAAACCAAGGCAGACTATCTACATAGCAATAATAGAAATAGTTAAGAGCTCCTAAATTCCAGTCACTTTTTAAAATACTTGTGTGCACGTTAACACACTTAAGCCTTACAAAGACCTGAGGTAGTTACTAGATTCTTCCCATTGTGCAGATGAGTAAACTGAGGCATTTAGAGGTTAAGTGACTTCTCCACAGAAAATGTACAGAGAAAGGGGAGACTATGATTGAGTACTGATCACACAACTGTCATTGACATGCAGCAGGCATCTGTGTTGGTACAAAACAGGCTCCCACCCAAGTTAACTCACATTTCTCATGTGTCTGTGGAATACTCTAGCAAATTCTAGGATTTATATTCTGTTTAGCAATTGGTTGTTCTTCTCATATATGGGGAATCTGCTTCCGTTCTCAAGCGTGTTTCTTTTTGATGAATAATTGAATCAGATTCACAAGTGGGGACTCAGATATCCCAAGGTCTTCTGGGCATCAATATTAATATATTCTTGTTCAACATAGATGATACCAACTAAGCATCATGCCCATAAGCTACACATGAGGCATTTTTAGTGTGCCTGAATTGTCCTACCCTTGTGTTAGCTTTCACATTAAATTCTATTTATCTCTCAAATTCTTGCTAGGCTGCCATCTCCTCAGTGAAGTCTTGCTTCCCTGTATTTCTTCTGTCTCTTACATGCTGTTAGTATGGCACTGTTATTCTAGATTTTGAATTTTTTTTACATGCTATTCTCACACTAGGCAGTAAGACCCTTGAGATTATGCTGTTAGGGTTGCCCAGGTCTGATGGTGGATGCATTGCAAATGCCTGTGAAATAAAATTGAAATCTGACTACTATATCAGCATCGTTGCAGTCTGATTTACACGACTACCTTTGCAGCTCAGTTTTTAGCTAGGACATGAATTAACTCCTATCTGTGGTGAACAATTTGTTTCATAATTTCACCAAATAGTCCACAAAGCTATATTCTTCCCATATGCTTTATTCTTTCTATTTTCTTGATATTCTTAGTAGTATTTTTGCATGTGGAGGGAGCTTTTTATATGTCTATTAAATTTAAGAAGAATTCTACCAATTCAAAGTCCCCACATGTATTGATAGTGGCAAATTTAACACACTGCCCATTTTTACAAAAATGTATTGTCCTTAGAATTAGAAAAAACAATGTCTAATTCTACCAAAATGCGCTTACTAGCAATTGTTATTCCCACTCAAAAATGAATTCACTTTTCAAATAAATTTTCCTGACTGTAAGTTCTGTAAAAAGCAACTCCTATTTCTAGCAGGAAAGCCAATTAAGAAACCCTGCCATCACTATAAATACCTAGACACAGCAGGTGAAATATAACAAAACTTATTTTAAATGCCTAAGTAAGTTTTCAACGAAGAGGCGAATTGGTCAGTACCAGAAATAAACTGGAAACTGAAAACAAATGGTAAGCATGTGAATGGAACCTGAAACTGTCCTGTGATGTGTTTTTCCTCCCAGAACTTTAGGGACTCAAGCTGTACATCCCCCGAGAGACGGGGAAGAAGGGGTGTGCTCTCCAGTCTATGCAAGACAGAGAATTGGAACTGAGAGAACAGAGTTGGGACCCTCACATTTGGTGGATGATTCAATTTTTTAAACTGCCCAATGTCACGGGCAGAAAATAAGAGAGCTTATCCTGTCTCTTCCTCTGCTCTATGTGGAAAAAAATATATATTGGGGAATATATAAATGTATACAGATATATTCCCAAATAAAGTGAAATTCTAGTCTTATGGCTACAGTGGGTTTGAGGGTAAAATTAACTTGTACTATTAATGCATCATAGTGTCCCGAAGGCAGTGATTACCACCAGGCGACCCGGTGCAGCTAACGCAAAGCTGTTCCTTAAAGCTAGGCCACATGTATAATCTCACAAGAAAGGGAGGACAAAAGTGCAAGAATAAACTGACAATTAAGAACTAACAACACATATGGAAATCACAGAAAAAAATAGCCATGAAAGAGACTGATCAGACACAACAGGGAAATTAGAGAGACTCAAGAACTTGAGCTGCAGAGAGATAATCTAAACAGGAGTATAAAAATATGACATATCAGTTTTTAAAACTTTTATAAATGCCCAGAGGAATAAACATGGTTGTGTTGACAGGTAACACAAGTAATGAACAGACAGTGAGTGTGGAGGTCTACAGGAAGTAGAGATCAGACAGTCAAGATGAGAAAAACAGACCCATTTAAGGGAAACAGTTTGAAGGAGAAGAATTTAGTAAAAATAACCTAATTTTGGTGCATATTACAAAACCATGAGGAGTAAGGTTAACCACATAGAGTGAGTCCATTTCAGGGCTTCTCAGGTGGCCCAGTGGTAAAGAATCTGCCGGCCAATGCAGGAGCCACAGCAGATGCAGATTCCATCCTAGGGTTGGGAGGATTCCCCTGGAGGAGGAATTAGCAATCCATTCCAGTATTCTTGCCTGGAAAATTCCACGGACAGAGGAACATGGTGGGCTACAGTCCATGGGGTCGCAAAGTGTCTAACACAACTGAACGGACATAGCACGCATGCAAGCCAAGCTGAAGTAGACAGTGTGGGTAGTTTCCAACATCCACCCCCTCACTTCCCCAACAAGAGGCAGTATAATTGGGGAATGAAACTCAGCTTTGGATGGGTCTGCTTTATCCTCCCTGCCCAAACCATGTGTGACCTAGAATGTAGTACTTTAATAGTGAAGGACAGGGAAGCCTGGTGTGCTGCAGTCTATGGGATCTCAAAGAGTCAGACACAACAACGACAACTTTAACTGTAGAACTCTGCCTGCAAACAGCCCCTTGACACTCCATGCCTCTAGTAAATTCTATTCCCTTGCCTACTTCTCCCCCACGTTGTTTTCTGAAATTTTAGTGTCGAACAAGATAAAAACAAAACAAAACACACCAAAAAAATGAAGCACTTTTAAATATCCCTGCTGCCTTCAAAGCAGTACCTACGTAGTAGCCTAACAGATATTTAGAATTCAGGTTGGGGTAACGAAGGAGAAAGTACAAGTAGTACAAATACAAGTACTTGTGAGTACAAGTGATGAGTTGATAAATGTCCATAGCCGGCTGGGGGGTTAAGGGCTGATGTGTAGACTTTGGTGATTTCTATGATATAAGTCTTCCCACCATGACTGACTGCAAGCTTCCCTTTAACAACCAGCTTCAAAATGTCTCGTTATTTAGCACTTGATTATCTCAAACCCCTACAAGTTGGCTCCAGCACACTGCTGTCCGCCGACATTCAGAAGACAGTATTGTACCATCTCAGATACACCCTCCCATGAGAGTTGTCCGTTGTATTTTCCTAACAGGTTGTATCAACCCATGGATAGTAAATATTCTTCTCAGATTCTATAAGTAGTGTTACTGCCATCTTAGGTGTTGGATGGTAATATGGACTTTGTCTTTGTCTTTAGATAAATAGAAAATTTATACTAATGGAAAATTGGGAAACAATAAACCAGAGTCTATTTTAAATTGGACTCCCAAGCTATAAAATATTATAATATTTCTACATTTGTTGATCATTTACTCAGCAAAATGTATTAAACACTTTCTAGGCACCAACCAACCAAACAATTAAACCAACCAAACAATTCCAACCAAACAATTCCATCTCCCCTGCTCCCAGAAATGTTCTCTAATTTGGTTTTTAAATATTCCATTTCTTTCTTCTATGTAAACAGGATAACAAGGCAATATCTGTACACAATAATCATATTTTTAAAGTATAAATTCTGGAAGGAAAGAAACATACTTAAATGTTTAAAATATGACAGATCATGGTAAAACATCTGCAAGCATAACTTTTTTTTAAAGAAGCCACCTGAATTTTGGCAAGTCACAAGATCAATAATCCACCTTTGATAGTAATTAAAATAATTGATTATAGTACTTTTTGTGATAGAAAAAATCTGAAATGTCCATTAATTGGAAAATAAATTTGTGATAAATACATACAATGAAATGTTACATAGCAGAGAGGATGAATAAATCCAACCTATACAAATCCATATGGGTGAACCTTACAAATTTAATACTGAAAAAAACTGCTGGCTTATACATATAATATGAGGCTTTTTAAATAAAAACTTTAAAACCTTTGTATATCTGTATTATACATAGACATATATATATATAGTCTGCCATTCATGGTGGTAAAACAGAATTCTCATGAAAGTATTTCAGTAACCTCAGAAGTTGAAAGAAACTTGATGGTATTAAAAAGAGATTCATAATTAGCTTTATCTATATCAGAATGTTTTATTTCTAAGTTGGTGATTTGTGTACAGATTTTTGTTTACTTTTTGTCCTTTTGGAATGTATGAAAATTTCCATAATATATTTTAATAATTAAAAATGTAAAATCCATTGACTAAACATTTATAGCTTCACAATATTTTGTGATTTAAGTATTTAGTCAACAGAGTGTTATCCTGTGCATAAAAATCCTCATTAGTCTTTCCCACTTTCAAGTTTGGAAATTAATTTCTTCAATATTTAATTAACAATATGTCACTAATGTTATTAAGGATATTCTACTCAATTTCAAATCATAACTTGCAGAGTAATACATTTATAAAATATCAGAATTAATAACTAGGAATGAGAGATTAGTGTCATCTTACCTAGAATAAATATAATGATGACACAAATTCAATCTCTCTTTGTTATTCATCATCCACATTTCATGCCAGGAAGATCTAGTAGATTTTTCATGATCAAGATTTGTGATGTCATGTGAATGTATATGCTAGTACATGTGTGCACAGAAATATGTGTTCCTATGTATGTGTATCCAGAGAACAGTGTCTGTGATAAAATTTTTAATTATGGAAATTGATCCAAGGAATAGAACACAAATTGTAATCAAACAGGAATATTTAGTTTTTCTGAAACTAGAACATTGATTAAAGAGACTCAAAGAGATTAATTCTCTGACCTAGAAACCCCAGCTTTGCCAAATTCAGTATTGAAATTATATATTGGATATAAACACTGTTGAGAAAACTGAATAGGCTACAGAGAATATTTCTTCTCCTTCCATTGAATTTTAAGGTCAGATTCAGGGAAAAATTGCCTTGCAATGGGTTAGGTTTGGGAAAACAAAAGTCCAGTTAACCATAGATTTTCAAAATTCTATCCCCAGTGGTCTAGTGGTTAGAATTCTGCACTGTAGAAATTCTAGGCCTCCTTTGATCTCTGACCAGTTTTGTGACCTTACTTCTCTGATGTTATTTTTCTATTTCATTTTTCTCTCACTTGTGTAAATTATCTGATGTTCTCTGTGTACATAATCCATACTGATTACATTTATGTTATAAAATATTTAGTAGAATTTCTTTCCCCAAGACAACCCATGACTTACATGTGCCTCAGAATTTTCCCCTGAGATACAAGAAAGTTTCCTAGCACTACAAAAAATGAAACAAGATATTTCTCTGGTTCATCCTTGGTAGGAAAATATTAGATTACTTGGCACCTAAAAGAACAAATAATGTACATGTAGATGTATTTTCCCCAAAATGAGGAGAAATAGGATGATTTACTAGTGCTTGAACTTTTCTAGTAAGCAAGGGCCATGCAATTTTTTTTTTTTTTTGTATAACTAATTTAGCTTTATCAAATTCTAGCACAAATTTATTTTTAAAAAATAAAATATTTATCACCCTATATGGAATACTTTTATGCCCCAAATTACAATTTAAGTAGGATTTATTTACTTTCAAATGGATTTGTCTAACGTTTTAAATATTTAATTTTTAAAAATTAGATCTTAATTCAAATTTTAAGGTAAACATTTATTGTATAAGGTGGTATTCAGCTTTATTTGAATTAAAATGTTATATTAATTGACATCTTGCATACATAAAAATGAACTTATGATGATTCTTTTTATTCTGTTTTGTTTCATTTTTAAGTAAGTGTTGAGTTGCAGGTGTGACCAAATCAGAACCTCGATAATAATCCTCGTAGATGAATAAATATTCTGAAATGTACAACTGTAGTTTGATAAAGTAGTGAAGATGAGCTCATGGTGGAAATAAAATGTAATGATAATGAGACAAAGGGGTTCCCTAGTGTCTCAGTGGTAAAGAATCCACCTGCCAATGCAGGAGATGCAGGTTCAATCCCCGGGTCAGAAAGATCCCCTCTAGAAGGAAATGGCTACCCACCGCAGTATTCTCACTTGGAGAATCCCATGGACAGAGGAACCTGGTGGGCTATATACTCCATGGGGTCACAAAGAGTCAGATATAACTGAGGAACAACAACAATACCATCAAAAGAAATTTAATCTGTACCTTCATAAGAAATGTTGGTTTTTTTAGGATGAAAGTAAAATTAATTGCCAAATATCATTATTTGTTTGAAGTAATCAACTCCTTTGCCAAAAATAGTCCAAGAGGGAAAATTTCCCTTTCTTTCCTTACCACCACCAGCAAATTTCCCCAAAACTTAAAGGACAAGTTATCTTACACTTACAAATGCTCACCTGGCTTCTTGAGTCTTCTGACGCCAAGTATAGAACTTCTGTCAGGTGACTGCCAGGTTCCCATGCTCACATCTGCCCCCCGGACTTCAACAGGTTGTGGGTCATTGGGATGTCCTGCCGTCACCACTGGTGCTTCATCTGCCAAAACCGCCGGTGTCTCCGCTCTCCCAGGGGTCAGCTGGCCCAGCACCACCTTCATGCACCAGCCACCAGAGGAACTGCAGCAGCCCATGTGCCCGGGCCCAACTTCATAGAATTACCAACAGCTGTTTCCTCCCATCACGTCTAGATCCAGGTAAAGTATTCCGCCCTGAGACCTGAAACAGGGCTCTGCCAGCACCTGATAACACAGTTTAGAAGTGTGCAGGTTTAATGCCGCATGGACTAACTTCGGTTAAATAGAGTCAAGAAAATGGGAAAAGCTAGCAGATAAATTCCTGTACTTTCCTTGTCTTTCAGACTGTTCTGAGTTAACAAAGATTCCTTAAGACCTTCCTCGAAGACTTCTGAACTGATTGTGAGAGATATGTTGTTTTTCCTTCTGAAGCTGTGGTTGCAGGGTCATGGACCACCTTCCTTCCTGGACTCACCTCTTTGACCCACACTCTTTTTGCCCTGGCATTGACCCTCCCCATAAAGTCTTAGGATGCAGGCTCTATCTTTCAGGGAGCTTTAAGACATCAAACTTTGGGGGCATACCTAATCTTAAAGTTGTAAGAAATCTAAAGTACTATGGAAATAATTAGAAATCTTTCTGCAAAACTCCACTTGAATATCCAAAGTTATCACTCCTTAACAACATGGCCCCAGATTTAAAAATAAATAAAAAAGACAAAGTTCTCCTTAATCCAGGAAATTAATCTAGTTCAGGAGATTTTGTTTTTCATACAGTTCTATACTATGTGATGTAAAATTCTTACCATTTTTTTAAACCTCAGTATGGACTGGTAAATGATAACCAAATAATTTAAAAATGAATGTTTTTAAAGAAATATAGGAAACATATGATTAGTTTACTATGGAAAATAGATCTTATGAACAGTAACTATGAACATTAACAAAAACAAATTCATTCAGTTCTTTTTTCTTATGATCTTTTTTGAGGTGTAATGTATATATACAGTAAAGTGTATGCATTTAAAGTATACAGTTGAGTGAGTTGTGACAAATATCTATACCCATTACCATCATCACAATCAAGATTTAGGATATTTGCATCATCCTAAATAGTTCTCTCATGACCCTTTCCCACTCATAGCCCCAGGCAATCTCTGGTCTCATCCACTTTTCATCTGCTTTCATTTTCTGTCACCATAGAGTAATTTTGTCCATTCTAGAATTTCATAGAAATAGAATTATTACACACACACATTTGAGTTTATATGTGTGTCTAGGTTCTTTCTCTCAGCATAATGTTTTTGAGGTTCATCTATGTATTAATAGTTGTGTCTGTTAGTGAAGAAGTGAAGTGAAGTCTCTCAGTCATGTCCAACTCTTTGTGACCCCATGGACTGTAGCCCGCCAGGCTCCTCCATCCATGGGATCTTCCAGGCAAGAATACTGGAGTGGGTTGCCATTTCCTTCTCCCGGGGATCTTCCCAACCCAGGGATCAAGCTGTGGTCTCCTGCATTGCAGGCAGACTCTTTACCATCTGAACCACCAGAGAATCAGTAATTTGCCTTTTTCTTGCAGGGTAATATGCCATTGATCACATGTGAATGGACCTTTTCATTGTTTCTCATTTCTGCCTACTACCTACCCAGCTGCTACAAGCATTTATGTGCAAGCTTTTGTGGAGGTATATATTCACATTTATTTGGAGTGAATATCTTAGTAGTAGAATTACTGTATCATATGGTAACTATATGTTCAACCTTACCACCTAATTGTTTTCTAAAGTAGTTGGACTCACAAGAAATGCAGAAGAGTTTCAGTTGTTCTGTATCCTTCCCAGTGTTTGACGTCATTAGTCTTTATGATTGTAACCATTTTAGAAGGGAGTGTTATCTCTTGGCAAATTTCAGTTTGTGTTTCTCTGCTGAGTAATGGTGCTGAACATCTTTTCTTGTGCTTATTAACCATGTCCTATCTTTTTGGAAAGTGTCTGTTCACAACTTTTGTTCATTTTTATTGATATTTATCTTCTAACTCACTGTTAAACAACAGAAACCTTCAGTATCTACTGAAGGGTCTTGTGGTTTGCAAATATGCCAGAACATTTTAATTAAATTCATGAAATAAAAACAATTAATTACCTCATTTTCTGCTTTTAGCCTCCTTCCTCAGGAAACTCCAGCTCTTCTCACTTTCTGTCTGTTCTTAGAACAGGCCTGGTTTTATTCTCCACCTCACATTGCTCTTGCAATTAGCTCTGTTTGAAATTCTGCTTCCTTTTCCCCTCATGAAATAGAACCCTTCTCATCCTTCACATCTCAGCTCAAAAGTCATAACCTCAGAGATACCTTCCCTGACCACCCAATCCAAAATAAAGCCTTTTATGTCATTTCCTGTCACATCACCCTGTTTCCAGCACTCCTCATAACCTGCAATTACATTTTTCCATTTATATGCTTAGTTCTTAGTTGTTTCCATTCCCCTATACCTCTGCTCCCTGAGAACAGGCACCGCGCCCAACCTGCTTTTCAGAGACCCCCAGCACGTTGCACACTGCAAGGCCCACAGTGGGAGTGGAATAAATATTTGCTGATCAATGAATGACTACCTCAGTTCTCCATGAGTCATTAATTAGAGGGTCAGTATTTATTTAGAAAAATCACCCCCTAGAGTCCTGTTGAAGTTTTAGGCAGCTATCAGTAACTCACAACGGGATGTCCCTGAACTCTCTTTCTACTCAGGAGAGTCTAGGATAAAAGAGGCTTCAGGAATTTTCCTACATGACTGTGTGCACCTCCAAGAATTCCAAGCAGCTACAGTATAGTTTTGGCTTTTTGAGGCTTCCCTGGTGGTTCAGAGGTTAAAGCATCTGCCTACAATGCGGGAGACCTGGGTTCAATCCCTGGGTCGGGAAGATCCCCTGGAGAAGGAAATGGCAACCCACTCCAGTATTCTTGCCTGGAGAATCCCATGGACGGAGAAGCCTGGTGGGCTACAGTCCACAGGGTCACGAAGAGTCGGACAGGACTGAGCGACTTCACTTCACTTTCACTTTTCATCAATGTTGAAACTTTTCAGAATGAGTTTCTCAAAATAAACAGGATTATCCAAAGTCTATTGAGCTATTTCTGGCTCACTGAGAAACTAGGCAAATCACACAATGAGTAAGCCCAGTAGAAGACGACAGGGAGTGGTGAGTAGCTTGAAAGTGAAAATGTTAGTCACTGAGTCGTGTCCGACACTTTGTCAATGCATGGACTATCCAGTCGGCCAGGCTCCTCTGTCCATGGAATTTTCTAGGCAAGAATGGGTAGCCATTTGCTTCTCCAGAGGATCTTCTGGACTCAGGGATGGAACCCAGGCCTCTCTCATTGCAGGCAGATTCTTTACCATCTGAGCTGCCAAGGAAGTCTGGTGGGCAGCTTGGTGAGTGCCAAGTGTTGTCACACTAAAATGCAGGATCAGTTTTACCCAATATCCTGGTTTATGAATGATTAAGTGAGTGAAGACAGATTTACTCATAGGCTCTATCTCTTAGTAATTATGTTAATGTTGGCAAGCAACTTAATCTCTTTTTTAGTTTTTGTTTTTTTTTTTTTTTAATGTGTGTTAGTTGTTCAGTTGTGTCCCACTCTTTGCACCGGTTGTGGTGCACCAGTTTCTCATTGCGGTGGCCTCTCTTGTTGCAGAGCATGGGCTCTAGGGCACGCGGGTTTCAGTAGTTACAGCTCCCAGGCCCTAGAGCACAGGCTCGCCGGCTGTGGTACACTGGCTTAGTTGCTCTGCGGCATGTGGGGTCTTCCTGCACCAGGGATCACACCTGTGTCTCCTGCATTGGCAGGTGGATTCTTTAGCACTGAGCCAGTACCGGAAGCCTCTCTTTATCTTTAAAGTAGGGACAATAAGACCTAGTATGTAAGCTATTTTCTGGATCAAGTGGAAAGCTAGTAGTGAAGTGAAAGTTGCTCAGACGTTTCCAAATCTTTGGGATCCAATGGACTATGGAGCCCACCAAGCTCCTCTGTCCCAGGCAAGAATACTGGAGTGGGTTGTATTCCCTTCTCCAGGGGATCTTCCCGATCCAGGGATCGAACCTGGATCTCCAGCATCGCAGGCAGATTCTTGACCGTCTGAGCCACTGGGGATTAAGTGGAATGCTAGTAGAGTGCCTGGCATATGGTAGAAGTTTTTTATTTTGGTTGTTTATTTCCCAATGTAAATCATTTATGTTTACATGTATAAGAAAACAAACATTTCCCAAACACATACTGTATTTTTCTATTCAAATTGGCCCTAATAAATATTCACTAATAGCATTAAAAACGTAATGTGTCTTGGAGCTAATAGGTAGCAATTATATAACCTAGAGATTGCAGCAATAAATGAAATAAAAGTCCATGTTTTTAAAAAGAAAGACCCTAAATTCACATTACACAGTGAAAAGTCAATGTGAAAAGGCAGCATACTGTATGATTCCAACTGTATGACATTCTGGAAAAGGCAAAACTACGGAGGCAATAAAAAGGTCAGTAGCTGCGAAGTGTGGCGTGAGGGGAGGAGAGATGAACAGGCAGAACACAGGGGACTTTTTAGAGCAGTAAAAATACTCTGATATAATGATGATGGATATAGTGTATATGTCATTATACATTTGTCCAGACCCATGGAGCATATAAAGGGCTTCCCTGGTGGCTCAGACAGTAAAGCATCTGCCTGCAGTACGGGAGAACTGGGTTCGATCCCTGGGTTGGGAAGATCCCCTGGAGAAGGAAATGGCACCCCACTCCAGTACTCTTGCCTGGAAAATCCCATGGGCAGAGGAGCCTGGTGGGCTGCATTACATGGGGTCGCGAAGAGTCGGACACCGCTGAGCGACTTCGCTTTCACTTTCACTATGGAGCATATAACATCAAGAGTGAGCCCCAGGGTGCACTATAGGGTTTTGGTTAATTGTGGTGTCCTTGGTTTAAAAAAGAAAAAGCATCATTCTGGTGAGTGATATCAACAATGAGAGGGATTATTCATGTGTGGGGTTAGACAGTGTATGGGAAATTTCTGTATTTCCCTCTAAATTTTGTTGTAAACCTAAATTTGTTCTTAAAAATTGTCAAAATAAAGATAATAATTCAAAGAAAAAATTCTTTTTATAATAAGTTTAATACAGCAGAGATTCAGGCAAACTCAAAAATAATTTTTCTATATATTCTTATTAAACATTCTCTAAGGAATAAGTCATATAATTTGTGCTTAACTTTAAAAAATTGTTGTAGTGCCTTTATTTGGCAATATTATGGAATTGTATATTGTATTCTGCATACCTTTTCCAAAGAATCAAATCTTACTCTGTGAAATTTCCTTTTTAAAAAAATTATTTTTTTAATTTCAATTGGAGAATAATTATAATACTGTGATGGTTTTGGCCATACATCAACATGAATCAGCCACAGGTATACATGTGTCCTTCCATCCTGAAATTTCTATAAAAAGAACTTTGTCTAAATATATGCTGTCACTTATATGTGAAATCTAAAAAATCGATTTATTTATAAAAACAGATGCAGGTTCACAGACATAGAAAGCAGACTTATAGTTACAAAGGGAAAAGGAGAGGTAGAGGGGAAAATTCAGGGCATGGGATTAATGGATACACAACATAGATAAACAAGGGATTTACTGTACAGTGCAGGTCAGGAAGCAACAGTTAGAACTGGACATGGAACAAAAGACTGGTTCCAAATTGGGAAAGGAGTACATCAAGGCTGTATATTGTCATCCTGCTTATTTAACTTATATGCAGAGTACGTCATGAGAAACGCTGGGCTGGATGAAGCATAAGCTGGAGTGAAGATTGCCAGGAGAAATATCAATAACCTCAGATATGCAGATGACATCACCCTTATGGCAGAAAGTGAAGAACTAAAGAGCCTGTTGATGAAAGTGAAAGAGGAGAGTGAAAAAAATTGGCTTAAAACTCTACATTCAAAACACAAATATCATGGCATCTGCTCCTATCACTTCATGGCAAATAGATGGGGAAACAATGGAAATAGTGACAGACTTTGTTTTCTCGGGCTCCGAAATCACTGCAGATGGTGACTACAATCATGAAATTAAAAGATGCTTGTTCCTTGAAAGAAAAGCTATGACCAACCTAGACAGCATATTAAAAAGCAGAGACATTACTTTGCTGACAAAGATCTGTAGTCAAAGCTATGATTTTTCCAGTAGTCATGAATGGATGTGAGAGTTCCATACATGTTCCATCCATACATGTATGGATGCATGGACTATAAAGAAAACTGAGTGCCAAAGAATTGATGCTTGAACTGTCATGTTGGAGAAGACTCTTGAGAGTCCCTTGGACTGCAAGGAGATTAAACCAGTCAGTCCTCAAGGAAATCAACCCTGAATATTTACTGGAAGGACTGATGCTGAAGCTGAAACTCCAATACTTGGGCCACTTGATGCAAAGAACTGACTTCTGGGAAAAGACCCTAATGCTAGGAAAGATTGAATGGAGGCAGGAGGAGAAGTGGATGACAGAGGATAAGATGGTTGGATGGCATCACCAACTCTATGGACATGAGTTTGAGCAAGCTCTGGAGTTGGTGATGGACAGGGAAGCCTGGTGTGCTGCAGTCCATGGGGTCACAAAGAGTTGGACACAACTGAAGGACTGAACTGAACTGAACTGAGCAGGGAGCTATATTCTGTATCTTATAATAACCTATAATGTAAAATAATCTAAAGTTGTATACCTGAAACTAACACTAATCTACTCTAGTTAAATAAAAATAACTTTATCTAACTATAAATTATAAATGTGATGCAGGTATTATTATATAGCAACTGGACATCAGAAATTAGTCAAATTATACAAAGTTAAACAAAGAAGTCCCTAGTCAATGTCATCTTTGACATCTTGAAAGATGTCATCTTTCAGAATAGAGAAGAAGAGAAATTTGATGAAATAAAATGACTTCAAAAATCACACCTGAAATCAATAGATATATAAGTAAAGTCAGCACCTGTATACAGATGAGTCTCAAATCTACCTGACTACATACTCCACTTCATGCTGACCACACATACTTTTATATTCTGTTGTCACTTAAACTCAGCGAGCCTAGAAGAAATATCTTTGTCTCTGTAAAAATAGTTTCACTTTCTCAATTAAAAAGAATCTCCTCAATCATTAAAGGCTTCAAAGTAATCACTTGTCTTTCAGTCTTTGATTTCAAACCTCATGCCTAACCAGTTACCAAGTTCTAAACATTTTCTAGTGAGATAAGAAAAAAGATTGTTGGTTATTTCTTACTTCCTTTCTTAGGCCTCAAACCAGAAAGGGGAAAGGAAATTCTAAATGTAGCAAGCAGAGTTCAATCATTTGCTTACCATGGGAAGAAGGAGCCTGTGAATTTAAAAATAGCCCTTGCCTAGAGTCCAGTGATCAAAATCTATTCTTGTCTCAGCTACTAACTAGCCTTGTGAAATCAGATAAGACACTTCCCCTCTCTGCTTCAGTTACCTGATCTTCAAAATGGTGGGGAAGTGGGTGGTATTTTAAAATAGATTATAAAATTCTGTGTGATCCTCCCTCTTGTCATATATGTCCCCTTTTTTCCATCCCACTGTAGCTAGTCCAAATATAGACACTTATCATTTCATTTGTAGATTTAACATCACTTCAAAAATCACTGAAACTCTTTGCCCTAAAAGACACCTTTGACCTTATAGACAGATTTAGCTTTCTAAAATACCATCCTTTGTTCATTTCTTACCTAAAATGGCTAGTAGGGCTCGTTAACATCATATTCCTGATCTTTCTAAATCACTGAAATTTATCATACAAACCACTTACACAATTAACCTTTCTGCTCCAGTCAACCTGTGTCACTCATTCACATGAAAACATGAACTGAGCTTTCTCATTTCTTCTCTTTCGCTCATTTCGTGTCTACAAGTCTTCTCTATCTGGAGTATCCTCTTTATTTACCCACTGAAATCTTGCCCGGCTCATATTTCACATCCTCAAAAAAAGTCTACCAATCATTCCAAACAAAAATGTGTTGTCTTGCACTTGAACTCTCTCATCAAGGGAAAACACTTGAGTGTTAATATGTGGGATGGGAGAGGGGTCTCTTAGGCCGTGGGGATGAAGAACCCAAGTTGGGTGCATGGTGGTGAGAGATCCCCATCACTAGTCTCCCCCAGCCATCCTGCTGAAGTACTTAAAAAAAAAAAACAAGGTACTTCAGCACGGGCTGTTGGTGCCCTGCCTGTAATCCAACTGCACTGTACATGCCAAGCACTGCTTACCAGGAGCACTCAGAATTCTTGGGCTGAGGACTCTGTGGCTCCATGCAGAGCAGGCCACAAGTTCCAGGGAGCTAACAATCCCAAGAGAAACCTTCAACCAAGGAAAGATGAGAGTCCGTGGATGAATAGCCCCTTTGCTCCTCAAGCAGAATAATTCTGAGGGATGTTCCACATAGCCTTCCAGAGTTTCCAGTGGGATGGAGCCCCAGTTTCCCACAGCAGTAACCTACATAAGATCTTCTAAGTCTTGCTTCTTCACTTCCCAGGTGGGCTTTGGGAGGTCGAGTCCATGTAAATTAAAGTGAAAGTCGCTCAGTCGTGTCCAACTCTTTGCAACCCTGTGGGCTATACAGCCCATGGAATTCTCCAGGCCAGAATACTGGAGTGGGTAGCCTTTCCCTTTTCCAGGGAATCTTCCCAACCCAGGGACTGAACCCAGGTCTCCCTCATTACAGCAGATTTTTCACCAGCTAAGCCACAAGGGAAGCCCATTTTCCAGTGGATCTTCCCAACCCAGGAGTCCAACTCGGGTCTCCTGCTTTGCTGGCAGATTCTTTACCAACTGAGCTATCAGGGAAGGCAAATTATTTGCTCCCAAATACTTGTCTTGGGGATCTGCTTCTGAGAGAAATGTATGAGTCTTCTAAGTATTTTTTTTAATCTTTTTTCTTTGGCCTTATTTTGACTTACATGATTTAATCTGTTGAGAAAACTGCAATTTCATTTATGCTTTCAAATTTGTTGATATTTATGCACTATGTTCTCTAGCTTTATTTACCATACTTGTAAGAATGTTTACTTGTTTTTCAGTAAATTATCTCTCAGTCCTATTGATCATCATTTCTGACTTTGGGTTATTATTGCTTCTGTTACTCTTGTCATTTTCTATTTTATTAGTGTCTACTTTTAATTTTGGTATTTCTACCTCCATGTTCCCTTGGTTTACTACATTTCTGAGACTATAGCTAAATTTATTCTCAATGTGTCTTTTAATTATGGATATAAAAATATACATTTCTGTCAAATATTAATTTAGAGCCACAAAGTGGAACATAAAGTACCTTTTCTATGTATTAATTTTAAATATTAAAAAATCTCCATTCTTATATAGTTAGCAATATGTTATTTCCAAAATTACTGTATTTTATTAGATATCTTTGGTTACCAATTTCTAACTTTATTTAGACTAGAGGTTTGTGGACTCTACTGTTACCCTTTGAATCTCTTAAAACTTTTGTCCAAAGTACTGATTCACTTCTTTAAAGTCTCAAAACATCTGCTTAAAATATACATTCTCTGTTGAGTAAACAGAACTCTATCTATTGACTGAAAAATATTAATTGAATTTGGGCATTTCAAGACCTGATTTTATCTGCTTAATCTGTCAATTTCTTAGTTAGTTGGTTAAAATATTGTACCATAATTATTCAGTTCAGTTCAATTCAGTCACTCAGTTATGTCCAACTCTTTGTGACCCAAGGACTGCAGCACATCTCCCTGTCCATCACCACCTCCCGGAGTTTACCCAAACTCATGTCCATTGAGTTGGTGATGGCATCCAACCACCTCATCCTCTGTCGTCCCCTTCTCGTCTGGGCCTTCAATCTTTCCCAGCATCAGGGTCTTTTCCAATGAGTCCATTCTTCACATCAGTGGGCCAAAGTATTGGACTTTCAGCTTCAGTATCAATCCTTTCAATGAGTATTCAGGACTGTTTTCTTTTAGGATGGACTGGTTTGATCTCCTGCAGTCCAAGGGACTCTCAAGAGTCTTCTCCAACACCATAGTTCAAACGCATCAATTCTTTGGTGCTCAGCTTTCTTTACAGTCCAACTGTCACATTCATATATGACTACTGGAAAAACCATAGCTTTGACTAGATGGATCTTTGTTGGCAAAGTAATGTCTCTGCTTTTTAATATGCTGTATAGGTTGGTCATACGGAGAAGGCAATGGCACCCCACTCCAGTACTCTTGCCTGGAAAATCCCGTGGACGGAGGAGCCTGGTAGGCTGCAGTCCATGGGGTCGCAAAGAGTTGGACACGACTGAGCCACTTCACTTTCACTTTTCACTTTCATGCATTGGAGAAGGAAATGGCAACCTACTCCATTGTTCTTGCCTGGAGAATCCCAGGGAAGGGGGAGCCTGGTGGGCTGCGTCTATGGGGTCACATAGAGTCGGACACGACTGAAGTGACTTAGCAGCAGCAGCAGCAGGTTGGTCATAACTTTTCTTCCAAGGAGCAAGCGTTTTTTAATTTCATGATTGCAGTCACCATCTGCAATGATTTTAGAATGGAAAAAAATTAAGTCTCTCACTGTTTCCACAAATGCCAGATGCCATGATCTTAGTTTTCTGAATGTTGAGCCTTAAGCCAACTTTTTCACTCTCCTCTTTCACTTTCATCAAGAGGCTCTTTAGTTCTTCTTCACTTTCTGCCATAAGGGTGGTGTCATCTGCATATCTGAGGTTATTGATATTTCTCCTGGCAACCGTGATTCCCACTTGTGCTTCATCCAGTCCAGCGTTTCTCATGATATACTCTGCATATAAGTTAAATAAGCAGGGTGTCAATATATACCCTTGACGTACTCCTTTTCCTATAGATTTGAGATTTTTTTCCTCTGCAATTACATCAGTCGTACTTTATATATTGCAAAGTTATGATTCAGTACCCACAAGTTTCAATTGTTGTATTTTGGTTGATTGTTCACTTAATCATTATGAAATATTTTCCTTTGTCACATTGAACACACTTCATCTTCTGGCTTCGCAGATGGTACCCAGTTCTGATTCCCCACCGTGCATGGGCTTTGAGACCTGGCTCTTCTCTCCTATAGGTGCTGAGGCCTCAGCCACTGTGGATTTTTTAGGCAACAGGCACTACTCAGGTCTAGTGGCTTCAAATATGACTTATTGATATACATATATTTTCTGTTTCTGGCAGCTAGACATCTAGACACTTTATTTTCTTTTTCTGATATTAAAAATTCTATCTATATCATTATCTGTGTGTCTACCAATCTGCTTTTTTAATATGTTTATGTTTATATATACATACACATTATATATATATACACACACATATATTTGTATACAAAACAAGAGGAGATGCATACATGTATGTGTAATGTACACAGAAGGAGAGGGAGTGCCCAGAAGAATCGATGTATTAACATGCGTTTCTTCTGCCATCTTGACCTTGAATTCTATCTAATCTTTTCTTAAATAGAAAATAAATGTAATTAATTGACATTTCTATCCAACTTCTTGAATTGAAAATACATTTCTTTCTTTCATTTGGAAGTGATTTTCCTCATCAGTTTAGTGAATAACCTCATTGCTCTCCTATGACTGTTGCCCAAAAGATTTCAATAAATGTTGCTAACGACTACTTAGCCCTTTCACTAGGAATGCAAATCTCCCCTGGAGCAATACTGCTGATGTATTTCTATAAACTCCTTGTTAAATGCTTACCGCTTTTAGAAATGGTACCTGGGCTGATGCCCAAGCTTACATTAAGAAGGGAATGGTATTAATGTGCCCTTTAAAAAGCATTTTTTATAGCCTAGCATGAAGAAAAATCACTTTAGTCTCATAATTTGCTTTATGCATTTCTGTTATCATTGCTAATTAGAGTATCCCAATAAAACATTTATTTATTAAGTCTCTTCAGTTTAGTTTCCTCAATTAGTAAAATTTATTTTCCTCTCTCAGTAAAATTTCTTTCTTCCCATTAAAATTTTATACAATTTGATTGGATAAAGAGTATAAATGGATGATCAAAATAACTAATGGCAGAGAGATTGGCTAAGTTAATGCTTTATTTGTTTTCTTTTATCATTCTATTCAGCCTTTAAAATTACAGATCATTTTCCTTTCTAAAACTAAAAAAGTCTTAAGAAATTCTAAATCTCATTTAGCCAGACACATTCACTTATGTCTTTAACAATTTAGGATGTGTTTTGACAGATATTCTTTCTTTCTTTGCTGTCTAGATTGTAATTTATGGTTTCATTTCACAGCAGTTAAATATTGCAGTCATTTTCAGGAAAAGAAAAAAAGTTACCATAATCTAGCTACCTTTATACTGTCATACATGAATCATTGAGAAAATTTTAGGAATCTATCCAACTGCATTTCTCATAAAACACTCTCATGTCTGTATAATATGCAGTGCCAAGACTTATATCTGTGTAGCTTAGAAAATTGAGATAACTGAATAAAACAAAAGTAATTAAATAAAGCACATTTGCAAGCACAGTTGTGACCATGTAACTTGAACAAAGCCTATTAAAGCAAGTTTTGTTTAAATGCATTTTCTTACATAACATCTTGCAGCATTTTATAGAATATTAATTAGAGATAAAGAAGATCTTTTACATGTAAGCCCAAAAAAACCATATTCTATTAAATGAGTGTCAATTACTGTTAATTACCAAAAAGATATGATTCATTTTCTAATCAAGATTAGAACTGTTATCCCAAATATGGCTGAAGTTAAAAGATAAAATGAAATCATTTTTTAAGATTAGAATACCATGGACAGAGGATCCTGGCAGGTTACACCAGGATGTGTAGCGTTGCAGAGTCAGACACAATTGAAGTGACACAGAGTTATTGTAATAGCATAACTTGTTTTATTTTATTTTAAATCAGATTTCAGTCAGTTCAGTTCAGTTCCTCAGTCATGTCCAACTCTTTGCAACTCTATAGACTGCAGCACGCCATGCCTCCCTGTCCATCACCAACTCCCAAAGCTTACTCAAACTCATGTCCATTGAGTCGGTGATGCCATCTAACCATTTCATCCTCTGTCATCCCCATCTCCTCCCACTTTTAATCTTTCCCAGCATCAAGGTTTTTTCAAGTGAGTCAGTTCTTCGCATCAGGTGGCCAAAGTATTGGACTTTCAGCTTCAGCATCAGTCCTTCCAAAGAATATTCAGGACTGATTTCCTTTAGAATGAACTGGTTTGATCTCCTTGCTGTCCAAGGGACTCTCAAGAATCTTCTCCAACACCACAGTTCAAAAGCATCAATTCTTTGGTGCTCATCTTTCTTTATAGTCCAGCTCCCACATCCATACATGACTACTGGATAAACCAAAGCTTTGACTAGGCAGACCTTTGTTGACAAAGTAATGTCTCTGCTTTTTAATATGCTGTCTAGGTTGGTCAGATTTACACACATTTAAAAAGGGAGTTATGTGATACAATTCACTAGATAAGTTGGTTTATAAATCAGAAACATCTTTTCTTTAACATGTGTCTCTTCTAACATTTGACCTTGAAGTCTATCTAATCTTTTCTTTAACGGAACAAAGTTATTGGTTGGCATTATCATTAAAAAATATCTGATGAACTGGCTATTAGTATATTGTGTTTTCTATTTTATCTTGGTTTGTTTATCTTAATTTATTATCTTGAGAAAACTATTTCTTCATGTATGCTTTCAAATTTTTTGTTGTTGTTTAGTCGCTAAGTGGTGTGCAACTCTTTTGTGACCCCAGAGACTGTAGCCCACCAGGACCCTCTATCCATGGGATTTCCCAGGCAAAAATACTGGTGTGAGTTGCCATTTCCTTCTCCAGGGGACCTTCCCAACCCAGGGACTGAACCAGCATCTCCTGATTTGGAAGGTGGATTCTTTACCACTGAGCCACCAGGGAAGTCCACTTTTAAATTTACACATATGTTTTTATTTATTGATTTTTATTTTTTTTTCATTTATTTTTATTAGTTGGAGGCTAATTTCTTTAGAATGTTTACTGTAGCTTTAGTTTATGTCTCAGTTTTCATTTTTAACAAAAATGACTATTATCATTTGCAATATATGATAAAAATAATTACTTTGATAACATATTAGAATATATTAATCTCTTCCATTTATATCACTCTCTTTCATCTTGAAATTTTAAGTTTCTATTATTTATTTTTTATTACCAACTGTGTTCATTGAAATTACTTTCCTATTTAAGGCTGATCCTTTAAGAGCTTCAGATGAAAAGACTTGATAATAAGGCAGTTTCACTTTTGATTCATCAAACGTGTGATTTCCTCCCAGTTTAGTAAAATTTCTGAATGCATTGCTTGTTTTTGTAAATAGTCATTTTATTTTATAACAATATATTTATAATTGCTTGAAACTATCATAGTGCAATTTTCTTCATTGGATTTCCCAATTTTCAAGCTACTTTCTTTTGACATCTGTAACTGCAATGACTCATGAAGCTCCCTCCATAACAGGACATAATTGTTCAGTGGGTGAGAAGACTCAAAGTAAGACAATGGGTCAAAGATTAAGATGGGGAAATGAGCATATAGATATCTTTAAGCTTAGAGCTCCACAAAACAGTTCTGAAAGTATAACTGTATCCACGGGTTTTGGCTTCATTGGAAAATGAAAGTGTGAGGAAAATGCAAGAGAAAGAAGAGAATGAAGAAAGGAGGAGGAGAACAAAAAGAGAGGAGAGGGAAATAGAAAGGTCAATGGTGATCCCATTTAAATTCTTTAAATCGTATTATAGAATTTCTTTCAGTTGTTCAGGCTCTGTCTTAGAACAGATACAATCATAAGTTCAACAAAAGGATAGCTTTGTAATTCATAAGTAAGGGGAAAGACATCATACTTCACCTTCTATTTTCAGCATTAAGGGAGCATAGAGACTGTGGGAAATATGGAAGCCACTGTGTACTGAATAGGCTTTGCCATTGAGTTTTTATTTGCTTTATTTTTTGTTAATAGAGAAGTTGCTGGCTAGTGCTATATATAGATACACACACACACACACACACACACACACACATATATTTGAATGCAAATAAGGATTCCTTTGAATTTGAAACAAAGAATAGTCCTGACATTACGAGACTACTCATTTTATGCTTTTATAACTACTTTCAAGTAAGCATTTGAAACACTTTGAAATCTCAACATATTATTAAATAGTCAGATTGATGCAATGTATTTTAAAATAGTATGACATTTCTAACAATTTGGACTTGAGCTTTAGGCTTTAACACAAATTACTTGGACATTGAGGTGATCTATACTTGTCTTCCGACACAATGTTTAGAGTGACTGTTTAAAAATATAAATCTTATTTCACTTCCCAGCTTAAATCCTCTAATAGTTCCCCAAGGCCAGATTCCTTAACAAAACATTAATAGTGCCAGAAAGAAAAGTCCAGGCACATGGGTTCTCCCTTACTCACTATGTGCCAGCCACCAATGATCATGTTCTAGTTGTTCCAAAGTTCCATAATTCACAGGTCCTGAGCATCTTAGCATTGCCTGCTTTTTGCTGAAATGTGAAATGTGTCCACAATCTTTCCAGTTAACTCTTGTTTCATGTGTGAACTCAAACTTTACTCCCTGAACCCCTAGATTAGATCAGTTATCTTTGTCACATGCTCATTTAGGTTCTAATATTTTCTTTTTCACCACTTGTGACAACTTAACATTGAGTGAAGGTAAAATAAAAAGCCACTGTTATATATTACACTGTGAGTAAAAATGGACCTTGTCAACTTTACTCACCATTTTATCCTCACTGTCTAGCACTATACTTGGATCAGGTAGATCCTCGGTAAATATTTCTGGCTGAATGCATGAATACACAGCATGATTGCTGTGGCTTTAAAATATATATTGATGAAACTAATTACAATTACAAATATAAATTTCATGATGCTGTAATTTACATAGGTGAATTCAGATATTTCCAAGAGTCCTACTATGTTCACAGTGGACATAAGATTAATTTTTCTGAAAGGGGTGGCAATGTGTTCCTTTTCTATTTTATTTTCTCTCCACTATATTTAGAAATCTTAAGTTTTACTGTTGTTATTCAGTTGTTCAGTCGTGTCTGACTTTTTGCGACCCCTTGGACTACAGCACACCAGGATTCCCTGTCCTTCACCATCTCCAGGAGCTTGCTCAAACTCATGTCCATAGAGTCGGTGATGCAATCCAACCATCTCGTCCTCTGTCATCCCCTTCTCCTCCTGCCTTCAATCTTGCCCAGCAGCAAGGCCTTTTCTAACGTGTTGACTCATCTCATCAGGTGGCCAAAGTATTGGAGCTTCAACTTCAGCATCAGTCCTTCCAATGTATATTCAGGATTGATCTCCTTTAGGATTGACTGGTTTGCTCTTGCAGTCCAAGAGACTCTCAAGAGTCCTTAACATCACAGCTCAAAAGCATCAGTTCTTTGGCATTCAGCCTTCTTTATGGTCCAACTCACATCCATACATGACTACTGGAAAAACCATAGCTTTGACTAGATGGTCCTTTGTTGGCAAAGTAATGTCTCTGCTTTTTAATATGCCGTCTAGGTTTGTCATGGAACAGCAGACTGGTTCCAAATAGGAAAATGAGTACGTCAAGGCTATATGTTGTCATTCTGCTTATTTAACTTATATGCAGAGTACATCATGAGAAATGCTGGGCTGGAGGAAGTACAAGCTGGAATCAAGATTGCCGAGAGAAATATCAATAACCTCTGATATGCAGATGACACCACCCTTATGGCAGAAAGTGAAGAAAAACTAAAGAGCCTTTTGATGAAAGTGAAAGAGGAGTGTGAAAAAGTTGGCTTAAGGCTCAACATTCAGAAAACTAAGATCATGGCATCCGGTCCCATCACTTCATGGCAAATAGATGGGAAAGCAGTGGAAACAGCTGACTTTATTTTTTTGGATTTCAAAATCACTGCCTATGGTGGCTGCAGCCATGAAATTAAAAAAACGCTTGCTCCTTGGAAGAAAAGTTATGACCAACCTAGATAGCATATTAAAAAGCAGAGACATTATTTTGTCCACAAAGGTCCATCTAGTCAAGGCTATGGTTTTTCCAGTAGTCATGTATGGATATGAGAGCTGGACTATAAAGAAAGCTGAGCACAAAAGAATTGATGCTTTTGAATTGTGGTGTTGGAGAAGACTCAGAGTCCGTCGGACTGCAAGGAGATCCAACCAGTTCGTCTTAAAGGAGATCAGTCCTGGGTGTTCATTGGTAGGACTGATGTTGAAGTTGAAACTCCAATACTTTGGACACCTGATGCGAAGAGCTGACTCATTTGAAAAGACCCTGATGCTGGGAAATATTGAAGGCAGGAGGAGAAGGGGACAACAGAGGATGAGATGGTTAGATGGCATCACCGACTCAATGGACATTGGTTTGGGTGGACTCCGGGAGTTGGTGATGGACAGGGAGGCCTGGTGTGCTGCGGTTCATGGGGTCGCAAAGAGTTGGACATGACTGAGTGACTGAACTGAACTGAACTAGGTTTGTCATAGCTTTTCTTCCAAGAAGCAAGTGTCTTTAAATTTTGTGGCTGCAGTCAGCGTCTGCAGTGATTTTGGAGCCCAAGAAAATAAAGTCTGTCACTGTTTCCTTTGTTTCCCCATCTATTTGCCATGCAGTGATGGGACTAGATGCCATGATCTTCATTTTCTGAGTGTTAAGTTTTAGGCCAGATTTCTCACTCTCCTCTTTCACCTTCATCAAGCGGCTCTTTAGTTCCTCTCCACTTTCTGACATAAGAAATATATGTGAGAATAAGAAATATATGAGAACATGTAATAGTATCTTAGTTTGAGTCCCCCACACACTTCCCCAAACAAGTAAACTCTGAAAAAGCAATTCAAGTGTAAGTTGTTTAAACAGAAGATGACCGCAGGAAACGCTGGTAGCACAGAGAGAAAGTGAAACAGGATATGGAGATAGCATAATATTTGATAGCATAATAGTGTAATAACAACACAGTAACAAGGGTGTGTTATGAGGAAAGTTACTACTTTGAGCTTTGGGACCCAACGTAGAATGTGCATCTCAGTCTTATCCTATCTGAGGAGCAAGGGAACTGGGATATTTCAACACTATCTCCCGTCAGTTGGGGTTGAAAGATGTTCCCAAGGGATGCAATTTCCCAGAACTTCCAACAAACTACTATGTATCAGTATAACAGCCTCCAATTGCCAGAGAAAGCCCACAAAGATAGTATATGCTGTTCTTAGAAGTCTACTGGCATGTGCTAAAATGCTAAGAACCTAGGGGACCTAGCAGAGCACGCAGTTTGCTTACAGTTCAGTCACTCAGTTATGTCCAACTCTGCATAGGCCTCATAAATATTTCTCTTGCGAGCTTAGTTGCTCAGCCATGTCCGACTCTTTGCGACCCCATAGGTTGCAGTCCACCATGTTCCTCTGTCTATGGGATTCTCCAAGCAAAAATGTTGAAGTGGATTGTCATTTCCTTCTCAGGGGATTTTCCCAACCCAGGGGTTGAACCCAGGTCTCCTGCATTGTAAGCGGATACTTTACCACCTGAGCCACCAGGATCACAGTACACTATGAAATATTTTGATGATTCTAAGATTGAGGGGGTCAATAATCTTGTTTTAATCATGATATTTCTGAATGAAGCATTAAAATTGTTGGTGGTCCATTTTAAAATACAACAATAAAGAACATAATAGGAATGGATAGGTATAGACAATAGTGAGTGGCTTTGCTAAACCTATACAGAAGCAGGCAGCCCTTAAGAAATGCTTGGGGAAAGAAATTAACACACCATTTGAAGGCTTAGTCTAAAATGATTATAAAAATGCTCAAGACATGTGTGAATATACTTTGAAAAATAATTTGGCAAACAGTAGGCCATTTCTTTTCTTTTTTACTTCATATGTTCAAATTGACCAAACTTGCTTTCCAAGTGGAAGAAAACATACAAAGACAAATAAGAATATGGATCCTAAGAAAAGAGCTGAAGTGGAAGAAAATCAAAATGAAGATATTGGTTATCTTGTGGTATTTTCACATATAGATCTGATAATTCTTGGAATTATTATACTTGAGTTAAATCTTAGATATTTTACATAATATCATTATCCTCCCACCATAAATATAAGCTACCATAAGAGACTGTATATGAATGAATATTGCACTTGTATAATGAAATAAAATATTGAATTTATCTTGTGATTTTAAACAAACCATAATACTTTATACATATTTATTACCTTCATAATATGGCTAGATAATAAATACTGCTACTTATCTTAAAAAAAAGATTTGGAAACAATGCCACAAAATTAAAAACCTTTCTGATTGTTAATGAGATTATGATAATATCCAAATTTACAGGGGTATATCTATAAATAAAATAATTACTGCAAACAATACTTTCAGCAGACATAATGATATGCATTGTTTCAACTAATCCTCAAAACATTCCATTTTAAAAGTAGGAATCTAAGTCTGACACTAAACATCTAAATATGATGTCTCCCACCTTCAAAAAAATCGTAGAAGCTTTGTGTTAGTCCTACCTCAATTTCCCCCCAACAAATCCAACAATCTTGTCTTCTTCTCCATTCATTTTCTTCTTCAAAGTAGAAATAAGGAACTGACCCTCTTCCTGTTGAAGACCAGTCCTTTCACGGGTGCTCTGAATCAGCTCATCTTTTGACTTAGGAAATTGACATTACCAACTATCCTTCCTTGCTTCAACCACATCAGCTTTCAAATACCTTCATATCTTTTCCATATTTAAAACCAATAAAAACAAGCACAAACAAAACAGAAAACCTCACTATCAAATCCCTCGCCATCTACCCCTTCACAACCAAACTCTTCTAATAAGTTGTCCATATTTATTTCATTTCCTTCCCACTTATTCACTCCTCACTCCCCATTCTCTCCCTCATTAAATGATTAACCTGATAGATTTTTTTTCAGCTTCATTGTGCTTAATCTCCTTGTAACTTTTGTACCTGTTAACCACTTCTTCCTTCCCCTGGCTTCATTGGTACTATTCATTCCCAATTTTCTTCTCATATTCTGTCTGCAACTACTCAATTTCTTTGTCAACTTTATCCTCCTTTACCCACAGATGAAATTCTTCAAGGCTAGTGCTTCCTTTCTCTATTTTATCAAAGCAAAGTAGAGATGGTTGTGTCTGGGGAACTTGTAACTAAGGATAGATGTTTAAGTAATTCAGACAGTAGTGACTCTTCCATTGTAGACATTAATTATATGACATCGTATGGACTTCCAATGTATCTGAGTTTTGTAGAAAACACATTATAATAAATAGAAAACCTGACTGTCATCTGCTTTTTTAAACTGTAAATCATTCTAGAAACATCAATAGCTACATTTAGAAAACACCCTTAGATTTAAGAAAGCTCTAGTTTGTTGAAAGACAGGGAAGCCTGGTGTGCTGCCATTCATGAGGTTGAAAAGAGTCAGACATGACTTAGCGACTAAACAATAGCAAGTGTATGGGAAGAGATATTACTTTTCTTTCTTCATGGGACTGGTCATATAAGACATAATGTGACATCTTACATTTCACCAAAAGATGCTTTTAGGATTAAATGCTGGTGCAATGACATGATCTAGCTATACTCCCCACCATATGGAAAAGAAAAATCTTAGCCTCACTATATTTCATTGCTGACTACTCTGGAGACGTTCTTCAATACTCATATCCTGGTTATTCCTTATTCTTGCCCTTGAATGTCAAAATGTAAATCAAATTCATGTGTATTACCTATCTCATATGACTGCTTCGCAGGCACAACATGGATTGCTTATATAGTACAGATTACAAGAACAAACACAACTGAAATCAGTATCAGTTACTTTTCTGAGGATATTAAGACCACTGAACAGGTGAATTGCTGCTGTAAGTATTTTTCTGTGCTAAAATGTATGCAAATACTACTGTTGTCTTTACTTTGTTTTATTCCTTGCCAAATAGGGTTGAAATGAAGATTATTGTTGTAGGATGCTGGTTCATTTTTAGTAAAGTTCCACTATTATGTAAGATATTTATAGAACTTGAGGAATAGTGATATATTAAGACATTTCATCACAGGTATTGGCTGGTGCAAAACTTGACAATAAACTGATATATTAATAAAATGCATGATCTGAAGAGTCTGCTAAATTTTAATAAATTATTATTTATATAAGGAATAATGCACAGAGATATATAATTTATGCTGCTTGTTTTACATAGTAATATAATGGACTGGGAAAAATTTAACAAATTTAATATTTATTATGAGGCTAGAAATGGAAAATTTTAGCATGCTGAATTTCCATAGTGAGTTTTATAATTCTTATTGAGAAAGACTGATGATAAACCTTCACAAATGTAATCAGTTAATGTAATCACTTAAACTAGACATGCTTGATCTATTCCACTACCTAAATTTTGCTGACAGTATTATTTCTTATTCTTATGGTTATTTTGTTTGCATATTATTAGTAAAATGTAAAATCAGCTAAAAATGTTAACAATGATTTTTTTCAAGACTGTAGGTCTTACATTTATGAGTCCCATTGATCTCAATGTCAGCAATCTATAACATTCTAGAATTTTAATCTGAGTTTTCTAGCTAAATATTTATATATCCTAAATGTTTGCCAACCTACTACATGATCTTAATAATTAAAATTTAACTGTCTTAAATAATGGTATTCTAAATAATGATATTAGAAATATTATTAAGTATTCTAATTAAAGTCCAATAAATATTCTAATAAAATTAGAAATGTAAGTGTCCTGAATAATGTTATTTAGCATTGAATTACCTTAATTTGACAGTGCCGTCACCCAACTACTAGTTACACAATTTGTTTCAATTTTTTTGTTTTTCTGTATTTAGAAACTCTAAAATGATTATTTTCCAGAAAATAATTGTTTATAGGATTTGCAAATAGCTGTTTTAAAGATTTATTTAAATTTGAAACACATATTTTTAATCGTGGATCAGTCTGGCCTGTCCTAGAGTGGCCTATAAATTAATCATACAGTATTACTCTTGTGTTTGACTTTTTGGTTCAGTAAAGTATTTTTGAGATTTACCCATGGTTTCATAGAGTAGATTTGCAGCAACCTCTTCTGAGGATAGCATGAAAAATAGACATTTCAACTGTGCCTTTAGATTCTCAATCAGGTTGATGGAAACAGCCTCAGGTCACTCACCTTAAAACCTAAATAAAGAAACAAGCAATTGGCCAACCAGAGGTATAGAATCGGTATAGAATTTAAAGACTCAGGAGACAGTTTTCTATAGCAGATTAACCTGGTTATCCTCTAGTGCACATTAATGAAGTCTCCTTTATGTACAGTTGGGAAGGTCCCCTGGAGGAGGAAATGGCGACCCACTCCAGTATTTTTGCCTAGAGAATCCCAAGGACAGAGGAGCCTGGCAGGCTACAGTCCATGGGGTCGCAAAAAGTCGGACACGACTCAGCAACTAATACTTATACCCACGTTTTCATCTGTCTCAGCAACTTGTTCCTCTTTATTGCTAGGTAGTATTCCACTGTATAAATTTATTCATTCATTCATGTGTTGAAAAATGTTTGGGTTGTTTCCCGTTGGGGAAGATAATGAATAAAACTGCTACCAACATCTTCTACAAGTCTTTTGTACACATAGATTTTCATTTCTCTTGGATAAATATTTATTCTGGAAATGTTTTGGTCTTAGGGTAGGCATCTGTTTAATTTTACAGGAAACTTCTAAACTATTTCCCAAAGTAATTGTATCATTTTGCATCCCAACCTGCAATGTGAGTATTCCAGTTGCTCTACATTCTGACCAACACTCCATTTTTTTCTAGTCCTTGTAGGACTATAGGACAGTGAGACCACACAAATTTTTATCTTTGAGACCACAGGATTTCTGAAATCAGAAGACCAAAAAGTAACAGAGTTTTAAACTGTAAGATTGCAAGTTAGTGCTATATTTTTTGATTTCTGGATTTGATTACTCAGTATCATACTCACATAAGAGTTTTATCTGGGGTTGAGCATTTTCTTTGCATTTGAGACTTCCTCAGACTCAAAGCCCTCATTCATCAGCTCAAAAGTTAAAACCACTTGCCAGGTTTCACTTACACAAAGCAAAGATTGTCCCTCTTCTAGAGGCTTGCTCCGCCACCTATCCTCAGCAACTGCACCAGGTGGAATGTTTTCCATCTCTTGCTCTCCTGTGAAGAGTTTATCTCTCTAGAGAGCGTTTAGGTCTAGATTTATTTGTGCCAAATAGAATTGTCACAAAATGGTGGTTTTAAACAAAAGCATCAATTTTCAGTTTACTGGACAACTTGTGTCAATAGGAGTGGAGGTCTTTCATGTTCTTTTACAACCTAACCATAAGCAGGGCTCTTACAAAAGAAAAAAAGAAAAAAAATTGTTTGCTAATTTGAGCAAATTCCTAAGGATGTATTCCAAGAAGAACATTATTAAGTCAGGAATAATAAATGTTTTCATAAAGATTGCCAAAAAAGAAAGATATGATGAGGTTATTATTTGTCAAAAGAAGTCCTATGCTCCTTTCCCCAAGAGTGTTACTGCAGAGATTTGAAACAGGACTCATTGAATTTTATTTGCACTTATTCTGTCAAAATATTTGTGTACTGTTTTCAAACTTATTTGCATGACATGCTCTTTCCTCATCCACCACACATTTATTTCAAGAGCAATCTTATGAGCTTTCCCTCACTTTTACAAACAAAGTGAAATAAATGAGAATAACTACTATCAGGTATGGGGTTTCTTTTTGCAGTAATTTAAATTTTCTCAAATTGATTGTAGAGATGGCTGCACAATACTGAATATAATAAAAATCATTGAGTTGTATACTTTATATATGTGAATTACATGGTATGTGAATACTATCACAATAAATCCATTACCTAAAAAAATTAAATAAGGGGAGGAAATATGAATGTCAATTAAGCTTCTGCATTATGACCAACCTAGACAGCATATTAAAAAGCAGAGACATTATTTTGTCAACAAAAGTCCATCTAGTCCAGGCTATGGTTTTTCCAGTGGTCATGTATGGATGTGAGATTTGGACTATAAAGAAAGCTGAGGGCTCAAGATTGATGCTTTTGAACTGTGGTGTTGGAGAAGACTCTTGAGAGTCCCTTGGATTGCAAGGAGATCAAACCAGTCCATCCTAAAGGAGATCAGTCCTGGGTGTAAATTGGAAGGATTGATGTTGAAGCTGAAACTCCAATACTTTGGCCATCTGATGCGAAGAGCTGACTCATTTGAAAAGACCCTGATGCTGGGAAGGATTGAGGCAGGAGGAGAAGTGGACGACAGAGGATGAGATGGTTGGATGGCATCACCGGCCTGATGGAAATGGGTTTAGGTAGACTCTGGGAGTTGGTGATGGACAGGGAGGCCTGGCGTGCTGCAGTTCATGGGGTCGCAAAGAGTCAGACATGACTGAGTGACTGAACTGATGAATATGCCTCCAATAAGTTGAATTCTCACCCAACTGAAAACCAAAATCAATTTTATGGGGCAAGTTCCTAGTACACTGAAAAAAAGTAAAGTAAGAAAATAATCTGTTCTACCAGAATATTATCACAATAAATATAGCAAGAATGTGCTGAATTTATGTTTGATGTCAGGTACTGAGCTCAATATGGGCTTTCCTGGTGGTTCAGACAGTAAAGAATCTGCCTACAATGCAGGAGACCCAGGTTTGATCCCAGGGTCGTAAAGATCCCCAGAAGGGAATGGCAACCCACTCCAGTATTCTTGCCTGAAGAATCCCATGGACAGCTCTGGTATACAGTCCACAGGATCACAAACGGTCGGACACGACTGAGTGACTAAGTACATACACACACACATGCACGCACATACACTGAGCTAAACTTTATAAATGAATTGTCACTTAATCTTTATATCAACTCTAGAAAGTTACTATCATTGTATCTTTTTGTAGATGAGAAAACATATTTAGATCAAAGAAAGTAACTGAAAAGATCCAGAGCTCAAATTCTAGGTTTGTCTGATTTAATTTTTTAATCTATTGCTTTCCAACATTACAGCATAATATCCAAAAAGATTACATTGTTGTTGATTGTGGCCAAAAAAATCTACACATTCAGATACCCACATCCAGAGTCACAAAAAGGCCAAAAAAGTATTTAATGGTATGTACACATCAAATCAGCCTGTTCTGCTGAAAACCTAGATCTAGGAACTAAAAGCGTAAATGAAGAAATCCTAAATTCTTCGGAGGTTAACTGGAAGCAGGGATTGCTGATAGATCTTCCACTTATAACTCTGCTCCTGTTCAACATCAATTTAAAAGCTCATTGATCCTGTGTCCAACCACAATAACAATACTTCAGGTTCTATGACACTTTATAGTCAATAAAGAGATATAGTATTGGTTAAGACATCTTATGGCCAGCCTTTTGAGAATTATTGAATATAGGTTTTGCAAGAAATCTTTGAAATTTTATTTTATAGGTAAGGACACAATTCCCAGAGAAGATAAAGCAATTTTCCAAAGTAAAGCAACTTTTTGGAAAGAAAATCACAACTATTTCAGGTATCTTGAGCCAGGGTCCAGGAATTCTTCTACCACATTGTATTGGTTATTTACTGATTAATAAGTGTTAGTCTCCTTTTCTCTCTCCAGTCCATTGTAAACACCCAACACTGGGCCAATAATCATTTGTGATACTGCTTCCATGGTCTCTAGTATAGCCTGCTCTCAGATTGCAAACTCTGGAAATAAACTTGGCGTTATCCCAGACTCTGCTCCTGCCAAGTCCAATTTCATCAGGGAGTAATAAAGAACAACAATACGCATTTTTACTTTAATGTTCACAGAACACTTCTGGATCATTGAATTTTGGACAGCATTTCATCTGTTGGATGCAAATTATTCTAATTACAACAAGTTTACCTTATAAAAAAAGAACACCTGTTTTTTCAGAGCAACATCGCCTAAACAACATTGAATTGAATAAAATTAAATTTTGCTTGCACTTAATAGTAGTCAGGAGAGGATGAAAAAGACACAAGAAATTATGTTTGCCACTGGGGAAAACACTGGATGATTAGAGAACTTTATGGAAAGAACACTTTACAATTTTATACTGTGTGCATTTGTACATGTGCATTTGATAAAAAAAAAAAAGAAATAATAGCATATATATCTTGGTAAAGCAATTCTCATGTGTTGATATTCTAACAATGAACAATTCCTTTCAGAAAGACAATTAAACAGTCAGAAACTGAGATTTGCATTATACATATGCAAATTTTCCAACTAACTAAAGCTTTCAGCTTCAAGATGCATTACTGCATTATTTTCATCATTCCTTCATAAGTATAAATTCTATGTAAGCCTACTGTGTTTTCCAGGCCAGATTCCACTGACCCTGTGATACAACAGAGAACAAGATCCCTGCCCTAATGAATTGTTTATTGTGTTGGAAGAGATCATTACTAAAGGCATCTCATTTTTGCCTCTTAAACGAAGGGTAACTATGCACATTCATATAGTCTTAATGACTTCTGATGACCATTCATTATTAAAGCACCAGGACTGTATTTTAGACTTTGTGTCTCTTTCTTTTAAACAGAAAGTTGTCTACCTCTACAGCTCTGTGAGTGTCCAAATTTACTGAAATTCTATTATTTTTTCATTCTTATGGTTTTTAATCTTCCATGACAGGTGAAACCAGGTAAGTAAACTTGTGAAAAAATTGTATGCTCAATAAATGAAACTCTGAAATATGTCCCTGTAAAGTACCTGGCCACTTACAGGAATCCTGGAAAACTTCTTCAGGAAATTTGGGAGAAATAAGGGTTCATGTATTTGCTAAAAGTTAGAGCTCCTCGTGAAAATATTACCAATGATTAACTCCATTCTGTTTGTGAAGTTAGCAGAAGGGGAAATTGGTAACCAGGCTGCTTTGGCCACCTTAACAAAATACCACAGACTGAGGGGCTTAAACAACATAAATTGATTTTTTCACGGTTCTGGAAACTCGAAGTTCCAGATCAAGGTCTGGCAAGGGCAATTTCTGGTGAGAACTTTCTTCTGGCTTGAGGATGGCCATGTTCTAGCTATGTCCTCATGTGACAGAAAGAACAAGCTCTCTGGTGTTTCTTACCACAAGAACACTAACCCTATCATATGACGGAAGAGGCACAAATATTCCACCCATAGCATGTGGTTAGACTAAACAATCATATTTTTATTTTTCATGTCATTTTATTTGTGTATAATTTATTTTACTATATTATTATTTTTAATTAATCATGTTACTATTATTATATTAGATGGTGATGTGCATGGAAACTTTTCTGAGGTATATATTTTGGTGTTATTTGGTTAAGTATCAATTTTCAGTTAAACTCAGAAATAGCATCTATTCTTTGAGTCTGTCAGAAGAGGATATCAAAGTACTATGGCCTGTAGTTAATATTTAGACTCAAGGCTTTTGGCTTTCATTATATATTTTTTAATGCTATAGATATCTGTTAAGTGCAGAAATAACCTTTATAATTAACAAACACATATGTCTCTCAAGTTCAGAGGAAGTGAGGGTCATTTAGTCATGTCTGACTCTTTGCCACCCCATGGACTATACAGTCCATGGAATTCTCCAGGCTAAAATACTGGAGTGGATAGCCTTTCCCTTCTCCAGGGGATCTTCCCAACCCAGGGATCCAACGCAGGTCTCCCACATTGCAGACAGGTTATTTACCAGCTGAGCCACAAGGGAAACCAAGTTATGTTAAAGCTATGTTAAACTATTTTGTTATGAAATTGATACTACTGCTTCATGAGGGGAATGAAAGAGAAAAATTTACTGATCAAATTTGTTTTTCCATACAGTCTCCAACCAAGAATGAGCCTTGGTTGCTAAGATTTCCCCTGGGGTTTTCTTTAAAAGGTTATAATGTTAGTTTTCAATGACTGTCCTTAATACAGTAGTTGCGAAATCAATCAAGTGTAGTGATCCTTCATCTGGAAATTTCTCAGACTTCATCTAATGGATCTTTAAGTTGTTTGTACAGATCACGGGTCAGTGAATTAAGTGAGTGGTTTTGTTCTTAGTGGTGGTGTTAAATGAGACGGTACAATCAACAGAAAACGCGATGGCTTTTCTTTACTGGAAAGTAAAAATAAACATTATGAATATTTTTCATTTACACGTTACAGTGAAACCACTTGTCCCTGCCTTCCAGCATGACTATTACTTGTCTTCAATCAACAGACAGCTGGGTATACAGCATTGGATAAACTAGCTGAGTACTTAACGCTTGCAAGCACCTCCTAAATTATAATGTGTAAGTGACCAGTCAAGGAAAATGTCAAACTGCCCTTTCTAACTTTTAGGTCCAATAGGTGTAGGGTGGTCCAATTTCAGGTGTTGCCTGAAATTCTGCAATTCTATTGGTGATACTGTTGCTGGCCCAGACCACATTTTGGAAAACAAGGCACAGTCATTTCTCTTAAAAATTTACAAAACAGAGAATGATAAATGTAACATTACTAGCTTCCCCTCTATGGGTGCTTTGAGAAATGATGAGATTATGTATGTCAAGCAGCTGGCACAAGACAGTTCAACAATGATAAAACCTATTAGTTGAATAAATAAGAGACATTGTCTATTATGTTTAATTTTATGTAGTTTTATTTACTTAAGGCAGACTTTGGAAGGCTTGTTATGTATGGTAGCATGGGCACATTGACATGAGTTTATTGAAAACAGTAAACTTTTTGGGAATTGATTTCCAAAGTGGGAGAAAACTCAGCAGTGGGTTCCAGTCACAGTGATGACAAAGTAAACGCAGTAATATCATCTGGCAAAGTTAAAGTCTGGGAAACCAGTGTGGATGTTTTTTCAGTGATACAGGTTTGACTTGATGAGAGCATATGGGTAACAGTAGAAGTAATGGAAAAGGGGTAAGCGAGACCAGCGTTTATTGAATGCCTACTCTTAGCCAGGCAGCATCCTTTCTTTTACGCTGGTTGCATGTCAAACCATCTGGGAGACTTTCAAATGTCTTCACACATTCAGGTCTCAATCCTAGACCTCAATAGAATCTCTGCAGGATGGTCCAAGAAAATCTTTTTCTAAAAAAGTGTATTTATTTATTTATGGCTGTGCTGATCTTCGTTGCTGTGTGCGGGCTTTCTCTAGTTGCGGCAAGTAGGAGCTACTCTCCATTGCTGTGAGCAGGCTTCTCATTGCAGTGGCTTCTCTTATTGCAGAGCATGGACGCTAGGTGCTCGGATTTCAGTAGTTATGGCATGTGGGCCCATTGGTTGTGGCTCATGGGCTCTGGAGCACTGGCTCAGTAGTTGTGGCACATGGGTTTAGTTGCTCCAAGACATGTGGGATCCTCCCAGGCCAGGGGTCGAACCCATATACCCTGCATTGCAAAGCAGATTCTTAACCACTAGATCAGCAGGGGAATGCCAAGCAAACTAAAATGCTCTTCAAAGCCTTCGCTGTTATGGCAGGTGCACCCTTGTTTGCCTGGAAGACTTCCTCACCCCAGAAATCCTAGAGGGAAACCCCCACTTCTTTCCTTCCCCACTTGCCCTCCTCCAGCCCAGCCACGTACACGTAACCTCCCCCAGGGAAGAGCTAAGTAGTTATGGCAGGTACCTCTCCTCTGCTCCTCTGACAGCCTTCCATTTACTCTCAGAAGCCTAGATTTAAAGTAAAACAAAATTTGAAGATTAACTTTTTCTCTTTAACTCTCTGCTCTATCTAATTCTTCTAAGGCACTGTAGATGCCTGTTTACAAAGGGAATACTCAAGAGGTGCAGACAAGAAAAAGATGCACACAGTTCAATACTGCATGATCCGTCATTGCTACAGTAAATGGCCTGAGTCAGGGTCTGATTCCAGGTCTAAGTCCCAAGTACATACTATTCCTACTCTTCCTTGCTGCCAAGCATTGCAAGCTATCTAGGAAAAAGCAATTGAATTAATAATAAATTTTTCTCTTGCATTTCTAAGACAGGAAAGAAATAAAAGTCATCATTTCATCTCACCAGAACTGTATCCTGAAATATTAAGATATATAGTACAGTAATCATAGCAACATCTTTTTCCTGAGCAATGAGGCTATCACCACAGGTCCCAATTTCATTACACATCTCCAACTCCTCACTTCATATTTTGGCTCAACTCAGATTTTAAAAATTGAACATCATCCTTTCTTATAGATCTTTCTCTCCCACTTCTGGCTTTTCAAAGGTTCTTTTATACTTCTTACCTGTCTTGACTGTATTGAATGTCTTCTATCAGAGCACAATTTGTAAAGTTTTACCTTCCCTGAAAAGAAGAATTGAGCTGACCCAGTTAAAAAACATGTATGATTCACATCAATGTATGGCAAAAACCACCACAATATTGTAAAGTAATTAGCCTCCAATCAAAATAAATTACTTTTTTAAAACAAGAAAAAGAAAAAAACTTGTATGTATTAATCATCCTATTACAATTCTGAGTCCCTTTTCAAAATTGGCATTTCCTCAATATGTATGTTTTAAATCTGTGTTGTTTTAAAGTTTTAAAAACATACAGTATTGCATTGCCCTCTGTTCTATTCTCTGGAACTTCTCTAAAATACAAAGTTATGATTTCTGGGGAACAATGATTTTCAAGCCCCACTTACACCTTAGAATCTCTTGAGGTCTTTGAAAAATATTGTTGCTTGAGACCAATTAAATCAGAATCTTTGGAGTAGGATCAAGGTGTGAGTTTATTTTTAAATGTTGGAATTGAGAATTGCTACTTTCAGTCAAGTATTACTTTGAAAAGGTCCCTTCTCTTTCCCTTGAAAATGACAGCAACAACAAAACAGCCCTCGGCCATGGGTTTAGGTGGAGGATCCCTAGGAGGGTTTGGAAATCTAGTAACTGGAGGGTTCCCAAGAGACAAATTTGGAAGTCACAGAATTGGAAGACATAATTCAATCAAGGATACTGAATCAGTTACCAGGTACTATATTTATAGTCCTTGTATCAGCAAACTCTCCTCTGCCTGTAAGAAGTACCTCTTGCTCAAAATCGGTGTTTTAGATGATGGAAGGCCAACGACTCAGGTTTCTGTGATCTACACAGAAGACTAAGGACAGGTGAGCAGAGTCAGGCTTGCCTTAATTGTCTTCTCACTCTGTAACCCATCTGATCCCTAAATTTTCTAAAGTAAACATGTCCTTTACAGATTCATCAACAAAGGGCCCAGATGTCTAGCTAAACCCCTGCCACAGGGGCACAGAAGGAGCTCTTTAGGAAGCCTGTGGTTCTGAACTGGAGATTAGGTACCAGGTGACTGACTTGTAATATGTGTGTGTGTGTCTGTGTGTGTCATCAGTCATGTCCCGCTCTCTGTGGCCTCATGGAATGTAGCCCACCAGTTTCCTCTGTCCATGGAATTTTCCAGGCAAGAATACTGGAGTGGGTTGCCAATTCCTACTCCAGGGGATCTTCCTGACCTAAGGATCAATATTGCTGTTTATTTTGAACACAGTAATCAATCTGGGCCTCAGATTCCTCATCATCAAAAGGGTATAAGATCAAGCGCCGTACACACCTCCAAGGATTCCATAAAGTGAGAGAGTCATACAGCTAAGTGCTTGAAAGATTACAATATACAATTCAAACAAAAATAATTTTGATCACTGTGATTATTTATAAACGATGAACTTAGTCCATGTTCTATGTGGGGACCAACTTCTTTGGTAGAATGAAGTTTAGGAAGTAAAAACACAGGGGGAAACAGCCTCACTGAAGTACATTCAATGATATGCACACAGTGAAAACAAAAGAATTTTTAAAAGAGAAGAAAGACATCCTGGGTATTTGTAATGACAGTGAAAGTTTGAGAAGAAGGAGAGGAAAAGTGGTTTTTGTTAAAAAAAAAAAAGTTTTTTGCTTTTTCTGTAATGTGTACCTTCTGCCAAAATATATTTGCTCTCCCTTTAGCAACCCAAGCATTGTTTAGGGTACAAGTGACTGACCTTTAAGTTGAATTGCCGTAACTCCAAAAGAAACTTTTGTTGCTTTCTAAGCCAAAATAAAAATTCAGTCTTTATCCTTATTACATACTCCAGGGAAATTTCAGCTCCTCAGGATAGCCCCTGGGACATACTGCTGAAAGACTATTTGGCTGCTCTAGAGAGAAAGATCTCAAAGTTCCCCCGAGATGCCACTATAACTGCTCATTTCAGATACTTATAGGCAGAACGTTATCACTCTCAAAATAATTTTTCTGCAACATGTTTTCCAAAGAGATTGCTAAGATTAAAATTCTATATCATAGATCACTAATAAAGAGGTTAACCTCATAACAAACCAGGAAGATTGTAAAATGTTTTATGAATACCTAAGGCTGCTGTCACAAACAAGAAAATGGTAATATGCAAGGGACAATGTGTTCCAAAGCCATCAGGAAGAATTGTGTTCCATTTAAGTTCTGCCATGGTTACCCCTCTATTCTGTTTTCCCTTAACATTTGTGAAATTAGTCAATGCTATATTATTTTACTTTTACGCTTACCTTTGGAAGTGATTATTTAAAAATCCATGGAAAGTTTTCTTCCTTAAAGACAAAATTGCCTGTTATTCAGTATATATTTAGCACTTGATAAACACTTATAAATTACATACTAATATGAATCACATGATAATCACCATTTTCACAAGTCAAGTGTAATTTTATATCAGCAGTCTCATATACCTAATTACATACAGACTAACTCAACTTTTTCAAATATCAGGTTGTTTGTATTTCATTTGTAAATATCTTAAAAAAAACATTTTCCCATCTATGTCAGAAAAGATAAGCTAAGTGTTTTTTTGTTTCAGGTAGTCATTTGTAATTTATGGCAATTAAATGATACTTCTTCATGTTGTGGTGGTTTCAAGTCTTTACAAAATATTTTTTCTTTATAAGTCTTAGCATTTTTTGTTTGGAGGCTTTGGCATTTTATTTTGGAGACAATATCCAGCTGCAGAAGACATTTGAGCCTGAGATTGAAGTAACAAAAATCATATTTTATGACAAATAATCTGGCAATGACATAATCTATAGGGAAGGGATGGTATGTAGATAGAGTAGACGGAAAGTGAAAGTCGCTCAGTCGGGTCTGACCCTTTGTTACCCCATGGACTACAGAGTCCATGGAATACTCCAGGCCAGAATACTGGAGTGGGTAGCCTTTCCCTTCTCCAAGGGATCTTCCCAACCCAGGGATCGAACCCACATCTCCTGCATTACAGGTGGATTCTTTACCAGCTGAGCCACAAGGGAAGCCCCAGGTTAGACAGAAAACTACTATAATTGTTCCATGTTCCTAAGCCCAGAAATGTTTTAAATTTAATTTTTATCTTATATTAAAGTGTAATTGTTTTACAATCTTGTGTTAGTTTCAGCTGTCTAGCAAAGTGATTCAGTAACTCATATCATATATCCATTCTTTTTCAGATTCTTTTCCTATATAGGTTATTGCAGAGTATTAAGGAGAGCTCCCTGTGCTATACAGTAGATCCTTGTTGATTATCTATTTTATATAAGTAGTGTATATATGTTCATCACAAACTGCTAATTTATCCCTCCCTGCCACCTTTCCCCTTTCCTAACCATAAGTTTGTTTTCAAAATCTGTGAGTCATTTCTGTTTTTGAAATAAGTTCATTGGTATCATTTTTTTTTTAGATTCCACATATAAGTGATACCATATGATATTTGTTTCTCTGTCTGACTTACTTCACTTGGTATGGTATCTCTAGTTCCATTCCTGTTGCTGCAAATGGCGTTATTTCATTCTTTTTTATGTCTGAGTAATATTCCATTGTATACATGCTCTACATCTTCTTCATCCACTCCTCTGTCAGTGGACATTTAGGCTGCTTCCATGTCTTAGCTATTGAAAACAGTGCTGCAGTGAACACTGGGGTGAAGTCTTCACATTTTTGTTGTTATTCAGTCACTAACTCATGTTCGGTTCTGTGACCCCATGGACTACAGCACGCCAGGCTCCTCTGTCCTCCACTGTCTCCCTGAGCTTGCTCCAATTCATGTCCATTGAGTCAGCGATGCTATCTAACCATCTTATCCTCTGCCACCCCCTTCTCTTTTTGCCTTCAATCTTTCCCAGCATCAGGTCTTATTTTTTATTTTAATTATATTCCTTTGATATCTTGTAAATAGGTATATTGAAGCAGAATGCTTCAACTTTAATTTTTCTTGGGCTCAATGTGTTATCTATATACATAACTCACAAGTGAGTTAATAGCATTCTTATTTCTTTAGCACCATTTTCTAATTGTGTTTATTCAAACTTGAAAAGACAAATCGCTAAATTTCTACTCAAAAGATACTTAGGCAAGTTTTTCCTTACCGTTTCATTTGGTCAGTCCTACTCTTCACTTGTCCTTCTGCAAAATTTAAAAAAAAAAAGTTTAAAAATTTATTTCACAATAAGAAATATGGGTTTCCTTCTAAGTCACTACTCGAAATCATAAATGTTAACAATATCTAACAAAGACATATTTAAGGTGATGGCCCATCTTTCAAAACTGATTTAATTCAATTTTCATGACTTTTGAATACCCATAGAATAAGAAATAACCACAGAATACCCACAGATAAGAAATAGCAAAATGTTACAAAAGACTGCATACTCAAATTGTCACTGCCTTTTCCATTCTATTTTCTAGCACATAGTTCACATTTCAGGATCATTTGTCACCAAACTTCCTGCCAGCTTCCAAAATGCTGGTTCCCAGAGAGCCTGTACTTCCCAGAGAATAATCACAGTTGTTTCCCCTTGCATTTAATAAGATCCTTTATCAATATAATGAGTCCTCTCTTCCCCATCCCAATTTTCTACCCATTAATTTTAGTTTATGCACATTTAGAGATTGTTTTGCTTATTCTCTAGACCCTTCTCTTAGGCAAATGCTTTTTCCCTTGCCTAGAAGTTTTATGTTGACTTCTAGTAGTTATGTAAATGCTTTCATGTGCAAATTCTTCATTGTCTTAGTTTCAATTTCAGGAGCCCCTTAAAGATGTTCATCTACAAATCTAACCAACCATTTCTTTCTTACATAGCAGAATCACTCGATACTTCTTTGCATCTATTTATTTTCATATTGGTCTTTCTCCATGGGGACGGGGGAGAATAGATGTGAAAGTGGTTAGAGTAAGGGAGAGAGGGATGGAGGACTGGGAAGGGGAGGCAGAAGGGAAGGAAGGAAAGAAAGGAGAGCAGAACAAAACTGGTGAATTCATTGCTTCCTCTGAGTCTATTACTTACCAGAAGGACCCCCTGAGTCACTGGGGAAAGCATTTGAAAAATGGTGACTGCAATGTCAGTGTTAGTCTAACGAGAGTTACATAAAGAAAGTAATTATAAAAAGACCAGATGTCATATATGATCAGTTCTTCACATTTTTAGAAGGTTTCTCACCCTTCTCACCCAAGGCCCAGCCCTGACTCAGGCAAATATCCTGGTTCATATCTGATCAACTGTTAGCATTTGTCTCTAATGTTTTCATTTTCTCTCTCCTTTATATTAAAACTCAAAACCCAACTCTAAAACAGCCTTACACGGAATTTTCCTAGTCATTAATCCATGTCTTCACAGCATAATATTGAATAACAACCAAGTAAATTCACATTATTTTTCTCTTGGATTATTAAAATAAAGGAGGACATCAATGGATATAGCTATTTTCGGAAGCTACAACAGGAAGATTAAGTTGAAGTTGGTTCTGTAGAGGGAAAAGAGTAAAATCTGTCTGGGGCTGAAGAAGTGAAAGTCAGCTTGGACTGAAAAATGAAAAAGAAGTCCTTCACTTAAGCAGGTTGAGAGCAACAGACACAGATAAAACCAGCTGTTCACAGGAAACATTGTTTCTCCCAAGGACACGCAGCTACAAAATATCATCATGACCCTTCTTTGTGTGACCACGCTTTGTCACTTATAATGCCTGCAGCCCTGCTTTGCTATCCTCGCCCATCTATCAGGATTCTTTACCACGGATTCACCAGGGAAGCCCCCATCTATTACTGGGGATACTCAATTACTGTGCCATCCTTGCCTTATGCTAAGTAGCTTCAGTCCTCCTACTCTTTGGGACCCTATGGGCTGTAACTCGCCAAGGTCCTCTGTCTATGGGGATTCTCTAGGCAAGAATACTGGAGTGGACTGCCTGTTCCCTCCTCCAGGGGATCTTCCCCACCCAGGGATTGAACCCGCATGTTTTACATCTCCTGCATTGGCAGGCGGGTTCTTTACCAACAGGGCCACGTGGGTTTTTCCTAATCCTGCTGCAGAAAGAGCACCCAACCCAGAACAGGTCTCCCTTTCCCTGGAGAGCTTCCTCAGAATCCTTCAGCAGGAACTGAAACCTCACCATAAATAGTACCCTCCTCCCCTCTGTGGGGGCTTCCCAGGTAGCACCAGTGGTAAAGAATCCCCTGCCAATGAAGGAGATGTAAGTGATGTGGGTTTGATCCTTGGGTGGGGAAAATCCCCTGGAAGAGAGCATGGCAATCCACTCCAGTATTCTTGCCTGGAGAATCCCGGACAGAGGAGTCTGGTGGGCTATGGTCTACAGGGTCACAAAGATTTGGACACGACTGAATAGACTTAGCACGCATGCATGGCCCTCTGTGGAGAGCACCATTCATGGTTCCTCTGCACTATGCTCCAATGCTTGCAAGCCAATAAATACCATCTTGTCAAACTATAGGTTTGAGAGTGGTAGACTGGGTGGTTGAGCTTTAATAGATGTCAAGTAGAAGTTGGAGAGTTTAACTGATTTCCTTGGATATTTGGAGTTTTAAAATAAGATTTCCCAAATGCCAGAAGTTGTTTGGGTGGTATACAAATTATAAGAATATAAAATGTCTTTGAAAAATCCTTTGAGACATAATGAAATAGTATCTGAGTGAAGATTCATGATTTCATCTAAAGCTGACAACTTTCAATAATAAAAATTTCTTGCAATGATGAAGACATAATTTTTCTGGAAGACGTGACAGTTTGGCTAAGAAAGAATAAATTTCCATCAAGTGTTTAATTTTTAACAAGTCCAATGAACTCTGGGATTTCTCTTCTCTATCAAACCTTGGATCTCCTTGGCAAGTACCCAGTATAAATATTTACTTCCGTTCACTCTTCAAACAGGTATTGTAGGGTATGTGCACCAGTAGTATTTCATCCAGAAGATTACTATGGGTATGGCCTATGTCTGAAACACCTTCTTCAGTTTCCTGCATTGCAGCTTCAGAATACATTTCATATCTGATGAGAAATATCCTTTCTCACCATCCTCATCCTTTTTTCAAAATAGTCTAAATTGCTAAGACTTTTTATTCTACCAAATACATTTTGTTAAAATGGTGTTCTATTCCAAAAGAAAATTATATTAAGTGTTCCCCATTGTAACTTTATGTAAAATAGCAATAAACTTTAAATTAATTCTGAAGCAATTGAATTTATAGACTCAGGACTCAGTATGCTTCTTTTTCAAGTACTATTTCTCAGTAAAATTTCTTTTACCAATGTGTACCTAATATTTTTGCTATTTTAAATGATTTATTATTTTTCTTTATTCAATTTTTTTTCATTAACAGAAACTGTCTTTAAAACTCTAACATGCTACTAACTGTGGTGGCTCAGTTGATAAAGAATCTACCTGCAATGCAGGAGACCCCAGTTTTATCCCTGGGTTGGAATGATCCACTGAAGAAGGGATGGGCTGCCCACTCCAGTACTCTTGGGTCTTCCCTTATGACTTCCCTTATGACTCAGCTGGTACAGAATCTGTCTTCAATGCAGGATACCGGGCTTCAATTCCTGGGTTGAGAAGATCCCCTGGAGAAGGGAAAGGCTACCCACTCCAGTATTCTGGCCTGGAGAATTCCATGGACTGTGTATGGGGTTGCAAAGAATTGGACACAACTGAGCAACTTTCACTTTCTTTTCTCATATCATCATACCTCTATTAGGAAAATTTAGAAAGTGAAATATACATATATATTTCATACTCCTAATAGACCATAGTATCATCTTATCTAAAAATATTAACAATTATATCCCATCTTGTTAAACAAAATACTACTTCTATTCTTGTTCCATGCTATATATAGTATGCAGAACAATGGCCTCCCAAAGATTTTCCTGTCCTAGTCTCTGAAACCTGTGAATATGCAAATGGAAGCTAAGATTGTAAATGGAATTAAAGTTGCTAATCAGCTGACCTTTAAATAGGGAAATTGTCTTGATGGTCCCAGTCTAATCACATAAGTCCTTAAGAGCAGAGAATATTTCTCAGCTTCAGTCTGAGAAGGATGTGAAGACAGAAGAAGGTCAGAGAAGTGACACTTGAGAAGGGCTGGCCACTGCTGGCTCTGAGCCATGGAATAGGAGTGACTTCTAAAAGCTGAGAAAGTCTTCTCCCACAGAGCCTCCAGCCTTCTCCCACAGCCCTGCCAATACCTTGATTTTTTTCTCAGTAAGATTCTTGTCAGACTTCTTATCTACATAACTGTAGGATAATAAATTTATATGTTTTGTGCCATCAAGTTTGTGATAATTTGTTACAGCAACAGTTGAGACTAATACACACCTTTATAATGATCTGAACAGTATTAAATAATAATGTCAAATTTGTAGTGGAGAAAGAGACATTTAGGACCAAAAAACCAATGAGGCTGCCCTCCCTCAGCAATAAATGATACAAGAGTTCCCTTCCACTTCATAAAATGTAATTAAATTTCTAATCTAATTTTATTGATATGATTTCTAATGATACAATGCCTCATATTTCATTTTTCTGGTTTCCTTTGTTTATTTCTATTTGTTACTTTCTTGACATACCATTTGCAAAGATTTATACAAGATTTCTCTACACCCATTTTTTAAGGAATTTTGAGGTGGCATCTCAAATAAGAAATGTGTTCTTATTTGAAATTCATAATCCCTTCTAAAGTATTGACCCTTTTTGGTACTTTTGCCATCATATCTCTTTATACTGGATATGATAAGACTCAGGTCTTATGTCTGTATTCTTATTCATCTTTTGACTTTTACCACATTTAAGTTCCATTTCTAAAGATAGACTCAATATACACAGCTACCAACATTGCCCATTCTCCTCCATTTCTCTCCACAGATCCAATGGTCATGAGTAAGGTGAATATCAGTCATTATCTTCCCAGTAGCCCTTTCTCTTCCTTTTTAATAGCACAGTGCTCTCAGACTAAATCATGATGGCCCACCCCTTCCTAACTATTAATAACGGGTAGTACATAAACCAAGATTCTTTTTCTCCTGGGAATTTAAATCTTGAATAGAATGCTGTGGTATTCTTTTTCAAATTTTTTAAATTATTTTTTATTTTTTAAATTAATATTTATTGGAGTATAGTTGCTTTACAATGTTGTATTAAATGGTGTTTTTGAACTTGACTTGTGGGCTCTCAAAAGAAACTGTCTCTGAATTTCTGACTGAGATGCTCAAAGCTGCCACAGTTCTATTTTTCTTTTTTCCTGAGGCCTGGGTATCCTGGTTTCCCTCTACTGTGTAATCTATGCAAAATCTTCCATTTACATACACTTACTGACTTAATTTAGCCAGAGTCATTTCCTAATTAGCCTCACACTGATGCACAGAAGATAGTGATCAAAATGATATATAATATTCTCACCTTTCTGTGGATTAGCGCAAAAGTGCTTCTTTGTGTACTATCTTAGTCAAGAATCTTTTAATTCTACTGTCAGATTGACGATAACAAGAAGAAAGAAAATATGTTAAGTATGAAATATAAGAATAAGAACACATTCTAGTGGGATCTCCCCAGTGACTCCATTGTTACCAAATGTGCCTTCCAAGTAACTCTTGTTTTCCCGAAATGAGAGGCTGCACAACAGATGTTGGAGTGAGATTAATAGAGTGGTACACTTTTGCTTCCTATTTTACAGTAAGGATGTCAGCAAAGCTTTTTCCCAAATAAATACTATGTAATCTCAAATTAAGTAAAAATTTCTAGCAGCCATGGGTCTATGTCAGCTTGTTGCAGAGAAGGACCAATCCTGATTCCATGTTGGAGACTGTTTTTTTGACTTGCTTTTGTTGCTGTTGTTATTATAATCAAACATAATAGCCTGCCTCAAAGGATCCCGTCCCTCTGCCTGACTGTTAAACTTAAGGGCTTTGTTCACCTCATAGAGATAATCTGACACTGCCCACCTGTGTTTCTGTTCTCGATCAGTCACTCAGTCCTGTCTGACTCTGTGATCCCAGGACTGCAGCACGCCAGGCTTCCCTGTTCTTCACCATCTCCCAGAGCTTGTTCAAACTCTTGTTCATTGAGTCGGTGATGCCATCCAACCATCTCATCCTCTGTCGACCCCTTCTCCTCCTGCCTTCAATCTTTCCCAGCATCAGGGTCTTTTCCAATAAGTCAGTTCTTCATACCAGGTGGCCAAAGTATTGGAGCTTCAGCTTCAGCATCAGTCTGTCCAATGAATAGTCAAGACTAATATTCATCCTAGATCTCCTTTAGGATGGACTGGTTGGATCTCCTTGCAGTCCAAGGGACTCTCAAGAGTCTTCTCCAACACCACAGGTGAAAAGCATCAGTTCTTCAGCGCTCAGCCTTCTTTATGGTCCAACTCTCACATCCATACATGACTACTGGAAAAATCAGAGCTTTGACTAGACGGACCTTTGTTTGCACAGTGATGTCTCTGTTTTTCAATATGCTGTCTAGGTTTGCCATAACTTTTCTTTCAAGGAGCAGCATCTTTTAATTTCATGGCTGCAGTCACCATCTGCCCACCTGTGAATGGCTACCAAAAAAAAGAGATTAACACACTCTTTTCCAAAGGCTGGCCCTTCCACGAGTTATCTTGCAAGATCCTTTTTACTTTACCTCCTCACTGCTCTCTATTCTGCCTTTTGACTTTAGTTCCTCATTGCTGCTCTCCCTCTGGTTCTATAAAAGAACCTGGCATCCAGACCATGACAAGATGGTTACTTTGAGGCATTCATCTACCATCCTCTTGGTCAGCCAACTCTGAAAAAAGTCATATTATTTGCCTTAACACATTGTCTCTCGAAGTTACTGGACTGTCATGAGGTGAGCAGAGTCAGGTTGGACTTTGTAACAGACTCACTCCAGCCCTCAACTGCTGAATACACGTGTGTATGTGTTAGTCACTTGGTCATGTCCGAGTCTTTGCAACCCCACGGACTGTAGCCCGTCAGGCTCCTCTGTCCATGAAATTCCACAGGCAAGAATACTAGAGCGGGTAGTCATTCCCTTCTCTAGGGAATCTTCCCAAGCAAGGGAGCAAACCCGGGTTTCCCACATTGTAGTCAGATTCTTTACCATCTGAGCCACCAGGAAAGCCTGAATGGCGACATATAAATGAGGAAAGCTTCCATATAATGTGGCTTAATGGTCTACACGATAACAAGGACAAGACATTCCAATGACAAGGAAATGAGTGATAATGAAGACAATTCTTGAGGGAAAAGCAGAATGGCATATTGGCATCAAATATGTTAAGTAATAGACACTATAAAATAAAACTTAATAGTGGATCTGTTAGTTTGATTTCTTTTGGCTAGAAGAAACTTTCTCTAAACTCTTAGCGCATCCACTATCTTTCCCCTCCTTCCCAAATGAACATTTATAAAACTGAGTTGCCCCTATCCCTTTTACTGGAATTAACCTATGGGAGAAAATTTTCAGAGCCCAGACATCAACGCATATAAAATTTCATTTACCCTGAAGGGAGAATTAAAGAATTTTTTGAAAAGTTACTCAGGCATCTCTGAGAATCTAAAGAAAAGTTGGAATACTTAACCACAAGAATATCTCAGAGAAACTGAGAAGTTCCTGTTTTGTTGTTTAGTCGCTAAGTCATGGCTGATTCTTCTGCATCCCCATGCACTGTAGCCCACCAGGCTCCTCTGTCTATGGGATTTCCCAGGCAAGAGTACTAGAGTGGGTTGCCATTTCCTTCTCCAGGGGATCCTCCCAACCCAGAAATCGAACCCATGTCTCTTGCATTGGCAGGCAGATTCTTTATCACTGAGCCACAAGGTAACCCCAAGAATTCATGTATTTCCCTTCTGTAGTTCTACCAGGAATTTAACTTCTTTTTCAAAGTTAGGGAGTTCTGTGATCTCCCTATGTGAGAAATGAATGTGAAAAAGCATTAGGACCAAGAATCAACAGTAATTTATTGGCAGCCAGAATGACATATCCTAACACAGGACTCTCATAGCTGTAACATTTTCTAATTTCTGTGCAGGGCTTCGTGGTGTTTTTTCTTTTCCCATTTAACCTCTGTTACTCTGCTTTTCAGTCTCTCTGCCTCTTGTTTTTCTCTGTTTCTTAGGTCATTCAATTGCATTTTGTCATTTTGAAAATTGATTATTTTTAATATCTTTTGATTAATTTTTCTATTAAAACTTTTATCATATTTAACATTTCATTATTCTCCAAAATTTTTTGAAGTTAGAAATGATCAATGGTTTCCTTTCCAATGTTATCTTTCTTTTACATATATGATACTTGAAGTATGAAAGCAAATCACAAAAGCTAGAGTGAGAACATCTTATTTTTATAGAAATAATGTGTATATAACAAATTTATACACTAAGTCTAAATCTAACTTACCAAATTGTAAATAAATAAATAAAATAAAGGAAAGTGGAAAAGAATAAGTCAAATGATACCACATGGGAAATCAGCAACCAACCAAATCCAACATGTGGGAAATTCTTCACAACAATGGACCTAATTTCTTCAACAATAAAAGTCATAAAAATCATTGGGAAGAGAAGCAATTATAAACTTAAAACTTTGGTTTGTCACAAAATCCTTGTCAGTATCCTCATTTGCAAACAAACAAAAGAATAACAATAAAAAAAACAACTGTTAAAATGTTTCTGAGAAAATCAGGAAAACTATATTAAGGAGTAATTAAAGTCTGTTATGTGTGATAATGGCATTGTGGCTATATTTTTTTAGTCTGTCTGTTAGAGAAGCACACTGCAGTAGTTTCTGGTGAAGTGTTAGGTGAAATTTGATTTAAAATATTCCAGTACCACTTGTCGAACTATGTGTTGGTGTGGGATGGGGAAATAGCAAGGTTGACAGGATGTTGATAATTATTAGACAAGGGTTTTCATCATGCTCACTCTCTACTTTTATAAATTTTTGAAAATTTCTATAGTATAGGTGAGGAGTTGACGGGTGACTTCCTTTCTGTGTTTTCTAGGTTTTTACTATAAGTATTAGTTTTACAAGAATAAAATTTTTAAATATTTTAAAGGTATGTCCTATATTTTAAATGTATTCCTATTTCTAATGGAATTTGTTCATCTTCTATGTGCTACGGCCAGCTTTTCAAGTTTTGAGAAATAAATTTTGACATTATCAGGAAAGGCACCATCTTCCATCACAAGAAGGTTTTGAAGGTCAATTGGGATCACATTTCTGCAAATACAGTGTAGCCGTAACAGTATAATTCAGATGCATTGTTATCTGTTATTGACTTGTTTCTTGCTTTTCTTTTCTTTTTCTCTTTTCATATTATAATCCAAACTGCTAGCACATATACATAAATATTGTACATAGACTTTCATCTTATCTTCTATTGTATTGATTGTTATTATTTGGCTTCAGAAATTGTTTTTCTTTATTCTATTCTCTTGTCCCTGAGATGCAGCTAAAATCTCCTTTGAATAACTTCTAGATGCAGGAAAATTATCCTCAGATAACTTTTCATATTTCCCTGAAGAGTATCCCTATTAAAAATTCTCATGTTCTCCTCTCAAAAGAAAGTGCCACATTCTCAAGAGGGAATTGTAAAATATCTAGGTGCATGGAAAACACTGAGTAATAATAATAACAGCAACAACAATTTGCTTTCCCCTCCATATCCTTCAATTTATCTTTCTGCTTCTTCCATTTGTCTCCAGGCCTATTGTTATTGCCCTGCCCTTGTCCTCCTAGTTCTTTCAGGCATTATGGTCCATTTCATTGGGTCTGTTAACCTTATTTCTTTGAGCCTTTTCCTTTATTGATTTGTCCATATATTCCTTTCCCCTTTCTACCTTTCCACCGCTGAACTTAGATAAAACTTCTTTCCCAAAATAAAAGCAGTCATTTGGACAGAATAGACAATTTATTTCTTTAATTTTCAGTTTTATTTTTTGGTTTGAAACTGGCCTGTTTGTTTCCATCTTTTTTTGCTATGACCAGTTACTCAGAATCCACAGGGCCTAAAAGGGATCCTTCGGGGTGGTATAGCCAGCTCTTTCATTCTAATGATGAGAAACTAGAAGCCCATGTTTCCTGATTCAATACTGGAACTCTTTTCATGACACCTCAATTCATCATACATATTAATGGTCATAGTTTATATTTGCATAATATTGGGCTGTCCAAAAAGTTCTTTCAGATTTTTCATATCTCACAGAAAAACCCAAATGAACTTTTGAGCAGCCCATACTATTGCCTTTGTAGTGGCTTTCACATCTATCTTCTCACTTGAATATAGAGCCACTCCTGACCACTAACTTCTAATCATATTAGCCTTGGCCTTGGAATATTTCTGCCCTGTGACTGCACCTCCTTACTCTAGGCCCTCAGATAACAGCACAGACTCCCACATTGTGTTGTCTTAAATGCTTTTCACCCTCTGGAGAACACATTTTGTTATATGCTCTGTTATCATGGTGATATTTGCCTTCAGTTCTATGTGGAAGCATTAAAATGTGCATAATATATATCCTTTTAAAATATTATCTTAATAAACATCACTTAGGGTGGAGAGGAAGTAGATGAGAAAAGAAAGGGTATACTTCCTCCCAAACAAACCAACCAAGAACCTCTTACAAAGAGCTGTGACCACAATCTGGATAAAGGAGGTTCACTTCAACAACAAAAATGTCAGAGCTCAGATACTCCTAGATAGAACCTCCTATCACTTTTCTGTGGAACTTCAGTGTTTTCTAAACCTTTTCACACATCGTCTCTTTTTCTTCTCTGGGGTGTCCCATCCCAGAGAAGATCTATACATAATTCTTTTTTCTATAAATTAGTTATGTCCTTTTCTTCCAAAAATGTAGCACTTTTTTGCTTTGTTGTTGTTGTTGTTGTTTTTCTCCGCCTGAGTCAAAAGGAACGGGAGAAAATTAAAACTTCAGATCTGTTCCTTAAGCCTGCAGAATCAATAGAAGCACAAGTGGTGTTTTTCACCTGGATATTTTTAGCATCTTGCGTGGCTCCTGCCACCTGCAGGTGCTCAGGGTGTAGATCAATGAAGAAATGAAAGACCTCAGTGGGATTTCCATGGCATGCCCACCCTCCACAGGTTCTCATGCAACCCACCTTCCGTAGAATGTGTTATTTTACTCGTTTAGTAATTTACCCATTGGTTTGAGACACATTTATCGTTTAGACCATGTGGCCGTTGTCTCACCGAGTATTGATTCTTAATACAGCCCTGGAAGGAAAGCAGGGAACTTTTCAAAAAAAGTGGTTAAGAAAGAGAGAAATTAAGCCCTTTGTTTAAAAGCACACAGCAAGTTTGTGACTAGTCATGAACTAGACAGAACTCAAGTTTCTGGCTGAGAATTCAGTGTTCTTTAGAAACTACACTGATTCTCAGAAATAATAAAAATTCCCATAGTGCAATCCAACTAATAAGGTAATAGATGTATGAAAGAGATCCATCACACAGAAAGCATTTGACCACACATCACCCTGGTCCCCGTGATGTGTTTTGTTTATATACTTTAGTTGGGTAGCAGGCACGTAGCACAACAACTGTCAGAATGAATTGAGGCCACAGTTTCATGTGGCTGAATATGTTGAGTCATTTCCCTTAGTTCACACTTCCACCTCACTCAGTCTTCTAAGTTATTATCATGGTTTTAATCTCACCTTTATTTTGACAGTTGGGATATTTTTTAGACGCTATCCAAATAAAATACTGATTCTCACTTACAAGTCTCTAATCCTTCCCCAATAGAATTGGCTATTTGTTTGATACAGTAGCTAAACCAGTAGGAGTAAAAGCACTTTTATGAAAACATTAAAAAGTTATTTACAAAAACAACAGTCAATTTACAGAAAATAGAAACTGAAATTTGAGATGATTGCCAATAGCTTTCTCTAATGTGTACTCAGCTCTTTCCCCCTAAACCCCCTGTGATGTAAATTAAAAGCTATTTGAAAAAAGATATTACCATTCAGGTGAGAAAAAACAACCAAATTAGCCAAATTAGCCAATTACTGAATTAGTTAAAAGACATGATTTCTGATTTCCAACTGTTCTCACATTCTTTTGTAATATAGTCATTATTTCTTTGGGCCTATATAATATTCTACTTAACTAATCCCCAAGTAAGGAAACTCTAACTTCTCTATTATGTATTATTCTATTATTTTAATCATTTATTTGATAAAAACTTAGCTTCCTTTATATTCAAGTAATATTAGCAGTCTAAAAATGACATTTCTCAAACATGATGAATCAATTTGGGGAGTAGAGAATCAGGTAATCACCATCAGGAAAATTAGAAAAGAGAAACAGTCTACACAGTTGGAACACAATTAAAGCTGCAGCATGAAAATATTGGAGAAGCTTGTTGGAAGGGCAAGACCTAACACCTTTACCCTTTACACTTGCAAAGTATTTTGCTTCTTGCCTCTGCTTGAATGCCTTTTGTCATTTATTATGACTGGATTTATTGTTCCAGTAGGGTTGTACCTAGAGTTTTGACCACAGTCAGAACAAACAAATCACTGGATCGAATTGAAGCCATAGATTAATGACATAGTAGAGATTCCTGCACAGATTTGCTCTATCGCCATCTCAGATTTCTCTTACCATCAATCCATCCCACTGGTGCTCTGTGAAGGTCATCAGAGGTTAGTATCATTTCAGTAAGGTTTTAACTGAAAATTGGCCTTCTCATTTGGTGACACTCAGCTAGGTTTATAACTGAGAAGCCACTCCCCCTGTTGAATGCTTAGCTTGTACATGAGCCACCCAGTTAGTGTCACTTTTCCCAACAATACTCATGCTCTGATGCATCAAACATTGCTTTCCATAAGCCCAGCTCCCCCCAACACTGATGATCCAAAGAATCTAAATTATTTCTCTGTCTTTGTCAAAGCCATTTCATTTCTGCTTACATTGTTTCTACCTGGAATGTCCATTTGTATCTGCTTCATTTTCCATTTCATCACTCTATCATCCACATTCTATGTAAATTATCTATTATCAGAACTGATCTTATCTGACGCTCCATCAAACTGTTCTGCCTGAACTCACCCTGAAACAACATTTTTCTCTGCTAAATTACCACTTGTCATACATTAGTGCAAGTCTTCTTTAACTGTCATGAAGTGGAGTAGATGAGGTGAAGATGGAACTTAAAATCTGTTCTTTTAAGGCAGGCTCTTGGAGAATAGGCTTGGCTGGAGATAATATATATCTAGATGATGTTTTCAGAACCTGAAGATAGTAACAAGCAAATACCAGTGCCAACCCAGGCAAGCTGTCAGTATAGGGGCCTACAATTAAGTATTTCAAAGAATGGATAAATCAACTTGAGGAACTGGTAAGTAAATAGAAGGTGGACAGGCAGGGGTATGGTGAGGAAAATGGCTAAGAGATAGCAAGACTAAAGCATGGCCTAAATTGTTAAGAAATTAAGCCTGTCACTGAGTCACTGAATCAATTATAGGGCATAAGACAAGATAAGAACACAGATTAGGTCAGGGTTAGCAGCAAGGATGAAATAATATTGAGTTCTGAAATAATGAGCTAGAAATATTTAAATCCTCCTTGCCAAAGGTAAATATAAAGGACATTTATTGGCTCTGAGTGAATTTCAGGTCTTCTGTTAAGAAGGCTAGAACAAAAATATTCTCTTCCACTGCAAGTGAACAGTGAAGCATAAAATCCCAAATATAGCTGCAGGTTCTATCACCTACTGGTTTGTGTGTATGGAGCATGAAAGGAAGGCTCAGAAACAAAAGCATATGGAAAAACATACAAGGCAGCGTTTACTTACAAAGAAATACGAGGAAGTCAGATTTCAGAAGAACTAGCCCAGCAAATTAAAAAGCAGGTCAAATTTTTTAAAGCAAACACACAATATTATGAAGACTGTCAATTTTACATTTGCCTGTTCATGGTGGAAGACAGAAATTTTATCATGTTTACCATATTCATAAAATTTATGGTCTATCTTCAGACAATAGCATTGTCGACAATAAAGTCACATTCATTAAGGAGATAGCGACTAAAAGGAAATACTGCAAATTTCATTTATTTGGAAGACTAGAACTAGACAGAGTCTTTTATTTGTTTTTTGTTTATATCAGGGTGAAGTGTGAGGGGTTTTTTTTCTCTCTTTCTTCCTTTCTTCAGTGGTGGGATGTGGTGAATGTGCTTATGATGGTGACAGTGCCAGGTGTCACTTCTGCTTTTTACAATCCTTCCTGTGGTCATGCTTCCTTCCCTGCAGGACACATTTGTCTACCTACATTTGCTTAACATTTTCTCAATCAGTATTATTGATTTTATATTTTACTTTGACTCATTTTATTTGCATAGATGTAACAAGAAATGTTGATTAATATAGAATTACTTCTTTGATGTTTTTTTTAAATGGGACAATATGATACTAAGATTCAAGAGTTTACTTCTGTCTATAGGTGTATAAAGCCCTATGCTTTATTTGTATGTGTTTATTTGTTCCGTTGAGAGCAAACTAACCCATCCAATTCATTCTACCTGATTTCACCTACAGTACTTTTAATTTCAAGGGTGTCCTTTTTATAAAAGATACACAAATTTCTCACTGTCCTTGTCCTGCCAAGAAGTGACAATCTTTTCCATCTCCAGGGCTGAGATTTTGTAGTCCATATCAGGAACCAGCTCAGGCTCCTGATGGATGTTGTAGGCATCATTTCTGCATGCAAAACATAGAATTGGTTTTTATTTCTTGGATCTGTCTTATCTAATTAAATGGAATTTGTAGCATGGGAATGGTAAAAATTTGCTTTTTCCAATTATATGCAGGTAAAAAAGAAAACCAGTTCTTACTGAACCAACACAAATAACTACATTGTCATGAAAAGTAAAGGTCTTTAGTAAAAGTAACTTTGGGGAGAGGGAAGTAAGTTTATATACTATTTAACCACTACAACTAATTTTATGAGTGTTTAACAGACAAAGTCAAATGTAGCATGTCATAATTTTTTTTTTTACAAAATCATTATTTGTATTTTTTCTTGGAAACTTATTAGTTTCCATTCTATATTAAGAATTTTCATAAGCTATTTTTTTCTCAGCAATGAGGATTCAGGTTTGGAGTGCTCCATTTAGTTTTTACACATTTAATCTCTTAAATTGAGGGTTAGAGGTAGATTTAAAAGAAAGGAAAGGGGTTGCTCTCATGTTCATTAAAACAGAAAATTAGATTAACCCCAGTCAAATCATTTTATTAAGTCCCTTCAGTCCTAAGCAATCACTTCTTCTTTTGCTGGTCTTGAGCGGTGCAGTGTACCTTCATGAATTCAACTGCTTCTATATTACAAGCCTTGGAAATCCTGACTCATTCACTTGGTATAGTTAGAATATTGTTTGTGAGAACAAGGTTAGCTCATTTGGGAGGCTGACATCCATGAGTCAGTTTCCTGTGGTACCTAGACTGTCTGCCATGTCTGGTGCAGTTCTTACTGAAGCTCTTTTGGTATCGCTTCTAGAAGCCTTTAGGTTTGGTTGTTGTTGTTGTTGTTTTTTAAAGAAAACGTTGATAGCAAGACTGAAAAGTCTGCTCTATTTTGTGTCATCAACATAACAATGGAAGAAAATGAAATTCTCTTTTGACATATCATATAGATGCATTTAATAAAACTTTTAACAGAGAATGCCATAAAAGAACAAGCATATTAAGGACAATAAGAGAATTCTGATATATCTCTAGGGCCTTTAATTTACTACATAAGTATATATTATTTTTGTCACCAGTTGATAAGCTTATTTTTAATTAATTGGTAGATAGTTATACCAGTCTTTGCACATGACTATAAATATACTTCAATCCAACCTGAAATATGCATATAGTTGTTACAATGCAGCCATAGTAATTATAAATAATTATTGTATTTAATTAATCTAGGACTATTTTAACTTGTTAGGTTTTCTTATATTGTGGGCTAAAAAACAGAATGGCTCTCACTGTAGTGTTGAACTAATTAAGGATCTGGAGAATGGAAAACATCATCTTTATTTCTTATTTCTTGCAGATCTGTGGGGTTGCCAAATGGTCATCTGGGCTCCCAGGTGGCGCAGTGGTTGCCTCCTGCCAATGCAGGAGACACAAGATACACAGGTTCAATTCCTGGGCTGGGAAGATGCCCTAGAGCAGAAAATGGCAACCTACTCCAACATTCTTGCCTGGAAAACTCCATGGATAGAAGAGCCCGGTGGGCTACAGTCCATGGGAATCACAAAAAGTCAGACATGAGTGAACACAGTGATCATCTAGGAAAGCTAGAGACATTGTATTCATAAAAGATGTTTTAATAGTTTTACTACTTTGAGTTGGAAGGTTAGATTTGGAAAAGTAGTATCAAAAAGAGTGTCAACAATAAAAGTTTCAGGGTGAAGGACTTTGCAATCAGATAGCCCCAGGCGGGTTTCCAACTCAATTCAGCATCCCAGCTGCGATGGTGATGCAACTTTTATAGGGGCAGGAATCTCAACAAGGCTTCTGCACCTCTACACCAGCCAACTATACCCCTGTACCCACTTTCCCCTTAAATCTCTGTCCAGGGATCAGACACTGGGGCTTAAGTTGGAGCTCTCATGTGAAGGCAGAATGAAGTAAATATGTCTTCTTCTGAAGCCTTAATTACATTTTTTCATTGCCTAGATGCCACTACCATTGTATTTCTAGCAGAGGTTGTGGAAATTAAGTCTGGATTTTCCCTTTATCAGTCAGCCAGAGAGTTCATGTAAACGCGTCCCTGCCTTAGACTGCACTGATGTATGGATCTCCTGCCCAAAGGAACATCAGAAGACAGACAGCAAGTACTGTCATTTCAAAGAGAAAAAAACTCTTCAGAGAACAGTTGGTGTGCAAATGAAGAGGAAAGGCAGTTATTTCAACTTATCAGGAAATTCAGAGCTTCCACTTTGTCCCCAGAGAGTTATCAGCTTTGTGACTATAGTATCCAATGACTTTTACAAGTTCAAGTACAGAAAGAAGAGGTCAGAAAATCTTCGTTCACTTTATTCACATGATAGTGGTTACCCAAGCATTAGTCATCAAAGCTGTGATATTCTAAGTATTCTTTATTCTGCAAGTAAGAATTCCATTAAACCTCAACTCAAGAATGTGACCCAAAAAATGAAGCTATTTGGAAGACAAGATGGTTCTGAATACAATTTCTTATGAAGAATGAATTTCCAATATGTGACAAGTTCACTGCATAAGTATCCAAATTTTCATAGCCTTGATATACTAAATCTCAAATGCTTTAAGAATTTTCAAATCAACAATCATAAATAGTCAACTTAAAGATATTCTTTGCCAGGGTCTTTTGGAATTTAGGACTTATTTTTCTGACTTGTAAATGTTTTACTTTCTAGTTAATGGCAGAAAAAAAAATCTGTATTATGCCAAAGCAATCTGGACATTAGTAGTTGTTATATAATGGATGCAGAAAATGTTTCTGTATCTATGTTAACTGTCTTACATCGTTCATCAGCTTTCTCTGCGATGAGAGCAAAGTAAATAAGGCTTGTTGGCTCAGAGGTAAAGAATACACCTGCAATGCAGGAGACCTGGGTTCAATCCCTGGGTTGGGAAGATCCCTTGGAGAAGGGAAAGGCTACCCACTTCAGCATTCTGGTCTGGAGAATTCCATGGACTGTGTAGTCCATGGGGTTGCAAAGAGTCGGACATGACTGAGCAACTTTCAGACTTTCATTTCTTCCAAGGAGCAACCGTCTTTTAATTTCATGTCTGCAGTCACTATCTGTAGTGATTCTGGAGCCCAAGAAAATAGTCTGTCATAGTTTCCATTTTTTTCCTCATCTATTTTTCAGGATGTAATGGGATCAGATGCCATCATCTTAGTTTTTTGAATGTTGAGTTTTAAGTCAGCTTTTTCACACTCCTCTTTCACCTTCATCAAGAGGCTCTTTAGTTCCTCTTTGCTTTCTGCCATTAAAGTGGTGTTATCTGCATGTCTGAGGTCATTGTTATCTCTCCTGGCAATCTTGATTCCAGCTTGTGATTCAACCAGCCCAGCATTTCACTTGATGTACTCTGCATAGAAGTTAAATAAGCAGGGTAACAATATATAGCCTTGACTACTCCTTTCCCAATTTTGAACCAATCCATTGTTCCATGTCCCGAGAGACTTTCTAAGAGCACAGAGTTGTGTTGCTACAAATTTCTATCTCCTGTGTTGCTACAAACAACAATATTGTTGTTGGCATGTAAGATTTGTGTCTGAAGGGCTATTCCTAACCTGGTAGGACACTAAAAACAGACAAGAAAGCAAAGGAGGAGCTAGTTACTGGTGACCTCAAGCTCTCTAGCCACTCTTTTGTGACATCAGACTCTCTACTTGCTCTAGGGTTCTGAAAAAAGTAACTAAACTTTTAGTTAGACAAGTAATCATAACTGTCTTGACTCAGGTTTCCTCTCTAAGACTCCACGCCTTGTGAAAAAATAAAATTTAAAAGAATTGTCAGAAGATATAAACATGAATGTAAACTTTAAACACCTAAGGATAGGAGTAATAAAATGCACAAAATAAACACAGTGATAAGAAACTGATCATTAGAAACAAAAGGACAAATTGATTATTAAAAAAGAGGTTTTGTTAAAGAGTTATTCAAATATATAACAAAAGTGAAAGCATTAACCTTTGCTATCTGGAAGGCAAAAAATAGTTGTACTATCTTTGCTAAGAGCAGGCTAGTATACAAAAGAAAACCCAAACACTATTACTTTTTGGATCATCTATATAAGATTTTCCAATAAGAGATTCAAAGGCTCTTTTATATTTTATATATCAACTCGTTAAAATTTAAAATAGCTTGGTCCAAAAATTGTAAGCATTGTATTGCTCATTTAAACTGATTATTCACAAGTATTGTGAATTGTACAGTGAATAAAGTTTACTTCCCTCAGATATTCCACCACTGTTTCACACCCTCAAATATGTATTTTAAAGTCTAATTTGGCATCAAAGCACAACCATCACAATTTTACTTTTCCAAAAAAGTTACTCCCTTTTTGCTCTGATAAATAAAACCTATTATCTTGCATGTACTTTGCCTACAATCACACTGACAACTTCTTAAAGTAGTAAAAATACACAGTGCACCAATTGGAATTAAAGGTATTTTTGTAGACACTGTTCTTTCTCTTATCTGATAGCCACTCTATAACATATAAAAGTAACGGACATGGACATATAAAAATTTTGAGTATCCAGATTTATCTTAATGCAGTATTAGTCCAAGTTCTCAAAGTAAGTAGTATATTAAAATTCAATTTGAGATGACACATTGCAGAGAAATAAAAATACATATTAAAGTTTTGTTGGATACGAAATTTGAAAAGTTTTTCCCAGAGTATGTGATTTTACCTAGACAATGTAGTGATTTGTAACCCCACCTTAAGTTCCAGAAGAATAAAACTTTTTAAAAGATAGTAATTATTATAATTCAACTTAGTTGAACCATAAAACCAACATGGGACATTTAGAGACCTCTGATTAATTAGGGTATGTTATAAATTAGAAAAAAAAATACTAACATCGATTCTAACATTGTGATAAAATCAAGAAGAAAATATATAATTTATTTAAACCAAAACTATCAAACCATATTAATTTATTTAAGAATTTCCTATGATTAGAAATATTAGTAAGCTTAATTTTAATCAAATAGAAAACCCCTTCATATTTGGTTTTAAAATACTACATATATATGTTCAGGCCACTCAAGATGGCTGTTGTCTTGCTCTCTGTCCGTCTCCTGCCTGACAAGTGCCTGCTTCACTCATGTCTTACCACATGACTGACCTTCCTATATTCTTGCTCCAGGCCCCAGTTTATCAGAGAGGGGCCTGGGGCAAGCACACAGGATGGTTTTTCTATAGTATATACAGATTGTTCTTATCAAAGAGGCTGTGAGGGGTATGTTTCCTCGAGTTTTACTAGTAACTAATGTGGTCACCTGACACTGGTATCAATTCCCTGTAACTGGTTATCAATCCCCCCATCTCTCCCACCCCTGACTCGAGGAGGGAAGACTGCCACCAAGTCCTGTCTGCTGTCAACCACACATGGTGGAGCGTCACCCCAGGACCCAGCTTCAAACACGTAGGCTCCACCACTCTGTTAAAACGTTGCTCTCTCTGTTACTGACTCTGGGGTCTTTCTTCCATTTTGAAGCTGGGCAGGCACAGGCCTGGTAGTCCTGTGGGGTGCAACCCCCCAAGGACCAAAGTCCTCAGCATTATTCAGTTCCTTTTACCCACCTGCCTTCCTTTGCTTCTTCTCAGCTCACATAGCAATAAAATCCATTAATTCAACTAAGAGCTAACCCTCTGTACTTTTTCCTCCAAGCTACATACAGATCATCAAGTTATGTGCATTTATATGGATAAGTCAGTGAAAATAGGAGCTTCATTCACTTTAAGAGATTGCTTACCTTAATTTATTAATTTTCTCCAGAGATAGTAAAATATATAAGAATTTATCCAAAAGATATTTATATCATACAACAGAAGGTCATTATCAAATTCTGGGCCAGTGATTATTTTCTCCCTATTTTATTATGTACCTTTTTGTGCTGTTTATTTATAGTCCTCATCTGGTCAGATTGTGGGTCAGGTTAGGGACATAATTGTTGAGATTTAGTAACACCTTGTTTTTGGCATACCGAATATTCCTCGCATCTTACTTTGATACATTTTTATATTTCTGTGAGATTTTCCTTTTGAGAGAAAGGAGAAAGATAAAAACTTGAAACTCTTTAAAGTTTTCAGCAGGGGATACAACTCCAGACAAGACAAAAGCCACAGATCCCACAACAAAACGTATTCAGACTCATGAAAAACTTGGTTCAGGCAAAGCAAGCAAAACCCTCTCAAACGTCAGAACTCTTCATGTTACAAGCCATGCAAAATTTCTTCACTTGCTATACAACAATGATTCGACCTGAGTGTACAGGAGAATCATCTGCAAGGAAGGCTTATTAAAATACAGATTCCTTGCCACTCAATCGGCAATAAGTGCTTAAGTGGGTAAAGCCCAAGAATTGGCGTTTCTCACAAGTTCCCGCCCGGGTAAGGCTGATAACGCTGGACTGAGGACTACTTTGAGAACCACTGTCCTAGAATGTTCACAAAATGACCAATTTTTTTGTCCAATTAATCTCCGAAAGATTCCAGAGAGAAAAAAATGAAAGACTGGTAACACTCTAAAAACAAACCACTCTAAAAGCTAATTAACCTTTTATCATAAAAATAGGAAAAAATGTGCATTTCATTTCACAGTCACAAAAAGCTTTACAACCTCACTGACAGGTCAGAAGAAAGCATAGAACACTTTAAAGTTCACTGACCCCCCCACATGTCAATGTGTGGCTCTCCTTTCCAACAGTGCAAAAATCTTGAGCTCCTGTTGTTATGCCAAAACAACACCACCACCAACACAGAGGATGCTAAAAGGTATCAAAATCTTTGATACAAATAGACCAGAAAAAAAAAGAAAGCCTATCTGCCATATTCCCTAACACTTTCACCTAATAAAAAATGACTCCCTGGCATTACACAAAATCGAGGAGCTGTGGTCTGACAAGTTTCCAAGAGTCTTGGACACAGAGACCCAAACTCAGAACATTTGGGTTATTCAGGCTTAAGCAATATCACATGTGGTTTATGTCCAGCCCAGCTCCAGACCATGCGAGTCTCACTGGCATTCTGCTTTGTTTTCACTGTTTCTGCTATTCAAGAATTCTAAATTTTTGAAATTTCTTCCTTTTCTTTTAGGAGGACATAAATACGTTGATACAAAATTCTTATTCCAACTTCCTTGAAATTTTATTAAGAATTCCAGAATAAAAGAATCCATCCCTTTCCAATTTTCTTCTTAGTTGTACAAAAACAAGGAGGAATAATTGAATTATTCATTGCCTCAATGAAGGCTGACCCCATTTAGCGATACAATGGAGGATAAGTTGGAACCAATGTCCTCAAAGCTGTCGAAAATACACTGCACAAAGTGATTCACCACGGTGTTTTAAGAGTTGTCTTTTTTTCTTTCATTTAATTTTATTTTTAATTGGAGCATAACTACAATATAGTGATGGCTTCGGCCATACATCAACACGAATCAGTCATAGGTATGGAATTCATAGTTAAAATTTTACCCTTTATAAAATCTGTGGTAAACTTTATAAGAGCTTCCCAGGTGGTGCTTGTGGTAAAGAACCCGCCTGCCAGTGTAGGAGACTTAAGAGATGCTGGTTCAGTCCCAGGGTTGGGCAGATCCCCTGAAGGAGGGCATGGCAATCCACTCCAGTGTTCTTGCCTGGTGAATCCCATGGACAGAGGAGCTTGGCGGGCTACAATCCATAGAGTTGCAAAGAGTCAAACACTATTGAAGCTACTGAAACACACAGGCATGCACCCTTTATAAATGTAATTTGACTTTGCCACTTCCACTCATGTAAACATACTGATTTTCTTGTCATACAGTATAAATATTTATCTAGGTCAATAAAAAATCAAAACTGTTACCTTACATAACTGCATAATATCTATATATAGACATGTGTATGTATATATGTATATGTATACATATGTGTGTATACATGTGTATATGCATGTGTATGTATATGTGTGTATGTATGTATATGTGTATGTGTGTATACATGTGTATATGTATGTGTATGTATACGTGTGTGTGTATGTATATGTGTATGTGTATGTGTGTGTGTGTGAATATACATATATACATATAACTTAATTCCAAAAGTTATTTAATCTTTCTCCTGTTGATGGAGATTTACCATGGTCCCATATATTTTGCTACTGCAAACACAGCAGCAATAAACATTTAACTTTCTGGAATGTGTAACACCCGTGCATTAATTTCCATCGGCTTGAATCCCAAAAGTAGAACTTCAAGTCAAAAGGTATTTTGTCTTTAAGAAAAATACTTATTATTCACAGATTACTTTACAAAGAGTTTCCAGTTCACATTTCCATCAACAACATAAAATGTTGGTATTCCGAAATCCTCATCAGCACTGCATTTTTTAATATAACCTGATGGACAAAAAACAAACTAGTTTTTTCTTTAATTTGGAATTCCCTGTTCACTAATGAGATTAAATATCAACATTATGCCTTTAAAATGCAAATTCTGAAAATATGTATAACTATAATAAATGTCAAGTCTGTAAGCCAAGAGTCCTGGAAATTGAATTCCTATGGAACAAGGCACTGGCTGTGGAGATGGAAAGTTCCTATATAAATCCTAGTTCTTCCACCTACTGGTTTTGTAAATGTGGGCCAGTTGCTTTCCTCAGTTTCAGTTCCTATACTATTTAAATTTGACTAAATCATCATATCTACTTCCTGGGGTATTGTGATCACATGCAGGAGTTAACACCTGTTAAAGTGGTCAATTCAAGCCCTGCCGCATAGAAAGAAAGCAACAATAAACAGTGACTGGTATTACAAGAACACTTACCATCTTCTAGTATGTTCTCTAAGATCCTGAAGGAAACATGTGGATGCAGAACAAGAGCAGAATAATGTCAGTTGGTGATCTCAATGTAGTCACATTTTAAATATCTTGAAATATTTTGCTGGCAAAACAGAAGACACATACTGTCTTAAGTGGGCACTGACCATGTATTTAACCTCTAGAGGCAAACAATATGAAGTCAGAACCTCAGCACCTACCCTTCCCCTCCACCAAAAAAATTAAGCAAAACAAAAAGAAGCAAAACACACACACACACACACACACACACACCAAATAAACACAAATCTTAGTAGCAAGTTCATGGAATTCTGACTGGTGAAATGGTAGTGTTTTGAAGACTGAACTCTCTTCATACGTGGATAGGCGTCCCCTGTGAAACCATATCATCATTTCATGCACCCACTCACTGTTCCTCTTACAAATATCTTTACAAATTTTCTATGTGTCTCTGTAAATTCACTCATTCTTTACAGTTTTCTATTCTTATACTTTGAATTATTTTATCAGTTTGTAACATTTACTGAATGGTAATTTGCATTTGTTTATCTTTGGCTAATTCAAGGCACTTCGTATAATTTCCTTCAAATGATCTTCCTCCCATCTCATAACATTGCATTATTTTCAATTAATTTCCAATAAACTTTTAATTGTCCATACTCTGTGAAAGCTAACAGAGCTAATCCCTGTTTAAGCTAATGGGTCCAACTTTTTCAATAAGCAAATCTTTCATGAAAGCCTCTGACAAGCCGGAGATTAACTGAATCTAGTTTCACTATTTCTCACTTTCCTTGATCTTTCTCTTACTGTCTGAGAAATAGTCATAACATCATGGTGCTGATAAATAGTATGATAAAAAGTAGAGATCACAGTCCAAGGAGCCAGAATTTTTTTTTTAAGTCTGGTGTGTTACTTCTTGAGCACAAAGATTCAGCAACAACAACAAAAAAATGTTAAATTCATATATTCTACAGCAATTTCACTCTCAGGAACTTATCACACAGATAATTTTGTGAAAATACATGAACAAAGATTTGTTATTAATGTAATTGGTAGTGGATTGTTTAAATGAAGTAGTCACACAATGCCGTTGTTAAAATAAGACTATCTTGAAGATAAATTATTAAAAATGCAAAGCCTAGGTAATCATTTTCCAATGTATACGTGTATCAAATGGTTATACTATGCACCTTTAAACTTACATAATGTTGTCAGTTCTATCTCAGTAAAGCTAGGGAAAAGCACAAAGCCTGAGTTACACAATCCTTTTGTGTAATTCTAAAAGATAGTTATATTTTCTATAACTTGCTTAAGATATATATTCTATACTGGGGGATATGTGTTAAAAATCATTTTTAGAAAGGCAAGAAATTGCCAACAGTCTTTATGTTCAGGAAAAGTTCTAGATGTCTGTTGGTGGAAGACTAGAGGAGGAGAATTTTATATTTTACTTTTATCTTAACTCTTGAATTTGCTTATCAGGTGCATGAATTCCCAGGTAAATGAAATTGTAACTGTTTTCTCCGTTTATTTTTGTGTATAAAGAAAAATAAGTCTTATGAACCTATCTATAAAACAGAAACAGACTCACCAACATAGAGATTAGACTTGTAGTTGCCAGAAGGGAGCGCGGAAGGAGAGGGATAGATTGGGAGCTTGAAGTTGGTAGATGCAAACTATTACATCTAAAATGGATAAACAGCATGTCCTAATTCATAGCTCAGGGAATTATATTCAATCTCCTGTGCTAAACCATAATGGAAAATAATATTTTTTAAATGTATACATGTGTGTAACTGAGTCACTTTAATGTACAGCAGAGATTGGTCTACCAGACAGATAGCACAACATTATAAATCAATTACACGTCAAAAAAACAAACAAAAGTCTCGCCTTTTTTAAATTTGATAATTTTAAATCCACAATTTTTAGGAAAGTACTCCTCTATCTTCCTATTTCCTTTCACAGAGACTGTTTATGTTGTACAATTTTTTTTTTGAGACAATGATCTTATAAGGTAGACACAAAAAGCAACATGCCTCTTTTGGGTCAAACTATTTTCAGGTTATGAACAGAATTTTGTAATGTCATTTTTAAAGACCTTTCTCTGATCTATCAATCTACAAAGTTAAATAGCTGAAATCACTTCCAAAACAAATTCTTTTGCAGTCAGCAAAATGAAGCAATTACATGAATAAGTTTTTCCACTTGGCCTATTTTTCTGCCCATGGTTATTAATCAGTCTCACTGACTACATTTTCCATTTTACATCCACTTTCAGGCACTACTCCAGGTGGCCAAACATTTCACATTACGTAAATAAAACAAAACCTTTGCCCATTTAACAAATGGATGTACTTCATATCTAACACTTCCAGCCTCTTTCAAAGCACTCAAAATACACAGTATTGTTTCTATAAAAGGATGCTCAATACTCTCATTCTATTTGGCTAACTGGAATTTAAGTGAAATTTTACTCTAGCCAATCTTAACCAAAAAACTGAATTAATTTAAAACAATGCCCTGTTATCTACCAGCTTTTCGAGACCTTTGGCTTGATTGTATTATTGCTTTGTCTTGCCTCTTTTGAATTCTAAGTCTGAAGACTGTCTCTTCTGAAACAGCTTCACATAAACAGTTTCACATAAGGATTCTTCTGAATGCTGGTTCTTAATCCTAGCTATGCATCAGAATCACCATTTCTTTACTGCTACTATTCTGGACACAATCAGGTAGAGATTTGGATTTAATTGGGACAAAGTGGGGCCAGGGAACTTTTTTAAAGCTCTAAACGTGATTCTGTGATGCCCATACATACATCTTGGGTCTCAAACAAGACCAAACGCCATTCTACTCTGGGTCTTCCTAGATGCTTTCTCTAGTTGCAGCAAGTGGGGGCTACTCTCTAGTTGGGGTGCGCATGCTTCTCACTGTGGTGGCTTGTCTTGTTGCAGAGCAGACTTCAGCAGTTGCGGTGCACAGGTTTAGTTGCCCTGAGGCATGTGGAATCTTCCCAGACCAGGGATCAAACCTGTGTCCCCTGCTTTGGCAGGCAGGTTCTTACCCACTGGACCACCACGGAAGTCTACCACTCTACGTTAATGATACTTCTCTTAAATTTAATTCAAGTCCTTACCACTGACAGATTGCTATGGACTGATCTGGCCTAGTGGTAACACAGTTATATCAAATCTACTTACAGTATCTGTATTCTTCATAGAAACTACAGTGTTCTAAGATTAATGATTCTTAGGTCTGAGAGCTTATCCCCAAAGTCTAAAGTGTGACTGGGCATTGAGATATTTAGAATTTTTTCCAAATGATACTGATGTGCAGCCTATGCTGAGAAACACCTTGTAGGACCAAGATATTTAAGGAAATTTAAGTCCTATCCTGTCAAATAGAGTGCCCCTCTTTCCCAAAGAAACCCCGAGTAATGCACCTAACTACAGGATAATGACAGACAAAGGGAAACAAAGTAAAACCACTATACGGGCACAGATTCTGTTTTTTTGACACTTGGTTTGTAAATTTCTGTGTTAGAGTTCATTATTAGAATTCTGTCTCTAGAAAACATATTTTCACTCTGCAATACAGGTCCAGGCCTAGGAAAAATACTGAGATTAGAAAATTTTTTGCCATGGCCTCCTCTCAATTTCTTTTATCCACTTCTCTTTTTTCTCTACCCAGGAACCTTTCTTATGTGGCAATCTCAAAAGTCTGCGCTCTCAGTTAATTAGCTAAGACATTAGCTTTCAAAGGTATATTTTCTCACAAGGATGTAGCGTATCAATATTTAATAAGGAAGACTATGAGAAGATTTCAATTCTCTTTCCAGGGATATTATATCCTCTCACTCTATTTATCAGAACAGTCAAGTCTCTAGATTAAGATGGAAATTCACAGCTAAAAAGTGAATTCCTGATGTGTTCAGTACTGTCTTGATTTTAGCAACAAAAGTTTCACATCTAGACGATCCTTCATTCCTGAGCAAATTGGGAGATTGATCACCACTCCCCCCCTTTTCTGTCTGTGTCTCTCCCTTTTGTAACTGGCTCACAAACATGGTTGCTGTGGCCTGAGTGTTTCTATCTTACAAAATCTGTATGTTTAAATCGTAAACCCCAAAGTGATGCTATAAGGAGGTGGGACTTTGGGAGATGATTAGAGCGTGAGAACAGAGCCCTCAGGAACAGGATCAGCGTCCTTATGAAACAGACCCCATGGAGATCCCTCACCCTTTCTGCCATGCAAAGTGAAAGTATTAGTTGCTCAGTCAGGTCTTTGCGACCCCTTGGACTGCAGCCCACCAGACTCCTCTGACCACAGGATTCTCCAGGCAAGAATACTGCCATGTAAGGGCATGTGAAAAGACAGCTGGCTATGAACCAGAAAGTGGACTATTACCAGATACCAAATTTACTGGTGCCTTGATCTTGGATTTCTAGAACTGTGAGAACTATGAGAAATAAATTTCTGTTGTTTATAAACCACCCAGTCTGTCGTAATTTGTTACAGCAGCCCAAGCAGACTAAAACAATGGCAAAGATCACAATTTTTAAAATATTTTTATTTCAGTGCATTACTCATTGCTGTCTTTGTGTTTTTAAAATGCTTCAAACTCCTTAAGAAACATTGGAAATATATAGAAAATAGTAAAGAATAAAACAAAAATTATTGACATTCACTATTAAAATCATTCAGTATTTTTTCTCTCAATTCAAGTTATACTTATTAATGTCAAAAGAAAAAAATCAGAGATTCACTCTTGTCAAACAACTGTCCTTTGCCTCTAGACAATTTTGGACAAATATATAGCTTAATTCTATCCAAGCTTCCCTTTTACAGACTCCATGTCTATTCTGTTAAGACATCATTTCCTGAGACAGAATAAATATGGTTACTATACATATAAGCTTTCTGAGTTAAACTACAATTCAGTTAGCTTTCCTAAGTTTGTAACAATTGGATTTTGAATGACCACAGAATAGCAAATTGCACATTTTTTTTAAACTCAATTCTTGTAGTATAATTACAATTTGGGGCACTTTTTGTCTCATGTTCATATTCTTTCTCTATTTCAAATTTCAGGTATATTTCTATATTTATGTGTTTGTTGTTCGTCACTCAGTTGTGTCCCAGTCTTTGTGACAACATGGACTGCAGCGCACCAAGCTTCCCTGCCCTTCTCCATCTTCCAGAGTTTGCTCAAACTCATGTCCACTGAGTCGGTGATACATAAAACAATGATGATATTATAGTGTATGTATAGATTTATATACTGCTGTTTTGAAAAATAATTAAGTGGACTTCCCTGGTGGCCCAGTGGCTAAGACTGCACTCCCAATGCAGGGGCCCAGGTTTGGTCCCTGGTCAGGGAACTAGATCCCACATACTGCAATTAAGAATTCACATGCTTCAGGGAAGATCAAAGATCCCTCATGCTGCAATGAAGACACACACAGCCAAAGAAATAATTTTTTTAAAGATTATTTTCACCCTGCTTATTTAACTTCTATGCAGAGTACATCATATGAAATGCTGGGATGGATGAATTACAAGCTGGAATAAAGATATCTGGGAGAAATATCAACAACCTGAAATATGTAGATGATAGCACTCTCAGCAGAAAATGAAGATGAACTAAAAAGCCTCTTGATGAGGGTGAAAGAGTGAAAGAGGAGAGTGAAGAAGCTGGCTTAAAATCAACATTAAAAATTAAGATTATGGCATCTGGTCCCATCTCTTCATGGCAAATAGAAGGGGAGAAATTGGGAGCAGTGACAGATTTTATTTTCCTAGACTCCAAAATCAAATCACTGTGAATGATGACTGCAGCTATGAGATTAAAAGATATTTGCTCCTTGGAAGGAAACATGTAATAAACCTAGACAGTGTATTCAAAAGCAGAGATACCACTTTGCCGCAAAGGTCCATACAGTCAAAGCTATAGTTCTTCCAGTAGTCATGTACATATGGGAGAGTTGGACCATAAAGAAGGTTGAGCACCAAAGAATTGATGCTTTTGAATTGTGGTGCTGGAGAAGATTCTTGAGAGTCCCTTGGACAGCAAGGAGATCAAACCAGTCAACCTTAAAGGAAATCAACCCTGAATATTCATTGGAAGGACTGATGCTGGAGCTGAAAGTCCAATACTTTGGCCGCCTGATAAGAAGAGCTAACTCTTTGGAAAAGACCCTGTTGCTGGGAAAAATAGAAGACAGGCAGAGAAGGGAGCAGAAGAGGATGAGGTGGTTAGGTAGCATCACTGACCCAATGGACATGAGTCTGAGCAAACACCAGGAGATAGTGGAGGACAAGGAAGCCTGGTGTGCTGCAGTCCATGAGGTTGCCACAAGTTGGACATGACTTAGTGACTAAACCACAACAGATAAATACTGAATATATGTGAAATATTTATAAAATATGTATAAGATATACACATGCATTGTAAAACAATAACCTCCAGGTTTCAAAACTAAGACATTGAGGACTTCCCTGGTAGCTCAGTGGTAAAGAACCAACCTGCCAATGCAGGAGACTCAGATTGAACCTGGTCTGGGAAGATTCCACGTGCCATGGAGCAACTAAGCCCATGTGCTGCAACTACCGAAGCTCTGGAGCCAGTGCTCTGCAACATGAGTAGCCACCTCAATGAGAAGCCCATGCACCAAAATGGTAGCGTATCCCCCACTCTCCACAGCTAGAGAAAACCTGTGTGCAGCAACGAAGACCCAAGCACAGCCATAAATAATTTAATAAATAAAATTATTTTTTAAAATATTTTTTAAGAAACCAGGACATTGAATTACCGTTGAAGCCCACCTGCTTAGACTAGGCCCTCCCTTCCCTGTTCTACTCGATCATTTACTGGGTCCCAAACCAGTTTGTTCTCAGATTGCTTCCTGTCTCCTCTACTATTTTGTATTTCAGGAAAATACATTTCTAGGCATCTGTGAGGCATTGAGAGAAGCCAGATTAACACCTCTCTGTCTCATATGGTATCTCCTGCAAAGTTTGTCTCTTTTAAGGGGGCCCAGGTCCTGACAAATCGCCCCTACTTTCAGTAAGACAACCACAGTAGACAATGCTGATCTTAGCTCTAGCACCTGCCTGAGATCCTGGTCTCCTCTCTCTAATAACGATACCTTACACCACTATCCTTCTATCCCTCGGGGAATTCCTGGCTTCCTGTTCTTCAATAGCTAACTCACCAGGCCAGGTTTGGCTTCCATCATCTGGTAATCAATTATCTCCATTAAGTCTCTACTTGAAAGACCCAGAATAGTTTCTGATTTATAAGTGGACACTAAAAGCTCTTCTATTTCTAGTTTGCTAAAAGATTCATCAAGCTTAATTATTTAATTTTATTGAATTTACATTCTGCATCTCCTGAAACAATGATTTGCTTTCCCTTTTTTAACTTAATGTGATGAATTACATTTATAGATTCCTTTGTCTATTGTTAAAAGTCCTTGCATTCATAGAATAAGCCCGGGTTTCATATTATATTATCTTTGTCATAGATTGCTAGATTTCATTTGCTAATTTTTAATGTAGAATTTTGCCTTTAGTTTCAAGAGAGAAATTGATTATAATTTTTCTTTAGTGTACATTTCTTATATAATGTTGGTATCAAGATGGTAATTACCTCAAAATATGAATGAATAACTCTTCCTTCTTTTTTCATTCTAAAATAATTTTTGCTTTTTGTGTGACAGAAATAATACACTTCTTGAAAACATTTGTTAGAATTCACCAATAAAAATGTCTAGGAATATTGGTTCTCTTTTTGAGAAAAGGATTTTTAACTTCTAATTAAATTAATTAAATATCTTTAGTGCTTAGGAAAATTTTTAAGTGTTTTATTTCATCTTGACATTGATAAATTGGAATTATGAAAAGTTCTCAGATATGATCTCCACAAATATAACCTTTTCCTTATATAACATATAAGAATATAACATTTTTCTTATGTTGATCACGTTAGATATTGACCTTATTTTTCAGTATCTATTCACATACCCATTTTATTTTCCTCCAGTACAATTTTTTCATATCTAACTTCTAATTTATTTATTTTATCTTTGGTTGTATCTAATCTAGTATTTAACCTATCCATTAAGATTTTAATTCTTAGATTTTTTTATTTATAAAAGTTCTCTTAAATTCAGTTCCCAACCTGCTTAATATATTTTTTTTTCTAATTTATATTCCTGGCACACTTCTTTGATTTCTTTAAACATATTGAACACAGAGTGTATGGTTATGTAGTAGTTCTAATATCTGAAATAATCATTCTAGTCTGTTTTTGCTCGTGATGACTATTAGCTCATAGATTTTGTAATAGTCTTATTTCCAATCTCATGTTTAATGGAATGTTGTCAGTGGTAATTCTTTGAGACCCGGGATACATATGGCTTTCTCCAAAGATATTTTGCTTTTGTTTATCTAAGTTCTTGGAGATAATACCAATTGGGGCAAATGTAAACTAAATTTTCAATTATTTTTCTTAATTAAACAGGTAATGAGGTCTTAAACTACAAATTCATGTGAAGATGGACTTGTGATTTTTCCCTCCTCAACCTAGCACTAAGTTTGAGGCAGAAAAGTTTCCTAGTTGGCCCCTTCTGAGAGGAACGTTGTTTTGTTTTTGGGGTTTTTTTTTTTCCTAATTTTCTTTTTCACTGAAATTATTCTCCTTTGGAGTTCTGACTTTAAGCAGATTTCTTGATAAGACTGATACTGCGCAGTCACTAAGTTTTGTCTCTCTCTAATTTCCCAGATGATCATAAAAATTGAATCCCAGAGTTTCAGGGACAGGACTGTCCTATGGAAGTCTCTGGTTGTGGTGAGACTTCTGAATTCCTGTATTCTCCTCATGTTTAGCCTATGGGGTTTACTTTAATTCCTTTGCAGGTCAGCAATACACATTTAAAAATGACATGTACATTCTTTATGGAATGTGTATGTATTATATAGGAGGATGATGTACATGAATGGAGGTTCAGAAAATCTAGACTACCATATTTCTGATAGAAAAATATCTCCTGCTTTTAAAAAATATTTTGTCAGTCACTTCTATTTCCATTATTTTATAAATGTACTTTAAAATAAGTTCTCAGCATCTTTAATATCTTTTTGTTATCCTATATTTAACTAATCTGTCCCTCCTCTTTGTTTTTTGGAAGTGAGGACTGTATTCAATTCTATCTAAAATATGTTCCAATAAATATACATCTATACATGAGTGATTATTTCCTAAAGAGTGATTAGTGAATTATGGTACATAAAGACTTTTGAGGATTGAGGTATATATGTTTTCAAATTTCATGCCAGAAATAATGGTACCATTTTATACTCTGAACAACTACAAGTCAAAATACGCACTTCATTGCAGTCCTACAAACCCAAGTCTTCACTGTTTTTATGTCTACAAATCTCACAAAGCTTTAAAAGGCTTCTTATTATTTCACTTTATATTTGTTTGATTACTAGAATACTAAATTACTCTGCACTTTATCATCTATTTTCAAATACAACATAAACAATTTTATATTGCTTTTTATATTAATATAAATTCTGAATCACTATTTTATTTATCCAAAATTGCCTCTAAACAAAATTATATAGGACTGTATTCATACCTCTTAGATTAGATTATTTTTTTAGATTTATATTCTGTGAAATTTATCAGCATTATATATTAATTATGAGCATATTGTATTTATTAGCATATTTTTTCTATAAATCTAAACATCATAAATCTTCCTTTAAATAGCTTTATAGAATTTCCTCTGGTTTTAATCATTGCAGGTAAACCTCTTTCTTCCATTTCCTATTGCCTCTGGCCGTTGCTGTCTCTTTTTTCTTCCATGAGATAAATAAACATTTTTGTACCAGACTCTATGACATATTATTTCTTACTCCCAGTACCCCCCACATTTTAAGGATTCAAATCGACCTTTTCTTCTGTTCTTCTTATTTCAAGTTACTGGTGTGTCAATACCTGGGAAATCTCATCAAGGGTTTAACAGTTCATACCCTACTGACTCATTCTTTATTTCAATTTTATCTTCCTTATTCTCATTCAATTCTATTTTTTTTACTAATATAAGTTCTTCAAGCTTTTTATTCTCTAATAAAAGAGAATTTTTATTATTCTAATAAAAGAATATTTTCCAGGATAGCAGTTATAGCCCTCATTTGCCCTCATTGAACAAAAAAATAAAATATGCTAAGATTCTTGGAAGCTAATTATTTTACCAACTTGAAGACAAGAAAATTGATGTATTGATAAACAAACGAGAAGCTTAAGGTCATGTTCCTCACAAGTGGAGCAGAGTTGGGAATCCCCGGGACTCTCCTGGGTTTTATTCTGAACAGGTTAAATGTATGATTTTTTAAATTTAAGTTTTTCTACAGTTGTCTGATACTTGTTTCATTTGTCCATGTTTACACTTGTCCAGGATTGCTGGGATAAATATCAATAACCTCAGATATGCAGATGACATCACACTTATGGTAGAAAGTGAAGAAGAACTAAAGAGCCTCTTGATGAAAGTGAAAGAGGAGAGTGAAAAAGTTGGCTTAAAGCTCAACATTCAGAAAACTAAAATCATGGCATCCGGTCCCATCACTTCATGGGAAATAGATGGGGAAACAGTGGAAACAGTGGCTGACTTTATTTTTGGGAGCTCCAAAATCACTGCAGATGGTGACTGCAGCCATGAAATTAAAAGACGCTGACTCCTTGGAAGGAAAGTTATAACCAACCTAGACAGCATATTAAAAAGCAGAGACATTATTTTGCCAACAAAGATTCATCTAGCCAAGGCTTTGGGTTTTTCCAGTGGTCATCTATGGATGTGAGAGTTGGACTATAAAGAAAGCTTAGCACCGAAGAATTGATACTTTTGAACTGTCATGTTGGAGAAGACTCTTTGAGAGTCCTTTGGACTGCAAGGAGATCCAACCAGTCCATCCTAAAGGAGATCAGTCCTGAGTGTTCATTGGAAGGACTTATGCTATAGCTGAAACTCCAATACTCTGGCCACCCGATGGGAAGAGCTGACTCATTTGAAAAGACCCTGATGCTGGGAAAGACTGAGGGCAGGAGGAGAAGAGGACGACAGAAGATGAGCTGGTTGGATAACATCACTGACTCAATGAACATGGGTTTGGGTGGACTCCGGGAGTTGGTGATGGACAGGGAGGCCTGGTGTGCTGTGGTTCGTGGGGTCACAAAGAGTCAGACACGACTGAGCGACTGAACTGAACTGAATACTTGTCCGATATCTAATTCTTAGACCTTGCTACCCACAAAGGGGCCCTGGGATCAGCTTAACTTGGGGACTTGTTAAGAAGGTAACATTTCAGAACCCTCCCAGAGCCATCAAATCAAAATCTTCAATTTATCAGGATCCCAGGTAATATGTATGTGCAAATCAGTTCAGAAGCACTGCTCTGGCAGACTGGAAGACTCTTCTACCTGCCTCATAAGTTGCAGGTGACATAATTAGTTAATCAAGCAAAAGGTTCACATTTCTTAATGAGAAGGAACAGTCACTGCCTGTATTTTGAGTGGCAAAATGGTTTATTCAGTCCTCATTAAAGACAAAGATGTTAGAGACCCAGATCAAGATTTTTAATTTAAGACATGCCTGTGATGCAGTTGCATTTGCTGAATGAAACTGCCTAAACAATTTGACGCAAGTTTCTTCTTTCTTCTCTTTGAGGAAGAAGGAAGAAACAATATGCTTGCAGAATGCTAGGAACTAGAATCCAGCTGGCAAAAACATGCTGTGCAACCTACTCCATCTCATCATATTGCTTTCTTGAAAACATTGTAAAGAGTCAGTTAGCATTCAAAAAACCAGCCACTTCTTGCCTGGAGAATTTAGGGACAGAGGAACCTGGTTGGATACAGTCCATGGGGTTGCAAAGAGTCAGACACAACTGAGCATGCACACATTTAATTCTAAAAAAAATTAAAAGACACACTGTAGATTCATTTCAAACATTTATGGAGTACTACTTATAATTCTTTTCTTTCTGCTTATTGAAATCTGATCAGCAATATGTAAAAACTAATTTATTAGCAATCAATAACTTCTCTTCTTCTGAAAAGCACATATATTTTTTCTATTAACTGTAGAAATTGAGATTCTGTAAAGTATACTTAAACTTTGCGATCCTGAGATTTTATATTTTCATATTGAAGTTACAATCCTCTTGTATCACGAAAAAGTACTTAAAATGGTTTAGATTATATTTAAATATTGTTGGATGAAATATACTTAGTGACTGAAGCTAATTATGATACAAACCATGTGTTTTTCCATGCCAAATTGAATGAAATGGGAAAAAAAGATGACAGTTCGATACAGTGTCTCTGTTTCAATAATGCACAAATCAGATGTGTGCATATTCTAATATACTTGTTCAGTCACTCAGTTGTATCCAACCCCTTCTAACCCCATGGACTGTAGCATGCCAGGCTTCCCTGTCCTTTAACATCTCCCTGAGCTTGCTCAAACTCCTGTCCTTTAAGTCAGTGATGCCCTCCAACCATCTTGTTGTTAGAATATGTATTCTAATATACATATTAGAATATATATACATATATATGTCTCCTCAAGCTTCTCATTTACTTAGAAATAAAATAATTTATAAGTAGACAAATTGTGTGTGTATATAATAACAAAAGAATGGAGAGATCTAGAAACCAAATTGCCTGAATAGTCAGCTAAGTACTTTAAGCAATATGCATTTTAACTCCAGCAATTTTTGTATTAAATTTCAGTGATAAATAAGCAGAGCATACTGAATATCATGAGTGTTTTTCTTGATGAATCAGGGTTATCTCAACACAGTGCCAATGTCACATAATTTAGAGTTAAAATGTGACTGTTCTTAGGACTCTTGAACTATTTGGGGTTGGGGGGTGGGGGTGGGGTTGCCAACAGTATATGAATAGAATAGTGTTATTCAGTAGAATTTAGTCAGCCTATAATCATGGGACTTGACAGGCTCTACATTTCTGGTCTACATGGCACAATAAATGCCTATTCCCTGTTTTTTCCTAACCTGGCTTATTTTGATTTCTTCACCTCTAACTCTTGTTTCTATTTTACAGTAAACATACAAACACGTATGCCAATAAGTAGGGGGAGGATGGAAAAATTGCCAGACAATTCTGTTTAATATTGTTCTTTTCACAAAATATGCACCCCAACGCAGAAAAAAATTTAAGAATTTCTGCATGTTCAAGAGCCTTCAGTGCTTACACTGGTTATTGCAAAGTTTGCAGGAATCAAAATTTGTTGAAGATTCACAGGTCTATGATTTTTAATTTTGTGGGTCAATTTGACTGGACCACAGGGTGACCAAATATTTGGTTGAACATTGATTTGGGCCTTTCTGTGAAGGTGTTTTTTGATGGGATTGATATTTACACAAGTAGACTGAAGGAAGCAGATTGCCCTCCCTAATGTGAGTGGGTTTTACCTAATCAGGTGAAGGTCTGAATGGAATAAAAAAAGCTGACATGCTCTTGAATAAAGCACTTCCTGCCAGACTTCTTTTGCACTGGGCCATCAGCTTTCTTCTGCTTTCACAATTGAACTGAAACATCAGCTCTTTCTTGTTCTTGAGCCTGTCTGTCTTTGAACTGAAACTATACACTTGGTTCTCCTGGGTGTCCAGCTTGGGTCTTGTCCTGAAAATCTTGGGACTTGCCAGCCTGCATAATCATGAGAGTCATTTCCTTATGATATATACATATATTATGTAATGAATAATATCCTTCTAGTTTTATTTCTTCGGAGAACTCTAAAACAAGGCCCCTCATATAATTTCAGAATTTTGATGGACATAATAATGAAAATGTATTTCTTATGGCATTCTTTAATCTCCTGCTATTTCTTGTATGTTTGTTGTTGCTCAGTCATGTCTGACTCTTTGTAACCGAGTGGACGACTCCTCTGTCCTTCACTATCTTGTGTATATGGTGTTCTTATTTGTGTGCATAGTTATTATTACAAGATCAGAGGCTAGTGGAGGTATTTGTCATGACCTGTTAACTTATTCTTATACACTCAATTTCTTGACCAATTCATGCTTTCCTTTTGCCCATCTCAGAAAGATTTGGGGACAAGAAATAGATTAGCTCAGGGTGGCTGTATTAAGGATAAATTTATCTTCAATCAGCCTGCTTTTTAGAAAACAGTCTAGTGAAATTACTTCAGATTATATTTTCAAATTCATTAAATGGGTTATACCCTGGTGGCTCAGATGGTAAAGAATCTGCCTGCCATGTGGGAGATCCGGGTTCTATCCCTGAGTCAGGAAGATCTCCTGGAAAAGGAATTGGCGACCTGCTCCAGTATTCTTGCCTGGGAAATCCCATGGACAGAAGAGCCTGGTGGACTACAGTCCATGGGGTCACAAAGAGTTGGACACAACTGAGTGATTAACATTTTCACTTTAAATAATTTCAAAATCATTAAGTGGCTTCTAGACCTAGAGAACAGAGTTGACCCACTCCATTCTCAGATGGTTATAAGGAATACTGTATCTACAAAAAATATTATGGAAGCAGAATCTCCAGCTGCATATTCAACAGCTATTTCCCATTCCTCCTTGATAACAGATCCCTATTATCATTTAGGTTCTTGGTCTCAATTGATGAATCATGGAGTCTGAGTCAACAGGGTAGTATGATTTTCTCTTTGCCTGTGATTGTTTCAGAGGGAAGTCTGTGATCTATTTATGACCTCTGAGATATGAGAAGAAGTATGTTGAGGACTTCTGGGAAAGATTTCACCTCTAATAAAAAAGAAGACCTTTTTTTGCCCTATTCTCTATTTCCCCACTTTGGAAACTTTCAAATAAGTAGAGCCACAAAGCTATTAATAACTATGTGGTGATGAGCCTGATGGTGACATTCAATATCTTGAGGAGTGTAGAGGGAAAGGATAGGGGGAAAAAAAATAGGTTTTTAAGATACCACTGAAGTGCCAAACCAACTCTAGGATCAGATACCTTAAGGCGTCTCGTTAAGTAAAAATCAAATGTTACAGTGTTAATTAGGCTTTCTATTGCTTTCAGTAGACACAATGTAGCTGGGATAATTTAACATGATTAATTATGTATTGAATGTGTGAATTTGTCTTTATTTTTCAATGACTTTTTCTGGTTACTTTAGCTTCATACTGAGTAGGCTACCTTTTCTTGCATTATACATAATTACATTATGTTAATTTCTGTTACATATTCTATTGACATTTCATTAATTTGATACCTGGTGGGTGCCTTTACTTGCATAATGTAATCCTCAAACATATGTTATTAGAAATAAAGTGTTTTCTTTACCCTAATGGTCTAAAGTACCCCTCTGAAGTTCACAGAATTAAGCAAGATGCTTTTTTTTGTTTTTCGCAAAATAACATTTTTATTCTTTAAGAAACAGCTTGACTGACTCCAGGCCATTGTAGAGACTGAAGTCCTCTCAATGGAACAAGCATGCCAACATGAATTGCTTATCGTGAAATGAGTGCTCCCCAATTAACAAGCCTTCTTCATCAGCCAACGGGATCCATGTATGTGGACTTGAGCCAACACAGATTCTGAAGATACAGTAAGCTGCGTGAGTTTACTCTCTGCACTGCTGCCTCTTCTCATCTGTGTCTTCATGGGCAGATGAAGACAACTTCATCTGGGCAACTTCCCTATGGCCAGTTGATTGATGACAGACAAACTAAACCTGACTTACAGAAGTAAATGCCCAATATATCAACACCAGACAAAAGTAGATTGCTTAGGCATATGGTCCACTTGAGTGTAATTTTAAGAGAACTTGAGGACATATATTTGGTTTTTCACTATTCCTGTAAGGGGGGATAGTACTGATTTACACGTAGTGGGTAATGATTGTGCTAAATGATTAGGGACTTGGAAGGAACAAGATTGGAGAATTGATAACAATGAGTTTGGAGGAAGAGATTGGGGAATGAACCAGAGTATGATAACATCTGTGCTTAATGTGAATGCTCACCAAACTACTGTCAAGAAGATTATCAATCAGATATTCAGGTGTGACACAATCTCTTTTAGCAGGCACTACATTGCTTGTTCTGAAGGGTAGTGACCAAAGAAACCTTGGGGATGGCAATAGGGAATATGCATAGACTCAGCAACATGTCCTGTTCCTCACCAAAGCAAGTTTATCTGCAGCACCATTAGGTGCCCAACATGCAAGCTACAGGGATCAAAGCTAAGCACCAAATAAAATGTCTTTGGTGTACAAACCACTCACCTTTTGGCAGACTCACTGATAATTCTGACAATCCTCTATCAGAGTGGTAATGGGAATTTTGTAACTAGAATAGATGTTTATTCTAAGATATGTTGTCTCAATCTGATACTACTCTCCATGAGCATATCAAATGCTTCATATGATGCCATGGTATTTAATTCTACATTGCTTGTATGTAAGGAACTTGCTTCATAACAAGAGAGTAAATATTCATTAAGTTTGCCTGTCTCACCATTTATCCTCTCACCCTAAAATAACTATTATTACAGAATGGTGAGTATTCTATTAAAGACTCTGCCCTACTGTTGAGAGACAATGACCTGTAAGGTTGAGCTGATGCTAGAAGACGTGGTGTGTGTTCTGAAACTAGTAAACAAGTATGAGCTTGTTTGGTTTCTCCCACAGAGTAAATATTGAATACAAGAACCTTTGATCTGGGTTACAGATGTCATTCCAAAAGGGGAAGATCGACAGCAAATATTCCATTGAGTTTGAGGATGAGACTGCTATGTAGACTTTCAGTGCTTCTCATGCCTGTGGACAAACAGTTAAAAATTTAAGAGTTGGATCCATTGTTGGCTGGGATAATAAACCTTGACTTTAGAGGGGAATTAAAATCTCAATTTCTGAGAAAAGTGGAAAGGATCCAGGGGATCCCATCCAAAATTTTGCAAGTCCTATGGTAAAACTTAATGAAGACTAATTGCCAAAATTTGGAAGAAACCAAGATATCCTTCAATAAGTGGAGGGGTAAATAAGCAGTGGTACATCTGCACAACTGAATATTATTCAGTGACTTTTATTTTTTTAGAATGAGCTATCAAGCTATGAAAAGATATGGAGGGAACAGATTCATTTTCTAAGTGGAAGAGGGTAGTCTGAAAGGGCACACTACTGTAGTATTTTAACTATATGACATTCTCAGAACTGTATGGAGACAGTAAAAATATAAATGGTTGCCAGGAGTTGGCAGGAGGGGGGTAAATACATGGATCATGGGGTTTGTAAGGCACTGAAACTATTCAGAGAGATGCTGTAATTGTCGATACATAACAGTACACACTTGGAAAAATCCATAGACCTGTGCAACACAAAGACAGAAGCCTAATGTAAACTATGGGCTTTAGTTAATAATAGAGTATCAATATTGATTCCTCAATTTTAACAAAAGTACCCCACAAATAACAAGATGCTAAGCTTTTTTGGAACTCTCTGCACTTTCTCACTCATTTTTTCTGTAAACTTATAACCACTCTAAAAAATGAAGTCTATTAATTTTTTTAAAATAAATGAAGAGTGACCACAGCAAGCACACACAAATAGATTATGAAAGACATTTCTGTTGAGAATGAAGATTTGGTCACCTTAAAATGTAAAATCTGACTGTCAGAGATGTTAGCTGAAGACACATGGTCGTAGACACCAGTAATGACCTGGTGACCATCCACAGAAACAAAGACCTTAACTTCCACTCATGTCTTTTTTTCTTGTATTGTCTTGTATATATTTATATATCTTCACAGTTTTTCTCCTATTCTTTCCTTTCCATTACTCCCTCTTTTTTTTTAATGTAAGGTATATTGGAGGTTAATTTTGAAACAATGCATGACAAAAATATCAAGACAGTATTAGTGATAGACTGAGAAGAGGAACAGACATCATCCAGAACTCTTGGACTTAAAGTCGGTGTTGTGACTGATGAGATTTTCAGATAATCCCCTTGCTGGAGAGATATAGGAAAGTGTGCACTTGGAGAAATCATTGTATTATGTTAGGAGAAAGTATGGGTCTTTTGCATTATTGAAAAAATGAAAGTTTATGTTAATATTGAGCAAATCAAAGCATGAGTATTTATTATTATTTGAAGTTTGTTCCTATGTTTGAGGAATTCTCTGGCCTATCAGTCTCGATGGAAGCAAAAAACTATTGCTTTAGAAGTTGGGCTTCCCAATTGGCTCTGTGGATAAAGAATCCACCTGCAGTGCAGGAGCCACAGGAGACATGGGTTCAATCCTTGAGTCCAGAAGAACCCCTGAAGAAAGGCATGGCAACCCACTCCAGTATTCTAGCCTGGAGAACCCCATAGACAGGGGAGTCTGAAAGGCTACAGTCCATGGGGTTGCAAAGAAGTAATTGAGCAGGCACACACACTTTAGAAGCTGAATTGCCAAATGCATGCTTTCTGTGCCTCCTTGCAGCTGGAGTACCACCATATGATTTAGATTCTGCCAATTTGTTTGCCTGTGCTCAATTTTGACTTAAGAGTTCATAGGAAAGAAACAGATTCAGTTAACCTTTCAGTTTCTAGTGGAGGCAATGCAGCCTGCTAAAGTGTCTGTTGTGGCGTGCAGTGGGCGTGATAGCAGTGGTTTAACAGTCCGCCTCGGATTGCGAAACAGGGATGAGCTACAGTGTTAGTTCTTAGCAGAGCTGTCAGTGGTTTCCTCTATGAACCAGTTCTACAGCATGGTTTGGGGCATATTTTCTGGCTGCTTCACTTTTAAGTCTGGCTTTCCAGCCTTTTCAACAGTTCCACAAGCGCCCCAATGCGTGTTATAAATTTATTTACTGTTCAAATCAGGCCTATTAGGCATCTGTAACTTACATTTTTAAAAATTCAAGATAAATATAAGAGATGCACAGCAAACATTTGTCTTTTTAAGCTATAATCAATGTCACATCAAGTAAAATGAACAAAATTCACCAAGCTGAACTGAGGTGAAGACCAACCATATCTTAAGCCTGGCTGGACTTAAAAATGTAACTGGACAGACCTGAGGTTTTTTGACTAAGTAGGAAACAAGTTATATATATCTGTAACCTGTTTTAAAAGGTCTGGAGTGTTTGGGTCCAAATGTCCTGGCTAAAAATGTTGACTCTAATCTTGTGGGAAAAGTGGAATGTGAAAATATACTGATAATCTGAATCAGTATTTTTCAGTTCTAGGTAAAAACCTTTTTAATATAGATTTTCAATAAATAGTACATGGAAAAGGAAATATTTGGTTAATTATAATGAAAACTGTAGGTGTAATCATAATTAGATTTTTTTTGTTTTTCACTTCTTGAAATGTTTAACATGTCTTGTGCTTTGTGGATCTCTAAAAGTGTGAAAAATACAGCTGGATATTTTCCAAATGTATTTGAACATGGGCTATTTTACTAATTAAGTTAGCAAACAAATATCCCCCTAAATCTGGCAAATCTATTATCAGTCAATTGTGAGATAACATTTTGGTGCTAGTGTATTTGAGTAACTTTGGTTCTGAGTAACAAAAAGCATAATTCAGACTGGCTTTTATAATAAAGAGAATTTGGATAATAGTAAAGAATTCAAGACAGTTTGATACAGAGCTTTAGCAATGACACAAAATAAATACTTCTTGTCCTCTCTGTGGGGCTTCCCTGGTGGCTCAGAGAGTAAAGAATTTGCCTGCAATGCAGGAGACTGGGGTTCAATCCCAGGGTCAGGAAGATCCCCCGGAGAAGGGTAATGGCTACCCACTCCAGTTTTCTTGCCTGGAGAATTCCATGGACAGAGAAGCCTGGGGGGCTACAGTCCATGAGTGTCTCCCTTTGACATTATTAGGTCTCCGTTTTACTTTTTGGCTTGAAATTCCATGTCATCACAAGATAACTACTTTATGCTTCCTCCGCCACCATCAGAGAGAAGCTATTTTCCCTTCAGTCATTGAATAACAAAGCTGTGCTCTGCTCTGATTTGATTAGCTGAAAGCATATGCTCCTTCCTGCACCGGTGATCATGACCAAGAGTTCTTGGCATGGGGTTATCTCACTCAGATGTTGTCATGGCTGGGAAATTCACTATCTTGTTAAGGAGTATGTGTGGGTGGGGAACACTGAATGCTTAGGAGGCCACGATATGTATTTCCAACAATGGGTCACTATATGCATTTCCATTTCAGTAAACTTTGTCATTAAGATACCGCTGGAACAACAAGCAAAAAACAGAGCCTGGCATTCCCAATTCTATTGAATTGACAAAATGAGGTTGTTTTCAATTGAGGAGTTTTGAGTCTTAAACATGCCCATATGTTCTAGCCCAAATTTATTTTAAAAACTTCTCAGATCCATATATTTAAGATCTTCTATTTTTTGTTTATGTGTATGTATATTATATATATATGTTATTATAATGTATAAATATGTAAAATATTTGCACATAAACACCCCTACAGATATTAAACAGTTTTCACGAAAGAATGAAGAAAAATGATGGGTGCAGAAGTTGAAAAGAAAACTTTTACTTTATTGACATTTGAAGAATATGCATCTAAATATTTTACTTTGTGAATATATTGCTATTTTCACAATCATATTTGTTATGGCTTAAAATGACAGAAAGGTATTTTCTCACAGTTCCAAAGGATAGGAGCCGGAAATCAAAGTGTCAGCAGAGCCAGGCTCCCTCTACACCTCCTTGTAGCTTCTACAAGGTGTTTGCTACTGACCCTTTAAGTTTCTTGTTTTATAGATGCATCATTCCAATCTCTGCCTCCATCATCACACAGACTTCTTTTCCTTTTGTTTGTGTCTTCACATGGTGATCTCCCATAAATTTAAACACTACTTTAAGACCAGAAGATGAGATCCCTTAAAAAAAATTAGCTCTCACCTAAAAGATGTCAAAGTATAAGGTAGGGACTTCCCTGATCATCTGTGTGGTTAAGAATCTGCCTGTCATTGCAGGGAACATGGGTTCAATCCCTGGTCCGGGAAGATCCCACATGCCTTGGGGCAACAAAGCTCATGCTCTGCAACAAGAGAAGCCACCACAATGAGAAACCTGCACACAGCAACTAGAGAGTAGCCCCTATTTGTGCAACTAGAGAAAGGCTACAGGCAGCAAGGAAGATCCAGTGCAGCCATAAATAAATAAATAACTAATTTTTTAAAGTGTATAGTAGATGTACTTTACTCCTCAGTCTCCTCTATAGAAATTTAGAAGGCCCCTATAATTCAGAAGGGCCTAACATATATAATTGCATACGGACACCAAGGTCTACAGTTGTCAACCAATTACTGATGGAAAGCTATAGGATGCGCCATAGAGGTGGCAGCTCCTGGGTTTGCATTAGCTTCCAGCAGTTCTTTCTACTGTCTCTGCCATGTTTCATGTTACTGTTATTTAGCTACTGAGCTAACGTGCTTATATTTATAAAGGGTCTCGTGTGAACCTGCAAATAATTAAAGACACATTAGCTCCCTGGAGGGCCAACATGATTCCCCGAACAAGCCAAGACACCTAGGGACCTAATCATGCAATTTCCCTAAAAAGCTTAGCTTTGAGGAAGAAGTCACATCATTCAGCAATGAGTATTATAATTACTCACAGCAGTTTGCCTGGTGCTCTATAACATTCAATTTACAGAATTAAAGGTAATACAATTCAAAAGAAAAATAGCTGGTTTTAGAGAGTGAATGGCTATATCAACTATTGGAAATGTCTTTGGGTTAGAGCCTCCATATTAGGGTTTTGCAAGCTTTATACTTTTAATTAATAACCAATTTAGCTTGCTACAACTTCCTTTGAGCTTCTCTAGGACAAAATAAGTCAGAAATTGATTTTTGATTATAAGCCAAAAAGCAAAAAAGCCATAAGAACTGGGAAAATTTTGAAGAAAGCGGTCTACCAGGACCAGTCTTCCCAAAAGGATAAAGACTAATCAGACAGATAAAGAACCAGGTATAGTACAAAAACCCTATAAAATGCACCAGGAAAAAAAATTAATTTTTTAAGAAAAAAAGTTTAACCTGTCAGAGAGAAGAGTTAGCAGTTTGGACAGGAAAAGAGCCAAATAAAATTCCAAGAATTACTTGAAGTCTAGAAGATGAAGCTTTAAATGTTCTCAAAAAGAATTGGGATGCTAAAGGACAGAGTTTAGTTAAAAGTTGTGACACATGAGTTTCCTATAGTCTAATCCCCACTCAATGATTTCTAGCTTTTTAGAGTAGTATTATATGTTTATATCTAAAAATGTATTTCATTGTTTATTTAATCACAAACATCAGAAATGCAATGGCATTATATTTAAATAACTCATTGGGTTTAAAATGAAAAATAAATGTCTCCCTCCCTCTCCCCTATCTACAATATTACCCAAAGGTAGGTGCTGTTAATAATTTCTTGGTCAAGAAAAAAAATAAATTTCTTTGTCAACCTTGTATATTTCATTTACTTTTTTAAAAAAAGTAGTGTACTATACTAGTATACATGCTATTTCTGCCTGCAATGCAGGAGACCCGGGTTCGATTCCTGTGTCGGGAAGATCCCCTGGAGGAGGAAATGGCAATCCACTCCAGTATTTTTGCCTGGAAGAATTCTTTGCCTGCTCCCAAAGGAGCCTGGTGGGCTACAGTCCATGGGGTCACAGGAGTCGGACACAATTTAGCAACTAAACCACCAATCACCACCATTCATGAACCTTGATTGTATTATTTAATAATATGTTTTAGGGCCTTTTTAATAATAGTATATATCTCTTCCCATGCTTTTAGTTACTGCATACTGCATCATTCAGATGTACAATTATTTATCTACTCATTCCTTTACCAGTGACTATTTATGTTGTTCCCAGTTTACCCTTGCAGACAACTCTGAAATGAATAATCCTTACACATATATTATTGTACATATATTGTAGGGTTTGCTCTATCAAAGAGAATATACACTACTAATTTTGGTGTTTGTGTGTGTACATGCTCAGTCGATCTGTACTGTCTGACTCTGTGACCCCATGGACTGTAGCCCGCCAGGCTCCTCTGTCCATGGGGTTTCCCAGGCAAGAATCCTGGAGTGGGTTGCCATTTCCTCCTCCAGAGAATATTCCCGCCCCAGGGATCGAACCCACATCTGTGTGTCTTGTATTAGCCGGTGGATTCTTTACCACTGAATCACCAGGGAAGCCCCATTAAATGTGGAAGATGCCACCAAATTGTACACCTGAAGTTTGATCATTATACACACTCTCCAAGAGTGTGGGTGAGCACAGCTTTGGTTCCCAACCAGGTAGTCGGCAATGAAAGATATTACAAAATATGTTTTGCCAATTTATTGGTTGAAAAATGACAGTCAATGTTATTTGGATTTGAATGCCTTGAATTATCAATGTGATTGGACATCTTTTCACAATCGGTGATTTGCCTCTCTTTCTCTGTTGCTTTTCTTTTTCTATGTATATAGGTTTCTCCTGCTTTCAGAAAGTAAAATGTTCCTGTGAAACATTTCCTAAGCCAAAATGACCTACAGAAAATCAATTACCTTAGGACATGTCTTGCTAATGGACACACAACATAAATCAAAATAAAGCACAGATGCTCATAGACACAGTTTGAAGCTATTGGCTCCTTGATCCTGAGTTGCTGAGTGTGGTTCCCAGGAAGGTGCTTGATGACGCTGGGGGTGGGTGATGCCTCTAAGACAGTTCCTGGCAAAACAAATGTTGAATGTTATTTTTTTCACCCTTATTTTACAAAAGCAAAAATTTTCTTTAGACTTCTTTCAGTTAGTGAGAAAGCAGGTGCTAATATAAATCTTTTGTAAAAGTGAAGTGACAGAAAGCAAACTTCAGAAAAGTGAGGGATAGATGTACTTACCTGTGTCGTCCACCTTTCATCTGTATGTTGGGTTCTTCACCGTTTTCTTAATAATTTGTAGGTTTAAAAATGACCCCCTTATCAGCTGCATATAATTCTAACAATCTTTCTCAAGTTGTTAAAAATGATTATGGAATTTCTTGATATTTAGAAAGAGTTAAAAAAATATTTTATGTAAACTAATTTTGTTCGTTACCATTAGTAGTGCTAGGTTTGGAATCTTCCAGACCTCTATGCAGACCACTTACAGGAAATTTTCCTTGGAGATACATCACCTTTTCCCATTTGATTGTTGAGCAAAGAATAACATTACCAGTGTGAGGCACTGAGGAAATTTAATCAATGCATAATTGCTTTTAATCCTTATCATACTTTTATGAGATAAGAGTATTTACCCCTAATTTAAGGATGATGAAACTTGTCTGAAGTACTTATGAAATTTGCCTAAACTCATAAAAGAAGTGGTGAGACCAAAGTTTAAATCTAGGCAACATGAGTCTGAGTGGGTGTACTTCGCCTCTACAGCAACTATTTCCTTTTGAGATTTCTAGTACAACGTCTTCAGCATTTACAACACTTATTTTTCATGTCTCTCCCCAAGAAATCTGCTGTATGGTAGGGGACACATTAATCTCTGCATTCCCCAGACCATAGCACAGGGCTTGGAAATTAGGAAATGATGGAAAATATTCACTGAAAGACTAATTAATCTGTGATAGTTGTTATAAACAGTCAATTAGTTGTCCATGATTGCCAGTTGCTAAAAAGAAGTCAAAAGAAAGAAATTACAGGTCTTTCCTTTTAGAATTTATAGTTTACTAAAAAAGGTAAACTACACATATTTATGAATGACTGCTTAACCTCCAAGAGGCTGTGTTAATAATGAAGCAAACAAGTTTGTTCATAAATGGCTGGATGAATGAATGAATGAATGAATGGTTTTTCTTTGCCCTGCCAGTTATTATTTTTCCAAGACTGCTACTCTTGTCTTATTATTTTTTTAAAAAATATATCAATCTGACCTTCTAACAAGAAAAAAATTGAGTGTGTGGCTCAGTTTGGAAGCAAGGTATTATAGAGTAGAAATTCAGGATTAAGGTCAGATTCTGTGCTGCTCTGCTGATATAGAAAAGCCTGATTTTTAGCTCAGTTCTCCAGCTGAGTGCTAGATGAATGCTGGCAGTCTGAGATGGTGAGCCAGTACAACTGGCTTTGAAATATGGCTTTGAAAAACTCTGTCTCATTATGGCATGCCACATATGCTAACATTTGACCCCTGGAAAAAATGATGGTATCACACTGAAATCTTAGAATTTTTTTATATTGCTCTCTAAATGGATTTCTCTCTACTCCATTCTTATGTTAAATGCAGACAGAATTCTTACTCATATAAAAGGGATAGTCAACTGAAGCTTTTCCTTCCATTATCACTAGAGTGACAAAGCTAATCAAGAGATTATACTATACCTATATAATCATAGTTATTATATAAATATGTTGTAGGTATATAGCAGGGGTTCCTAACCCACAGGCCATGGACCGGGACTAATAGGTGGCCTATTAGGGACTGGGCTGCCCAGCAGGAGGTGAGCGGCAGGTGGACAAACCAAGCTTCATTGTTTTTACAGCCGTTCCCCATCACTTGCATTACAGCCTAAGCTCTGCCTCCTGTCACATCAGTGGTGGCATTAGATTCTCACAGTAGTGAAAACCCTACTGTGAAATGTACATGTGAGAGATCTAGGTTGTGCGCTATTAATGAGAATCATCCCGAAACCACCACCACCACCACCTATCCCCTGGATCCATGGAAAAATTGTCTTCCTTCCATGAAACCAGTCCCTGGTGCCAAAAAGGTTGGGACCACTGATCTATGGGATATGTCACAGGCTGAGGTATGCCCCCATCCCAGTCATGTGTTGAAGTCCTCACCCCCAGGACTTCAGAATGTGACTGTATTTGGACAGAGGGATTTTAAAGATGCAATTAAGGAAAATGAGGTCATATGGGTGGTACCTAAGCCAGTAGGGCTGATGTTCTCATTTGAAGAAGAAAGTTGAACACAGGTGTGCTTGCACACAGGGAGAAGAAGAGCCTGTGAGGACAAAGGGAGATGATAGCCATCTGCAAGTCAAGGAGAGCAGTCAGAGTGAGATCAAGCCTGCTGACACCTTGATCTCCAACTTCTAGCCTCTAGAACTGTGAGAAAGTGAGTTCTGTTGTTTAAGCCTCCCAGTCTGTGGTGTTTGCTTTAGCAAACTTAAAAAAACTAATACAGAATATAGATGTTTATGTATACATTAAAATATATATATATATATATATATACACACACACACATATGTACATGTATATATATAAACATTCTTTCCTGGTATGTGGATAGCAAAAGAAGAAAAAAGTCTCACATCTCTCTTCTTTTCTGCTATTTTTAGATTGCAGACTCTCCTATCAGAAATAAAGTAAAATATTAACAAAGTAAGCAGAAAGGAAAATAATACTATTTTGACTCCTGTGCAATCTTTTCTAGAATTACTGCAATGTAGCTCTTCATTTGCATTGAGACGTTTATGTTCAAGACTGTATTAACATGGAAGAACTCACTCTTATTCCAAACATACAGAAATAATAGATAAAATATGATAGAGGATTCTTTTAAAATACATAGCTGAAAAAAAATAAAAAATAAAATAAAATACATAGCTGAACCAGAATGATAGAAAAAAATTCGCTGTCTCCACCAGGCACAGAGCCAAGCATCACATTGCAGGTTTCTGTAAGACCCAAGTCTAAGGACTGAAAGTTGGCATATATTTTGAGAGAAAAAGAGAAAAGATGATAATGCAAATTTGCTAAAAATATTAACAATGAGTGTAAAGGACATGTGGGTATTATGGGCGCTACTGGTTTTTTCATTTGCTTAATTTCAAACTTAAGTTTGAAATTCTTTTCAAACAAAAGATCTTTAAGTTGAAATCAGAAAGATACTTTAGGGTAACATTTTCACACCTCGGCTTTTCAGATACAGGTAAGCAACTATATACAGATACACTGAGCAAACGTCATGAAAATACATGCATATCTACATATACCACCGCAAGGAGATCCAACCAGTCCATCCTAAAGGAAATCAATACTGAGTATTCATTGGAAAGACTGATGCTGAAGCTGAAACTCCAATACTTTGGCCACCTGATGCAGAGAACCAACTCACTGGAAAAGACCCTGATGCTGGGAAAGAGTGAAGGCGGGAGGAGAAGGGGAAGACAGACGATGAGATGATTGGATGGCATCACCGACGTGATGGATGTGAGTTTGAGTAGGCTCTGGGAGTTGGTGATGGACAGGGAAGCCTGATGTGCTGCAGTCCATGGGGTCACAAAGAGTTGGACACAACTGAGTGACTGAACTGAACATATACCACAGTGAAATTGCAAGATACTAAAGATTCTCTGGAATGTACCAGGGAGGAAAAGCAGATAACCTGCAACGAGAGACAACTAGTTTATTGCAGACTTTTCTTCATCTGCAATGAGAATCGGCAATAGAGAAATAATATCTTCCAATTTGAACCATCAAACTAGAATTCTATAACCAAATAAACCATCATTCCATGGACTGGGGTTAAAGAGGTTACCAGATGTATAAAGAGAGATTTAACTCACAGATGTCACTGTAGGTTTGCTCTCTAAGGTAGCAGTAAATGGATATCTGATGAGCTTACTGGGAATTAATGAAGAGCTCTTCATAGCTTCCATCATGTGTCCTCACTGAACACACGGAGTTTTGCGCTTGCTATGGAAGGTTCTCCTGCTTCCACTACAAAGAAATTGCTGCAACCTCACCACCTCAAGTGTAAGAATCTCTCTTTCAGTTTGATTCTTGGTCTCTAGTCCCTGTTCATGTGTATGCATGTTTGTCTGACACAAGTACTTCTCTTTTAGTTGTTTAATTCTAGAGACTGTCTCTTTCAAAATTCATTCTATTCACCTCAACCATAAACAGTAGAGTTGTACTAAGTGAGCCTGGTTAACTGTATTGACTGCATGGCTTTTATTTGGTTAGCACATTTCTTTATAAAATATTTATGCTTAGATGGAGAACTCCATATAAATTCAACTAGGAGAATATTTTCCTTTGTGGTTATTGGACACTTAGAGATGTACTGTTAATTACTCTTCAGCGAACAAATAAGCCCAAATAAAAGTATTCAAAATATAACTGTTTTGATCTTGCTTTCAAATGGTATATGAAGTAGCCCACAAAAGGCAAATAATATTGAAGGAAAAATGATTATTTCTTAAAAATTGGTACTGAGAAAGAAAAATGTGTGAAGTGTGAGGAAGTATGTAAGAAAAGCTTGAACATAGACGCATCTTATATTAAAATCTATCTGCTAAGAATTTCTGATTGGATAATGGCTAGGACATCATAAAAATATATCATATTCTTTATTGCAGAGTATCTGACACAATTGCAATAATTTATTATGTGTGAGTTTGATGTATGAAGCAGGGCACCCAAAGCTGGTGCTCTGGGAAAACCTGGAGGGATAAGGTGGGGAGGGAGGTGGAAGAAGGGATTTAGGATGGAGGAAACATAAGTATACCTATGGCTGATTAATACTGATGTATGGCAAAAACCATCCCAATATTATAATTATCCTCCAGTTAAAATGTTTAAAAAGGAAAAAAAAAATCAATTTAGACTTTTCTAGAAGAAGAAAGCAATATGCTGTCTTTTAAAAACTAGTACAGAAAAATAATAATTATGAGAGGATAACAGGCTCATTAATTTATTAAATACAGAGATAGCTCTATCTACCTCTCTCTTGCACTATTTATTTTACTTTTTTCTCTCTATTTCACTTACTTTTCAGACCTCTGTGTGCCCACTGTCTCTTGGGAGGGATGTGAAAAGGCAAAGCAGAGGGAAATGTTTTCAGGCTCTGGTTTCTAAGGTTCTAAGTCTTAAGGCTTAGAAATACAGAGGATTCTAGACTTACCAACGTATTTAGAGGCAGAGAGGAATTTTCTCCCACCTTCTCCTTAAACCAAAATGAAACAAAATAAAAAATACTTCGGGTTCAAATTAGAAGAGAGATAAGGGAAGATAATGAACTTGGGAAGAAGTAAGAGCTGGAGAGAGGGCACCCTTAGGGTCACCCTAACGGGAAGGAGGAAAGTTGCAACAACCAACGAAGACCTGCAGCCACAGATATAAAGATGTTTACTTTGTAAAAGTTTGATTTCATACTGTCTTTTCATCCTACAAGGCAAGTGTTGAACATGACAAAATGGAGCCACCTGTTGTACAACAGAAACCAACACAGCTTTATTAACCAATTACCCTTCCATTAAAAAAAATTTTTTTTAAGTGGAAAAAAATGGGACCCACCATGATGGCATGAAGGTGTCTTTGTAGGTAAAAAGTTGGTTACTTCTATATTAAATTTTCTTTTCAAGAAACTCATAGTTTTCTAGTACATACCAGCAATGGTCTGGTAGACTGTTTACATTGTTTTTATTGATTTATTTTGTTTTGACTCTTTATGTCAGTCAACAATTACCACAACAATGCTGAGTAACAAATCCACTCCAAACTTCATGACTTAAAATAGCAATCGTTCATTCTTATTTATGTGTCTGTGCATCATTTAGGTTGGAGTAGATAGGACTTGGCTCCAAGTTGCAAGTTGAGTCCAGATCTGCCCTACATGTCTGTCTGGGAACTAACAGATTACTTAAGTTATGTTCTCCCCCTGGTGATGGCACAGGTGCAAGAGAGCAAGTCCAACCACACTCGCACATTTCAAGCTTCTGCTTGCTTCACACCTGTGAACAACCTATTGGCCATGACAAGTTGATGGACCAGTTCAAAGCCAAAGGCAGCAAAGTGCACTATTCCTGAGAGGAGACCAGACAGTCACATCTCCAGCAACAGTTAGAAGGAGACTTTGCCTATGCAGATTGGAGGGCAGGAGAATTACTGAGTAACAGTAGAATCTATTCCATTAAATTTCAGTACAAACATTGGATATCGTAAGTTTGCTTTGTCAATTCTTGAAGTGATTCTATACTGTTAAGGTCAATGGTACTTACATTTTTGATTTATAAAAATTTGCCGTATGACAACTTTTCATGGATGACTCACTTTCAAAAGATAGGAGAAGCAGCACTCATTTTTACTGAGTTTGTCCTCACTAGGGTGTTCTGTAACCACTTTTCTATGACAGTAACTAGTGACAGCAATATTAATTCTAATACCTGGTTCTAATGTAAATTTCCCTTGTAAACTATAAGAAGTTTACACAAGTAGAACAATCATTTTACACACAAAATATTCCCTAAACAGGGCAGTAGAAAGGCCAGAGACCCCAGGAAAAGAGAAAGTCAGATTCAGGAACTAAGACCCTGAAACTGCTTTTAGGGATCAGAAACTAAGGGAAAGGGAAGACGGCTCTTAGACTGCTGTGAAGTCAAGTAAGAAATTTTCAAGAACCGGTCCACTGAGTTTTCAAGAACCTTTTCCTCTTGCTTTCATAAAAGCAAAACCCTAAATAAAAACCAACCAAGTGACTCTGAAAAGAGTGCTCCAAGGTAGCTGCTTGTTTCAAATCACACGTGCTGCTGCAGCTTTTGCTGTTTCATCTCAACAGTCCTGGAAAGAATCTATTGCCTCTCTTCCTTTCTTCTGCCATCTTTCCTTCCTCCCTCCCTCCCCTCCTTCCTTCTCTTCCTCTCTCTATCTCTTCCTCTCTTAAAGAGCTTTTTTTTCTATATATATTCATAAATTCGAAGCAATGTGAAAGCCCATTTAAGTTTACACCTATGCTATTAGACTAGACCACACCTAAAATAACCTAGACAGAAAAGAAAAAAAATATGGCAAGTGTTGGCAAACTTTCAGTTGGAAGTTTGCTAATGTCAACATTTCGGGAGGCTGGTGTGCCAGGTGGCAGGAAGAAATAGACTCGTATTATATGGGATGTATGAGCCCCTGGCACTGACTTGAAGCAATGCTGCTATTGTGGCCATGCTTGGTCTTGATGAAATCAAGCTTAGGTTGAGCCTGGCATAGCTCGAGGCTAAGCTGTTGGTTAAGATTGATTTGCTGGGACAGGCAATAACTTCCCTAGAACTGCAAGCATTTAATATAGTGTGACTATTTACGTCACCTCCTGCCAAGTTTGCCATACAAAGCTATTGTTGAGGAGCTCTAGCCAGAAGATATTGAGCAAGTCATGTCATGTGTTTTCCCTTTCCAAATCTTTCAGTGGCTAAGAAATTCAGATGCCTGTGCTTCACACATAAGTTTCTTCATAATTTGACTTTTGAGTAGCTTTCTAGCTTCATCTGTAGTAATATTCTGTCCTCCTCATGCTTCATGCAGTGGCATAGTAAATGTTTCACTGTCAGCTCTCTGGAGAAGAAAGTTGAGTGCCTGCTTTGCAGTGATTCTGAGTTCTGTGGTGAATATCCCTATTTCAGCTGATTTTAAGCTGCCAGTGTGAAATCATGGAACGTGGAGTGAGGAGGAGGTACATACAATTGATCTTGCAAGCTTCCAGGAGCCAGCTCAGGCACACCACTGACTCCAGACCTTCCCACAGCCTAGAATGTTCTTCACTTTCTTAAATGGTTTGCACTGAGAATACGTTCATGCAGTATTTATGCCCTTTAAAAAATAAACAAAGAGGCATTTAAAGAAAGTAGAATTAAGACGGGGCTTCCCTGGTGGCTCAGCTGTAAAGAATCTGCCTGCCAATACAGGAGATGCAGGTTTGATCCCTGGGCCAGGAAGATACCCCTGGAGAAGGAAATGGCAACCCACTGCAGTATTCTTGCCCGGGAAATCCCATGGACAGAGGAGCTGGTGGAATATAGTCTGTGGGGTCACAAAAGAGTAGGACGTAACTTAGCTACCAAACAACAACATCAAAGAATTAAGATAAAGATTGAGTGCAAGCTGAGAAGGATGAGTTTTGCATGGGATGGTGATGAATCTAATATAACTAGGGCTGTGGATGCATCTATAATAGAAACGGCAATTAAAGTTTAATGAAAGACAATTGGACTAAGATAAAGAGACCCTTGGAACTAGAAAGAGCAGTTCAGGTTTCATGCTATAGCTTCAGTATTTGTTAAATTCACTAGGATTGTGAGGAAAGACCATAAAACCTCCACATGACCACTGTGCGGCTCTATTTGACCTTAGGTTACGGAGTGTGGTAAGGATCAAATTCAGGCGAATTTCATATCATACCACCTAAAATTTTCCATTTTCAAGGTGACTTTGTTTTGCCCCTACTTTGGTTGTTAGAGCAATAAGATGAAGTCAAGAGAGCATGATTAGTTTCTCTCAAAGCAAAGCTACCAGCTGCTTTATAAAGAAGTGTCCAAATCCACTTGTTTTAGAAGAGGCCAGTTGGGGCTAGCTAGCAGGATTTTGAATTGTACGGATTTGTTTCCATTATAGAACAATTGCAAGAAGAAGCTATATAAATCTAAAAATTGGCAAGAGCTTTGAGATTGCCTTCCTTCCAGTAGCTTCCCATTTCTCTCAAATAAAATCTCACTTCCTCACTCTAGCTTAAGGCCCTTGTTGACCTCTTCCCATAGCAACCCCTCCGATTCAACCTCTCCCTTTTTCACTGTTTCTACTACAAAGGCAAGTTATCACAGTGCTGTTTCCATGGTTGACCAAGTCTTCTGGGCAATCCCATGGGCATTTGCTACTGATAACACCATTTGGGAAAGGGGACTGTTGTCTTTGCCAACCCTGCCCCCATCCTCTTTTCTTAATCCCCATGGAATAGCAGAGGTCACGCTTTTACTTTAGACTTTACTGAGGGCTGGGATTCATTTGGGAAAGGAAGTTCATTGCAGGAAAGAGAAATATAACTGCCACTAGAAGAGGCTATTTTGAGAAGCCATAGGCTCCAGGCTTCCCTCAGAATCCATTATAGGACTTCTTGTTGGCCTAACTCTTGGCCTGCTGCCATTAGTGGGGCCAGTTTACTCAGCGGTGAGACTTCTGAACATTTATTTTCCTTAAAGTTCGGTTCAACTGCTAAAAGATTTGGAAAGAGGAAAAGGTTCACTGCCCATTAGGTGCCACCTCAGAGAAGCTAATGAACACTTTTGTGCCTCAATCTCCTCTTTTGTAAAATATGAAGAATAACAGTATAGCGTCCCTATAGGGTTATTGTGAGTTAAATGTTAACATAAGTAAAACTTTTAGAGTAGTATCAGGCTGGGCAACCAAGTTCTGAATAAGCGTGAGTTATTAATATCCACATCACACCGCTGAACTTGCTGCCACATTTCCATTACCTTACACTTCTGCAGTTGAATATTTTAGCATAGGTGAGGAATTTACATTATTTTTTTCTAATAAATTCTATTGGTTGGCTTGGGATATTTTTTCTAAACCAGTGGAACGTTTTTGGCTAGACCCCATCATCTAACACACAGATTATTATGTCCAATTACTGTAGCATATCACAGAAATTGTCTCTCGTTGTGAAAAATGATTTCTTTTTAAAGCATAGTGATTGAGGGCCTACTATTTACTATGCTCCTAAAGGCATGTGTGTGTGTGTTTGTGTGCACACACGTGTTTAAGGTAGGGATACAACCTCCTCATCTCAAAGGTGAATATATAGTTTTTAATAAGACCACAAATAATCTAAATGTTTAAATAAGAGTCTGAGATGAGGTGGGGTAAACGGGACACTGGCTTGTGAGCTGAGTTTGAAAGCACCGTGTCATAAAGATCTAGCTTAGCAACGTTGATGGCTTGGTAGTTTTTATTAGAGAAACTTCTCTTGTAGAAATGCATACCAGATAGAAAAGTTTCTAATTTTTTTTCTTATCCCTTAAAATTTAAAAATATTTAAATATAGTGCACCTTCAGGGCATGAACAGAGGGAGGTTAGCTTTGTTTAACCAAAACAGGGCAGCCTGTAAAGCCTGAAAGAAAAAAAACAACCAAAAAAAAAAAAAACAACAAAAAAAACCAAATGTAGGGCAAATCACAAGAAGGCTTATTTTACAGAGTGAGTAGTAAACCAGGAGGTGATCCAGACCAAAACATTCCGTGCCTTTAAAACGATTTCAAATTTATTTGTGGAAAGGGCACTACTTTGGGAACGCAAGCTTGGTGGATAGACGACTATAAAATTAATTCTTGTGAGCTCATAGATGTTAAGTTTTTCGGGAATTCAGAGCACAGGATGGCAGGAGGAAGTGTGCATGATACCCAGTGTTATGAGAAAGAGAAGAAAGTGCTTTTGGTGGCCAAGGGGCCTTCACAAAGCAACATGCCCAGGAAAGACTTGAACCTGTCCTGCCCTAGTCAAGAAGCATCTCGGGAGGGGTGAGCAGATGTGCCTCTACTCTTGAAGACTGCAGTGGTCCAAGTAATGCAGACAAATGTTTCCTCTTATAATTTACAATGAATGTGATGTATTCCAGGCGGTACAACAAATCATTTTGTGTTTGTTTTTTTTTCTGCAAGACAGAGGAGTTGGGGCATATGATCTCTGGATGCTTTTCTCTCTCTAGAATCTAAAGACTCCATAAGGGACCACAGCCATTCCTAATTCTCCTAAAGAACACATAGTCACTGTCAGCATCAGAACTGGACTGATGAAGAGTCTGAGCCAGTTTGACAACTCGTGGGTACTCACAGTGATAAGGAAGCGCATTTAAGCTGGAGGATCCGTA